>NW_026623111.1:1143078-1452926 GCF_023065955.2 Ursus arctos
GAGCAGCTTTGAGGCCTGACTCTTTTAAGTTGGAAACAGAAGATAAATGTATGTTTTAGATATTTAGATACTATGAAAAAAACTGAGTTCTGTTACATCTGGGAGCTTCACCATCTTCTTGACACACCTGTACCCCACTAGTCTTCTTGTCAGATAACAGGTCAGGAGTCAAATAATTATCTGTTGTGGAAAATTTTGTTGTTGCTTTTTCTGTTATGGAAGGGAAACTTCATTGCTTTATTGCTAAACTCCAGCATTTTCTAAAATTATTACAGGTAATCTGGCTTTCTTATATCTTGGGTTATTTGATAGTATAATCTCCTTTTTTTTCTTTTTTGCTTGTTCTCTCAATTACTAAGAGAGGTGTGTTAAAATCATCCGCTGTGATAGTGAATGTGCCTTTTTTTATTTGCAATTTTGTTGGTTTCCGCTTTACCTATTTTGGCGCTCCAGTGCCCCCCAGGGACTAAACCGGGAAATTCAGGCATGGTGATGCTTGTCCTTTATTTCCTGTAGAACGTTATGGTGTCACGTCCTTGTGATTTTGTCCCTGTGCTCTATTCTTGCTTCTGTAGACACTTGTCTGCATTTTTTTATGGCTTCTCTTCCTCCCTAGAGCTTCAGCTCCAAAGTAGTCTTGTCTCTTTATGGGGTCCATTCTGCATGCATGGGTGACTACTGTTAACTCAAAGGATTCTATTGAATCTAGTCTGGCCCAGAGGGTCAGAGACCACCTTAAGTCCACTGGGCCCAGAGGGTCAGAGACCACCTTAAGTCCCCACCATGATGGGGATGAAAGGATTGTAATGCAAAATTAGATACCTGGGCTATTGGTGGAGGACAGGTTCTCATAGAAGGGATTGTAGGTAGGGGGAGTCAATGGCAGGTGTTTTCATACCAACCATGGTTGATGAACATCAGAAATCACAGGAAAAAATAATTACTAATGAATGGTGGGACAACTGGTTAATTATGTGGTAAAATAAAACAATGAGATATTCACCTCTCAACTTGAACCAAAGAAATTCATGTGGATTAAAGAAACCCATAAAAATAGGGGAAAATTGGGTTGTATTGTTACCAAATTTCTAGGCAGGAAAGAACTTCAAGATTAATTACATTTATTTTACAAACTTAGAATCAGACTATAGTATTCTTCTCTGCTTTTTTTCACCTGACCTGTAAGGAGCATTTTTCTGTGTAAGTAAACTATTTATAAAAAACAATATAAGTTTATATTATTTCATCATATGCACTGTAACAGATTTTCTTCATTATGCAAATGCTGTGACATATGTCTATAGTCCTTTTCATGACCCACAAAAGTTCTTTCAAAGTATTAAAGTGATGGAAGAAGTCACAAATCCCTTAATATATTCTTGAATCTCACCTATTGTAAAATCAAAGAAGTATACACACTTATAAACAGACCAAATTCTACTGAGAGGTTAGTAGTGAAAAATAGTTCACTTTCTCCTTAGAGCTAATTATTTTTAACTCTTCCAGCATTCTCTTCTAGTTTTAACTCTATCTTCTGATTTATCATTTAGATATTTTCTGTTGGTTTTCTGTTGTGGAAAATGAAGACTGATCTCTTCAATCATTTCTTATTTCTTTTCTTCCCATCCTCTGCATATAATTAACTCAGTGTTCTTTGGTGTTTTTTGTTTGTTTTAATTTTTAGCCTACTAGCCACTCCAGGGGGCAAATTAACTCACTCTTTTTAATACATCAAACATAAATGTTTACATAATTTTGACTATGTAAATATCAT
This sequence comes from Ursus arctos, assembly GCF_023065955.2. NCBI lineage: Eukaryota > Metazoa > Chordata > Mammalia > Carnivora > Ursidae > Ursus > Ursus arctos. The sequence goes on from NW_026623111.1 coordinate 1,144,853, forward strand.
TCAGTGAAAAGCAAATTGTGTTCGCTAAATTGCATTTTCTTTTTTTGTACAAGTTTTTGTTTTTCTTGGAGTTAATTATTGCCTTTCTTTCTTCTTTTTTTTAATAGGCTCTACACCCAGTGTGGGGCTTGAACCCATGACCCCGAGATCAAGAGTCCCATGCTCCACTGATGAGCTAGGCAGGCACCCCTGCTTTTCTTTTTAAATCATATACTTTGCTCTGTAAGGCTATACAGCCTTATTTATTTTTTTTTTCAAATATTCATTTCTCTGTCCCTGAAACTCATACTATTATATAGTTTCTCCTGTTGGGGGGAAAAGTAAAAACCTGTGTTTGATTGACATTTTCCTTTTTTGCTCCTTGGATCTCATCTTCTTTTTTTTTTTCTCTAAAGATTACTTATTTATTTATTTAGAGAGACTGTGTGTGTGAGTGGGGGGAGGGAGAGAGGGAGAAAGAGAATCTCAAGCACATTCTGTGCTGAGCCGCTGAGCGCAGAGCATGGAGCTTGCTGCAGAGCTTGATCCCAGGACACCAAGATCATGACCTGAGTCAAGATCAAGAGTCAGACACTTAACCAGCTGAGCCACCCAGGCACCCTTTGGATCTCATCTTTTAACCCTCTTTTCTTGCTGCTCAGATTTTCTTTTGGTATGGAAGAGTTTTTTTTAATCTTTTCTTCCCCTGGAGCTCTCTTCTAGAATCTTCCATTTTCCTGCTTCAATCTGTATTGTTTGGCACTCTTAACCTTTTGCATAGTAGTAATCTTAGACTTTAAGATGTTTTCCTCAGTTACATGCATTGTTTTCTGTGGCTCCACACTGTGCTCATTCTTGGTCAGTTTTCCTTTTTTGCTGGAGTATATTTTTGGGGTTCTAGGAAAGTGTGTATGAGAGGTAAATTTGATTCCCTGTCATTCGGAGGATGCTACTTCTGTGTTTTCACACTTGATTGATGGTTTAGCTCAGTATAGAATTTTATGTTGAAAATAATTCTTTTCAGAAGTTTGAAGGTATTACATCATTTCCTTCTAGTCCAGGATTGCTCTTGAAGTGGTACCTTGTTATCCCACTTTTCACTCCATTAACACGGAAGCCGCCCTTGTCCCCCCCCCCCCCCCGTGCCTTCAGTGTCAGAAAGATGTGCATTGGTATGGGTATTGCATGAGGCGCTTAGGGTTGTTTTAGTTCTGAGACATGGTCTTGTGTTGGTTCTTTGACAGCTTTCTCAGTTTCTCTCTCTACAACGGTTACTTGGGTATGGTACTTTCTGAATTGATTCTATAGGTCTCTTACGGGAGTAGATGTTATTTTTCTTCTTTCTGGAAGATTTCTTAACTTACCTTCCAAGCTTTCTTGCTGATTTTTTTTTTTCATAATTGTATTTCAAAGTTTCCAGTAGCTCTTTTTCTTCTCTTTTCATAGCAAACTAGAGTTTTCTTTGTCAGGTGTCATCTCTTCTTGGTGTTTTGTGTGTGTGGCATTGCAGAGACTGCTTATTTCTGTGTATCTTGGACTCGTTTATGCTGGGGGCTTCCCTGGGTTCTGGGTGTCCTTGAGGCTGCATTTGTGTTTGAGAGGGTACCACTCAGAGCTGCTGCGGCCTGTATGTGGGGAGACTGTTAGTTTATTTTAGAGGGTCCAACTGGCCGTTGGCCACTTAATTGGGAGGATCTCCAAAAGACTCAATGGAGAGGTTTTTCCTCTGGGGTTTGTTGGTTCTTTAGGAAGTATTCTTGGATCTCTTGTGACCAGCATTCTCTATGAAGGAGCAGGGGCTGGTAGATTCCCCTTTCTCCCTCCACTTGGCACAGAGATCTGACTTCTTATTTTTTTAATTAAAAAAAAAGTTTTTTGTTTTTTAAGCTCAATGCAGGGCTTGAACTCACGACCCTGAGATCAAGACCTGAGCTGAGATCAAGAGATAGATGCTTAACCGACTGAGCCACCCAGGCATACAGAAATCTGACCTTTTAACCAGCGTACTTGTTTTCAACCTCACTCTTCCTCATCTGAATATGGCACCTCCTCTCTTGGATTTTGGGATCAAGTGTCTCTTTCCTCACCTCCCTTCTGGCTGCACTGTAGGATGTGGCTTCTTCCTTTATTCTAAGAGGAACAGCAGTGAATATCTGAGAGGTTATTCTGTGGCCTCATGGCTGCCCTCAGAGGTCATTGGTGCTCTCACCCCCTGTGAGCCTTGTGAGTGAGCAGCCAGCCCAGGGTTGCCCAGCTGGCAAGTGGTGGGATTGGGATTTGAACTCAGGCTGTCTGACACCAGTGTGTATCCCTTCATTGCTGCGTAGGCCCCTCTCTGTTGAATGGCCCTTTTTGCTGATGTCGTCTCTTGGGCTTCTTTATTTGGTAAATCTTTTTAAGTGGATCTTGGAAGGGAGGAGATGTCCACTTTCTTTCCTAGTTTAATTTGAGTCTTATCTGAGTCCCTCATAAATGCATTTCCTTTCTGTTTGACATGGAGCATGGTGGGGATAAAAAGAGTAGGACTTTTTTCGAGGTTAACAGAGTCAAACAGCACCAAATAAAACGACCTCAAAGCAGCTTCCAACTTCATATCAGTAATTATTAATAGACTTGCCTAATTTCATCCGAAATTCTAACTTTCAAGTTCTAACATTTTATTTTAAAAACTAGGTCAGAAAAAGAGTGCACGCCAGTATCACGTACAGTTCTTTGGTGATGCCCCAGAAAGAGCTTGGATATTTGAGAAGAGCCTTGTAGCTTTTGAAGGAGAAGGACAGTTTGAAAAATTATGCCAGGAAAGTGCCAAGCAGGCACCCACGAAAGCTGAGAAAATTAAGGTGATAGATGTTCCTTAAGTACAATTTTAGACCAAAACTTTAATTTTTATTCTTATTTATCTTATTTTGAAATTATGGTTGTTTGATTTATTATAATGGCTTATGTCTGTCATTGTTTAACTTTGTCCAAGTACACTGTTACAAAACAGGACAAGTTTTCTTAGAGACAGTTTATTCATTTTACTCATTTGATGATAGAGATAATTTGTTTTATAATTTTTATTCTTTCTGTATATATAAAAATATATAAGCAGTCATATATGATATATATTATGTGATACAGATATTACATTAGTTAAATGTGATTGGAATTGATTTCTAGTTGAAATAGTAGTTATTATTGGGCTGAATTCTGTCTAAAACCTTCAAGTTAATTGGTTTTTATAGTTTTTGATTTCTAAATTTATCTGGAATTATAACAGTATCCTTTTTTTTAAAGTGGGTTAACTTTTTTGTTTGTATACTGAAACTTCAATGTCTTATGTTTTTCTTTTCAGCTGTTGAAACCTATTTCAGGGAAATTGAGGGCCCAGTGGGAAATGGGCATCGTTCAAGCAGAGGAAGCTGCAAGCATGTCAGTAGAGGAGCGGAAAGCTAAGTTCACTTTCCTCTACGTGGGGGACCAGCTTCATCTCAACCCCCACGTAGCTAAGGAGGCAAGCATTGCTATGGAGTCTCCGGGACAAATGGTCGAATCCTCAGGAGTCATTGAAGAAGCTGCTGATAACCCCAAGTCCATGAGAGAAGAGGGCGTTCCCATTAAGAGAAGGCGGAGAGCCAAGCTGTCTAGTTCTGCCGAAAACCAAGAAAGTGACCCTGGGACAGTAAAGAGTACTCCTCAGAAGATGGCAGAGGCCGACCCCAAGAGAGGAGTAGGGTCTCCTCCTGGAAGGAAGAAGACCACGGCCTCCGCTCCTCGAAGCAGGAAGGGAGATGCGGCATCCCAGTTTTTGGTTTTCTGTCAGAAGCACAGGGATGAGGTGGGTACTGTGATGGGTTCTAAAGTGTTGTATATTTATTCTGGGGAGTTCCTGAATTTGAGGAACATCTCTCCAGTGCTCTTCCTCTGTTTCTCAGCATTATCAGTACAGTCTGTAGTGAGCCTTGCAGAGATTTTAGATCTAATAAATAAGTATTGTTAGGGAACAACCGTTTTCATCCTTGGGGGCGAAGATGCTTGCCTCTGCACTCTTCCTTACGAAAATGTCTCTCCCACTGTGGATGAGAAGATACCAGAATTAGAAGGTGACTTCCTTAATCTGTTGAAGGGTATCAATCAGAAACTTTCAGTAAGGATCATAATTAATGAAACTTTAGAAGCATTCTCTTTAAAATTGTGAACAAGACACTGATATTAAGTGTTGTAGAGAAAATACTAGCCAGTATGGTAAGATAAGGGAAAGGAATGAAAAAGGCATAATTGTAGGGGCGCCTGGGTGGCACAGCGGTTAAGCGTCTGCGTTCGGCTCAGGGCGTGATCCCGGCGTTACGGGATCGAGCCCCACATCAGGCTCCTCCGCTGTGGGCCTGCTTCTTCCTCTCCCACTCCCCCTGCCGTGTTCCCTCTCTCGCTGGCTGTCTCTATCTCTGTTGAATAAATAAATAAAATCTTAAAAAAAAAAAAAAAAAAGAAAAAGGCATAATTGTAAAGGAAGAAATAAACCTGCTGTTTGCAGAGGTCTGTGTGGAAAACTTAAGAGAATCTACAGGGTATCTTTAGAATTCACAAGAGTTCACGAGGACTGGTGGATGTCAGATCAGTATACAAGAGCAGCAACAAAGAGGAAACGTAACATTAAGACAGATACCATTTGGGGTGCCTGGCTGGCTCGGTTGGCGGAGCATCTGACTCTTGATCTTGAGGTTGTGAGTTTGAGTCTCATACCATTTATGACTGCAACAAAAATATAAGGTACCAAGAAATAAATATAACAAAATATGTATAACTTTGGTGAAAAATAACGCTTGGTATTTTAGCAGACCTAAATAAACAGACATTAATAGATAGGGAGGTTCAGTATCCTGAAGTTGAAGTTCTCAGTTCTCCTTTTATTAAACTATAAATCCTGTATAATCTTAATAAAACTCCCAATAGGAATTTCTTTGCACTTCTTAAGTGGATGATAAATAGCCATATCTGAAGGCTTGCCCTGTCACATAGGAAGTTCTGTTACTAGAAGCAGGGACGTTTTTGCCGCGGACGTTCAGGTCAGTGGCAGCACCCAGAGTAGAGCCCAGAAGCAAACTCTTGAGCATGTGGAAGCAGATGGGAAAGGGGTGCAGACAGCTGGACAGGGTGGCTGCTCGGGATGGGCCCTGGGGCCACCCCAGTGGTTTCAGAATTCAGCTACTATGGAACAGCTTTGTGGTTTGGGAGAGGGCAGGATTTCTTAAGCCAAACTGATTATAGATCATTGAGGAGCTATGAAAGTTGATGTGCCAGGGACACCATGAACACAATGAGAGGATGGACTGTGTGTACAGAGCTCAAATGATTCTCAAGACTCTGAAAATAAGCCTGGACAGCAGTGCGTCCACGAGGAGGTGCTGCTCAACCTCACTGGCGGCTAGGGCACTGCAAGCGGTCGTCGCGGTGAGGGTGGTGCCCCCGCCCCCAGGGGAGCAGCACAAGCCAGTGCCTTGGGAACGATGAGCGGCAGTGAGAACCCCCATCATTTCTTCCACTTGGTTTCAAGAGAAATTTAGCAATATATAGTGGAATTGAAGATGCATGTTTTTTATGTATTATAATGTCACAGCCAGGTATTTACCTTAGAGAAATTGGCCCTTGTGCCCAAGGAGACAGCACGGTGTTCAAAACTGGAAGGCTGTGAAAGGAGTAACAGCTGTGGTGTGCTCCCGCAGGACTCCGGACCCCGGTGAGGTGAGCGTGCTGGAAGTCCGGGAGGAGAGCAGTGTGCCGGAAGGCTGTGCACATCCCATCACGTTCCCATAAAGTGTGAAAAGTGTAGCATACCCACTTTTTTTACCTACCTGTCTGCCTGTGTCCATCCCAGAAGAGTAAATGTGTAGCTGTGAATGTGTGTCCTCTGTCTCAGAGCTAAGTCTTCCCAGGGAAGGTGGAGAAGATGTGGCCATTGCTGGATTTGAAATGGTGCAGAGCAGTGAGCAGTATGAACAGTTACCACACCGGGCCTGCTGCAGGCCCGGGGCACCAACGGCATGCTCTGAATGTGCACTACCATGTTGACAGCCGGACACCTATCATGGTTGCTGGAGAGCTGCATGCTCTGGGACTTCGGAAGCAGCCAGCCAGCTGCACTCCAGCCTGTTCCTAGTTTGTTTCTCCATGGTCTCTCCACTCATTTGGAAATTATGAGAGAAAAGTGGGTGCCTGAGAATTCAAGCCAGTTTACAAAGACTACCCTTTTTGCTTTTGGGACCTAGATTGCTCTCAGATGGCCTTTCTAGTACTAAGAAATGTGCCAAGAACAAACAGAAGCCTGTCACTCCAGACACTGCTGACAAGCTGTGACCTGAAGGTTGACACATGGGTGAGGGGCTCTGTACTCAAGGAGCAGTGCCTCTGCTCTGGAGCTCTCTGGCTTTGAGCACCCCTCCAGGGCCCATTTGGTACAGTGTTGCCGTTGGCATAGTACTGCATGCAATAACCAAACTGAAGCGTGCACAATTAAAATTCAGTTCTGCATTAGAGAAAACTGCCCTGCCCTGCTCTTCCCCTGCCGGAACCCAGTCTCTGTAGGGCTGGGGGGCGGTGCTAGGCCTCTGGGCCCCTTCCCTCCCATCTGGGCTCAGCAGCTAGTTGATTTTGAGTAAGTATGTGCTGTCAGAAGAGTGGTGATGGCAGGGTGCTCTTTCAATGGTTCAGTTACTTTGTTGCTTTTACAGGTGTGTTTGTGCTGGTCTGTAATAAGTAATCCTAGACTCCAGTTGAGGAGAGTAATCTTGAGTCTTTCTAGGTTGTGTTTTCCTTTTGGGAGGTGGTGGTGACTCCGAGGATGGTTTTTGTTTGGTTGTTAATTGGTTAATCAATGCCCAACCCTTGAGGAACAGCATCGGATGGAGACTTCCCTCTGCTTCCTGGACCCCCCTTTTCTAGGCTCACAGGATAGAGGACTATGACTATCAAGGACTTTTGGCTGCCACTTGACTTTTTTTTGAGATTCAGCTTGTTGCAATGAAAGTGTTAACGCTTTGTGAAATGTGCTGAGTTCTTCATTAACACGTTTTACATGTTCATCTTTGTCCATCAGGTTGAACTTAGCTGTGCAGCTCACAAGTGTGTTCTGTGGTGTTCCTGGAATACAGTTAGAGGGGCTGCAGGTGGGGCAGTGAGTTTGCTGGGAGACAAAGTCCACAGTAGGCTGTAGGCCCACTGATGACCTGGGTGGGACAAGGGGTGGGGAGGATTCTGTTTGCAGGCAAGGGGTCAAGAGCAGCTCGGGGAGCCCCACTGTGGTGAAAAGCCCAGGAAGAATTTACTGAGGCTTCAGTAGCAATGTCATTGACTACAGATGTGTGTGGTCTTAGTTTCCCATTTTTAAAGTATCTTTCCCACCTTCTCTGATCCTAATTTTTACAGATGCATTAGAGTTGAACCATGCTATATGTCTCCATTCTTTGTATATATATTTGTGTCAATTATGTAGTGTTGCATAACCCATGACCTCAAAACTTAGTGGCTTAAAACAACAACACACATGGATTCTCTGACAGTTTCTGTGCGTCAGGAATTTGGGAGCAGCTTAGCTGGGTGGTTCTGTTTCAGAATGTCCCATGAGGTCACAGATAAGATGTTGGCTGGGGCTGGAGGATCGTCTTCTAAGGGGCTGTACTGATACTGCCTGTCGGAAGCCTCACCGTGTGGTCCTCTCCACGGGGTGGCTGGGGTGTCCTTCTAGCACAGACGCTGGCTTCTCATGGAGCAGGTGATCCAAGGGAGGGCAGGACGAGGTCTTACATAAGTCTTAGACCTGAAAAATCGTATGCCGTTTCTACACCGCATTGTCTTCACTGGCCAGTGCTGTTCAATAGGGAGTCAAGGCGTGAGCTGTAGGGGACTGTAGCCATCTCCGAAGTCTAAAAGGCTCACAGAGCTCTCAAAGGATATGTGAGGCAACAGGTGGGCTGAGGGCAGGGAGTGTGATTTCTGACGAGCACACAGAATCTTTGCACTGGTAACGGTTCAATCACAGTGTGTGAGCTTGTGGGTATTTGGTTTTCTAAACTTTGTGTGTGTCTGAGATAGTTTATTAAAAATCGGGGTGCCCGGGTGGCTCAGTTGGTTAAGCATCTGCCTTTGGTTTAGGTCGTGATCTCAGGGTCTTGGAATCAATTCCTGCATTGGGCTCTCTGCTCGGTGGGGAGTCTGCTTCTCCCTCTCCCTCTGTGTTCATGCCCTCTCTCTCTCTTTCTCTCTCTCCCATAAACAAAGTCTTCAAAAAAATATATGGTTGGGGCTCCTGTGTGGCTAAGTCAGTTGAACGTCCAACTCTTAGATTTGGCTTAGGTCAGGATTTCAGGGTCCTGAGATGGAGTTCTGCGTCAGGCTCTGCACTCAGTGGGGAGTCTGCTTGAGGGTTCTCTCTCCTTCTCCCTCTGCCCCTCCCCCCTGCTCGCATGCATGCTCTCTTTCTCTGTCTCTCAAATAAATAAATTTTTAAAAAAGATTTTATTTATTTGACACAGTGAGAGAGAGCACGAGCAGGGGGAGAGGCAGAGGGAGAGGGAGAAGCAGACTCCCCACTGAGCAAGGAGCCCGACGTGGGGCTCGATCCCATCATGACCTGAGCTGAAGGCAGACACTTAACCGACTAAGCCACCCAGACGCCCCACAAATAAATAAATCTTTAAAAAAAATATGGAAGTAGCCACTACTGAATGCTTACCATCTTTAAGATACATTGCTAGTATGTTACTGTGAAAAATTGTGTTCAATTCTCATAAAGGCCGTTTGAGGTTGGCATAAATTATTCCTGCCTTATAGCTAGCTACCCTGAACTCAGAGATGTTAGTGACTCTCCTTTACCAGTGGGAGGACACAGGCGGGAAGAAGGACTGGGACTTGGCCCGAATTATGCAGGCATGCACACGCACAGAACTTGTAAACATTGTACTGCACTGCTTCATTGATGAGACCTATAGACTTCAGTGAGCAGCCAGTGCCTTAGTAACCTAAAATAGTGGAGATACTTTCTGTGCCCCCACTGGAGTACACAGTGTATGATTAGGGATGAAAAATAAGCAGGTGGCCCCCCAGAAGGTGAGCACTGTGGGTGGGATGGTGGCTGCTTTGACCTTTTTATTTCCTGTCCCTAGCGCAGAATGTTCCTTGAATGAATGAATGAGTGAATACAACATTGTAGCTGAAATTAAAACTGCACCAAAGTCAGCCTGGTGGAAGAGAATGTTTCAGGGAGAGTGTGGCCTGTGGAGAGGTGGAGCCTGCCATTGTGCCGGAGTGCAGAGTTGTTCAGGCAGTGATGAAAGTGGGGTGAGGATGGGCTCCAGCTTATGGGGGGCCATGGAAGACATTGCTAAGTGACAGGGACCCTACCCTACATGTGGGCTGGGCCATAGTCCCTCTGGTTGCAAGGAGGGAGACATTTTAGGATGGGAATGTCAGCAGGTAGATGGATAGGACTGAAAGCCAGGAGACTGGTTGCTGAAACCACAGCCATCTAGATGGGGTGGATACAAAGATGTTCAGGAGTGGAGCTGGCCCACCTGGCATGGATTTAGGTGCAAGGGGAAGGGGACCTCAAGGACAATTCAGGATCTTGTTTGATGAAGCGGCTGTGACCACTGCTAGGATTCATTCTGATTGAGGATATTGTCCGCAGGGGTGGGTGACCAAGGAGGGTGGTGGGTCCACAAGTCATGTGCTAATCTTGAGGAATCTTTAAGTGGAGAGTTCCAGAAAGCAATCGTCCTGTGACTTTGAAGCTCTGCACAGAAACTTTTGCTGCGTGAAGGTCTGAGACTTTGATGCTTGAAGTATTGGGGCTGGTGAGCTCACCCTCCTGAAGGATGGGCAGGCAGGACAGAATCCTGCTGGGCCAAGAGGTGACAGTGCTCCAAGGTGAAAGGAGGAAGCAGCTCCAGTGGGGCCAGGACTGCCGAGTCAGGGGCAGGGTGGGAACGGTGACAGTTCACAAGGGACACCGAAGAGCACACCCAGTGGAACGCTGCAGCTCAGAGCTGGGCTTTGAATTGCAGAAGGCGTCCTTGGGATGTAAGGACACGGAAGGGCTGGATGATTGTGTAGGTGGTTATTGATCCGCATCTGAAAATGCACGTGCTCTGAGATGCGAGGGTGGGTGGAAGCTGGTGGTGTGCCAGTGTCCATCCGGGCCAGGGAGGGCATGATGAGGTGTGGGGGACACAGGAGGCTGTAGGAAGCTGTCTGCAGTGACCATGCTGTGAGTAAGGGTTTGCATTTTGGGGCAGAGGTTCCCTGTGTTGGGTTGGGCAGGTCGTGGGTCTAGGTAGTCATAGTGACCAGCAGCATTAACTCGTTGATTCCTTCACTAGCACTGCCAGGTGAAGTGTTACCACCCCACATCACAGAGGAGGAGACACCTTCTCTTACCCAGTTCACAAAGCTGCCCCTTGGAGGAGCCACATGGGAACCTGGGGTCTGGCTCCGAAGCATGCTGACTAGTGCTCGGAATCAGGCTGCATGCCTTCTCTGAAAGGGCCTCCAGGGCAGTTGAGGCCTGTGTCAGTTACTCAGCTTTGCTGTTATAGCAGGAGAACAGCCCTAGAAAACAGGTAAAAGGATGCCTATGGCTGCTTCCAATAAAACTTTATATGTTAGGAAATATTCTTCTGACTTTTTTTTCTCCCAACCATTTAAGAACGTAAAATCAGTTCTTAGTTCATAGACCGTATGAAAACGGGAGGTGGGGCTGGTTTAGCTTGCCAGCCGTTGCTTGTCCACCTCTGTGCCCCTACTGTGGATGGCTCTCAAGCTGAGTGCACATGAGAGCCCCCCAGAGTCTTGAAAACACTGATGCCAGACCCAGAGAATGAACTGGTCTTGAGTGGGACCTGAACACCGGAGGTTTTAATACTTCTCTGATTGTCAGTGTGCAGGCAGGCTGTGGGGCCATGAATCAGACTTCAGTGTGCACATGGATCATCTGCAGACCTGGAGAAATGCAGGTTCCTGGTTGGCAAGTCTGGGGTGGGGCCTGAGGTCCTCATTTCTAGCATGCTTCCAGGGTGCTTATGCTGGCAGCCCCAGCATGGCTGGAGGGCCATGCAGAGGGCTCGTCACTGTGTGCTGTCCTGTGCTGTGAGGTGTCATGGCGTACTCCTTGGTATGCCATCTGTACTGTCCTTCCAGAGCATGGACCTCAGAGATGGTGTGTGCTACAGCAAATGAGAAAGCCCCACCAAGACTTCACCCCTGTGTTGACAGGTAGTGTTTCCATGGCACTTGTCCTACACTGATTTTTCAAGGATGCCTAGAAAATTGTAACTTACTACTACTAATTTAGTGATTTTGGAAAAGTGTACTTTTTCCTCTTACCATTCATCGTTTCCTGCCTTGACATAAATACAGTTGAATTGTTTTCACCAGCAGTGTTTTTATGTATGAGCTTTCAGTGGGTTACAGCATCAGATAATCGCTAATTTTTTTGAAGCTTATGGGGCATCATTCCATCATGTGGGAATAAACACACCACCTGCTGAGCTCCTGAGGGCTGGGCATTGGTGAGTCGTAGGTATGTGACCTTCTGAGCCACCTTTCCTGTGTCCACAGGTTGTTGCTGAGCACCCAGACGCCTCGGGTGAGGAGATTGAAGAGCTCCTTGGGTCCCAGTGGGACATGCTCAACGAGAAACAGAAAGCCCGCTATAACACAAAGTTTGCCCTAGTGGCCTCTTCCCAGTCTGAAGAAGACTCTGGTAAACGTAAAGTGTCCTAGTGTACTCTGCTTAGTTGTGATCTGTGTGTCGTGTGGCCAGCTGAGCTCTGGTCTGGGAGCTGTAGGGAAGCGCTGGCGCTTGTGCCAGCAACCAGTGCGCGTGTGGTCACAATAAAGCAACCTGTGCTGTCTGCATTTTCTCTCTTGTTGTCATGAGAGCTGCTCGGTGCGATCTCTGTCTGGTCTGTGAGCCCAAATGGAGCAGGCGCTCTAGCCTCTGCAGCCGATGGGGTGGTGTGAGGGGGGACGCAAGAAGGAAGGGAGCCCAGGCGGTCTCTAGGACTGCAAGCTTACGTGACATGGTAGGGTCAGACTGCAGGCCTGTGGCCCTGGGGTGATGCTGCCCTCCCGGCAGCGGCTACGCCTGCACCTCAGGAGGGACTCGCCTCTGTGGGTGGGGGGCTCTGGACCTGGGAGCGGGGAGGGCGTTCCTGGCTTGTTTGCTTGAGAGCTCACAGGGTGAGAAAGGTGACAGTGGACTGACCTCAAATGTGGGTGTCCTCTGGCTCTTCTTAGGCCTTCAGTTTAAAAAACAAAGATGCTACTTTGCTTTGGTCACTGGAAAGAGAAAGGAGGCTTAACACTGTAAGCTTGGAGAGAACCTGTAACCGTGGTCAGATCTGTCATCTGTGCATGCTTGGACACACATGTCGTGGAAAACCAGCATTTCTAATGTAAAAAATATATTTGGGTATCAATTTAAAATACAAAACAATTCTGTATCTCTCAAGGTTCATCACTGAAGCATTTTGTTTCAAGACTCACCTAAAAGGAGACCAAGACCCAGAAGTCAGTGCAGTTCGCCTTGTGTGCACTAGCTCGTGCTTCTAGACCAGCACTGTGTCCGTCTGACTCTGGCTGCACACACACCGTGCAGCCTTTCTCTTTTGTTCACAGATGCTCTTGATTTTAGGGCTTTCTAAATCTGCACATCAATTGTCTCATTTATTAATATTGAATTTTGTTCAATTTGTTAAGCGTTTGTTGCAAATTCTATAATTTAGAGTAGCGAGGGTGTTCTGGATTTGTGCATTTTCTTTAAAAGGCAGAAGTTCACTTGACTTTTCATCAGTACTCTAAATCTAGAAGAGTGATCCTTTTCAGTGACTGGCTATTTAAGAATGAGTCAGGTTTTCCTGAAACCAGATTTAATTCCCCTTGAAGAGTAAGTGTGACTGATCGTTGTGTCCCATTTTGTCATTTTGGGCTGCTACCAAGTAGTTAGCAGAGAGGAGGACAGGGTTGGTTTCCACCCTCAGTGTCTGTCAGGTGTGTGCGCTTGTCCTGGAGGCCCTCGAGCCTCCCTTTTGGGGCCCCCAGTGCTGATAGCCACGATGTTGGGCTGTGTTGGTGGCATCAGCTGTTCGTGGCCTCAGTGTGAGGAGTTCAAACAGATGCCCACATTGCTTACTTGTGTATGAAATGCCTGCTGTCTCATTTTGGGTCCAGGGGGAGGTTCTTATGTAAAGGACTGTGACATCACCTCACCTGCACAAAGGCGAGGTGCCAGGTGGCAGTTGCTGGTGGCAGGTATCTGTAGCTCAGTGGACACGTGTAGATGAGGTTGGGCAAACCGGGTTGAGGAGGTTCTGGCAGGTCAGGCTGGCTGTGCCCCGTGCTGGTTATGCTTGGTCAGCCGCTGAACAGACCCCACTGCTCCGCAGGCCTCTCCCTGGCGTGCCTTTATGGCTAGCCCACAGTGCTGTGGGGCTTAGTGAAGGCTGCTCTCAGGCTGGCTGACGCTGTTCGAGGACTGGCAGCTGGTGAGAGCCGGTGCCGGCTGCTCGGCTCTAGTAATATCAGGCCTCTGCCTGTGGTGAGGCTCTGTGCACGTGTCTGCCCTGGGCAGAGTGACCAAGGTGTGGCCACCTGCACCTTCTCCTGAGGCACTGTTGGACGCCACACTTCTGGCTGCTGTACTCTGTCCCACCTGGTAGTAGGGTTTGAGGATGACATGCCCTCCCATCAAATGTCTGACCAACAGTCCAGGGGAAACCCTGAGCCTCTATAAAACAGCCCTGCAAACGGAGATGCTGGATTTGTGCTTGAAATAAACATTGGTGTGTGCAAATTAATCACCTCTCTAGAATTTGCATTCTTACCTTACATCTTACTTTTCTAGGTCAATACCTTAAATCTTGGGTTAGTTGATATTCCTGGAAATACCTGATAACTGGCATGAACAACACGTAGAAAGCCCTTAATTTGCAGATACAAAAGGAGTGTTGCTACTTAACATGCTTTCAAGAAATGTATAAATAGTAGCAAGTTGTGTACTTAAAATTCCACTTAAATTCCAGTAGTCTTTGAATGTTAGTAAACTAGTGGATTATATTTAAATTTAATGCTATAGTACATTAAAATGTAATTATAAGAAATACCAGTATAATAATCGGTAGATTAGATAAGGATTTTCCAGTATTTGATGTTACAGGAAATGGTCCCATGCAATTTGCAAAATGCAGAGAGATTTGGTCTGTAATACTTAGGCCCTGGAAACCAACAGGATTACAGGAAGCCCATCAGGGGCTGGATTTGCACATGAATGCCCTTGCTAGGTGATCATTGCTTTGGAGGGTGGCTTGTGGAGTGTTTTTCATGTAAGTTTCCCCCATCCCCCATTCCAAGGTAACATAAATGGGAAAAAAAGAAACCACCCAAAGAGGACACAGGACCCTACTGAAGATGCCGAAGTTGAAGATGCACCCAGGAAAAGACTCAGGACCGACAAGCATGGTCTTCGGAAGGTAATCATGCCCTGGGTCTGCCTCGGCTGGAGGAGTGTGTGCTGTGTGACTCTTGGAGGCTGTGTTTCTCTTACGGGATGCAGATGGGAGGTGGGAGGCCTTCCTCTGTGGACGGTGCTCAGCGGGTATTGTTTTCTAGGCAGTAGGGCTGGCTTCTCTCCTCAAATCCCTTTGAGAAGGCTGCTGAAGAGAGCAAGTTCTTTCTGCCAGGGACTTTAACACAAACTTCTGATACTTGGCTGTCAAAGAAAAACAAACACTTTGAATAATACTTGATGTTTAGATTTAATGGAATTGTATGTACTAAAGATTGCCCTTGTCTATAGGGGTAGTATTCAATGTGTAAATAATGCGTTGGCATGAAAACCTCAAAATCCATTAGAGATATGTTATACTTCAATAAAAGTTTTTCAAATCCATTAAGGGCATTGAAAATAGATTTTATGAATTCATTCAGTTTATTAGTAATTCACGTTATTGTTTACCTAATGGGACTACTAAGCAGGCTGTGTAGGCCTGTTTGATACAACCAAAAAGTGACTGCGTAGATATGACGGTGCAGCCCCAGGGCCGTCTAGCTCTAGCGTAGTCCACCCTACGTCAAGAGGCAAAGTTTGCCTGGTACCTGAAGGAGAGTGACTCTGGCTTATGGTGCTCATGCGTGCAGAGAGTGTGAGCCCTTTCCGAGTGTGCTTTATGGCCCAGTTCCGTTTATTCATGAACGGGGAGTTGAAACAGACTTTGTATCTTATGCTTGAGTTTATACAGAGGAGTCGTGTGTTTATGGTTTTGAGAAAAGCTTCATACTGTCTTCTAATCTAAATTAGGAAGTTCCTTTCTTTATTGTTTTATTTTGAAGAATGGAAAAATAAATTCCACGTATTGTGAAAGTGTAAATATGTGGCCACCACATCGTCTGTCTACTTAAAGGCCATTGTTGCAGTGCAGGGCAGTAGCAGGCCCTGCCCTATTTTTCTGGCCAAGAGAACATTCTTCCAGGGCACCTGTCAGGCGAAGTTATTAGTGATCAAGTATCCAGCCCCAAGATAAGTAAAATTGACCTAGCGTCACTGACATCTGTGTTACCTGGCAGCTCATGCTCCATGAGTATCCTCTCTGGCTGCCCATTATTAAAGCAACCCCGTGCTGGCAGTCAGGCTGATGTCGGCTGCCTTGAAATACTTGTACTTCATATTTACCTTAAAAAATGTGTAGCCCTGGACACTTGAAATATCAAAATTTACATTAAGTATCTAGGTAGAAACGTTTTATGAACTAAGAGCTCAGGAAGTAGCACATAACAAAGTTGTGGTGTCTCCCATAACAAAGTTGTGGTGTCTCCCTCTGGTTGAGTTTTTATGAACCTGAGTAGGCCGTATCCTGTACACTTCCTGATATGCGCTGAGCGCTTTGATGTGTCAGGTGCCGTACCCCGCACCGCACCCCTGTTACCTTGTCTGCAGTCTTGTGACTGCTTCCACTGGCCCCGGGCAGGCTGGGGAGTGGGGTTTGAGTGCAGGAACCGTCCCGGCCTCGGGACCAGAAAGGGGCAGGTGGCCGTGGGGCAGTGCTGCTTCAGGGCTATCAAGAGGGGTTATTTTCAACTCCTTCAGATTCTGAGCATTGGATCAAATGTTCCTGATCCCTTCATGTGTGTGGTTTTCCTCAGTTGGGGAATGTGCTTTATTGATGATCTTTGTGAGGTTTGTTCGGACCTTGTCTCCGAATTGGAAATCCTCAGTGTAAGGAGTTAGAGCAGTGCTGTTGGCACTGACTTGAGGCCCCACTTCAGGTTGATTGGGCAACCTCTGGAGCAGAAGGGTTGGTTTCTACTTCACACTCTGCTTGAATTCAGAGGGAAATGTGAGTAGCATATTGAATGCAGCTCACGTGAAGAGTCTCAGCAGCCTGGACTTGTGAAGTTGTTTGGCATGGTCCCACCAGCTCCCCTGTCCCAGCAGATGGTGGGACAGGTGCAGGGGAGAGCCTCCCAGTGGTGGAAGAGGCGTGAGGCTGGGTCCCTGCTCGTGGAGCCTGTGGCGCATGCTGCCAAAGGAGGATGTTTCTGTTGCACGACGTTTCAGCAACCTGTGTTCGCTCACATTAGATTTTTTCCCCTTCCTTTTCTTCTCCTTTTTCTTTTTATTTAATAACAGAGAGAGACGATCAATGACAAGACAGCCCGAACAAGCTCTTGCAAGGCCATCGAGGCAGCCTCCTCGCTGAAGAGCCAGGCAGGTAATGTGGTTAGCACTTCTTCCTTGTCGTTCTTGCAGGCGCCGGGGCTCGGCCGGAGGTGAACAGGAAGCCGGGCCAGGGAAGGGCATAGGGCACCCTCCGAGGGGTCTGACGGCTAATAAGGGGAAAGGGAGGTTCTTGGGCAACTGAATGTGTAAGTGGTCGCAGCGCTCCAGCTACGTTTTATTGAAGTTATTTTTCTACTGGTTTCTACTAGGCTTTATTGTCAGTTTAAAATTACACTAAAGAAGTTATTTAAACCAGGAATATCCAGGTTTTTTACTTGAAGGTGCCAGTTGCTATAAATTCCACCACTTTTGAGTATCTGATCGTCTGTGTATATTTACTAAAAGTAAAAGTAATGACTAGTTATTTCTGTTTCACATGTTGATGAAACTAACGTCAAATGTTCGTGAAAAATAACTCAAAGCAGTGAAAGGGGAAGCAGGCTCCCTTTCCCTTCTCATTGTCTTTTTGAAGTGTGTGTCTGACAGTTTATTACAGAGAGCTTACCATCTCCAACTCTTTTGTTTTTTTTTAAGAGAGAGGGTGGGGGAGGGGAAGAGGGTGAGGGAGAGAGTGAGAACCTCAAGCAGACCCCACCTCCACCCCTGCTGAGCAAGGAGCCCAACACAGGGCTCCATCTCATGACCCTGAGATCATGACCTGAGCTGAAATCACGAGTTAGACACTTAACTGACTGAGCCCCCCAGGCGTCCTCCCACTCTTCTTACATCTCAGGTTGAAATCCTAGATGTTCAGGATGATTGGTAGTTATCTAGCTAAATTCAAGGAAGCTCATGAAACGAGGTCCCCTACTCTTCCACCATCTTGCCTCCCTCCTATCACCAACTCTTAATTAGAAAGGAAAACAACATTCAGGGGAGAAAGGAGTAAGTGAGAGTTGGAAATGGGTTTGTTTTCCTTATTTTGCGAGGGGTGCTATGCTGGTTTTAAAAAATCGGTCAAATAGACTATGAAAAGAAAGACACTTGTGAGCAGTTTGAACATTGAGTGGATATTTGATGATATGAAGGGATTGTTACTTTTAAGAATGGTATAGTGGTCTTGGGGTTATATTTAAAATTTTATGTTTCAGAGACATGTAGTGAACTTTTTACGGGTGAAATGATGTTTGGAATTTGCTCCAGAAGAATGTGGCAGGGGATGTGAAGCTAGGTGTGGATGGAGCTGTGTTGGCCCCAGGTTGATGGATTTGGGGGCTGGCCAGGCAGGGGGACATTAGAGTTCACTGGAAAATTTGCCTTTGTTTCCATTCAGATTTTTTCACAGTAAAAAGTTAAGCCTTTACTATGACAAAGGAGCCCAGAAATGTATCTTTAGAACTTCATTATTACAGGGGTAATTTTGAAACAGTTAAGATAATTGAGGTGTAAGATTTCAAACTTTACTTTATGAACCAAAATTGTTTTACAGCAACGAAACACCTGTCAGATGCATGCAAACCGCTGAAGAAGAGAAATCGGGCGTCCGCAGCAGCGCCTTCCACTCCTTTTAGCAAAAGTTCGTCTCCTTCTGCATCCTTAACTGAGAATGAGGTAAAATACTAATGATAGTGATGACCATGCTGTTCGTATGAAGGCCATTTAGTTGCCCAAGTTGAAGTGTGAGCAAAGTCAGACTTAACAAGCATAACACTGGTGTCCTCTCCACAAATGTAGGTGAGTTTCAGATTCTTTAAACTATGTATAAGTCATGGAATGGAAAAAAAAAAAGTCACTCTTTTAGTCTATTTGAGCACCACAGGTATACACACATGCACACAGTGTATGTATAAATGTACGTGCATATACTTTAGTCTGGATGTAGTTTAATTGTTCTTGAAATCTGTCTTTAAAATGTT
Source organism: Ursus arctos (assembly GCF_023065955.2). NCBI lineage: Eukaryota > Metazoa > Chordata > Mammalia > Carnivora > Ursidae > Ursus > Ursus arctos. The sequence goes on from NW_026623111.1 coordinate 1,163,438, forward strand.
GTGTTCTATATAGCCCTCACATTGTAATTAATTTTCCGCATCCCAGCAAGTCTGCTCTGGTCCTAACATGACACTGTCACTCGAGCTGACTCTAGTCATTGTGCACTCACCCCAGGTGGGATAGAGGGTGGCTTACCTGCTTTGTCGGATTCCAGCGGTCTTTAGACCTAGGTTTACAGAGGAATGTCTTCATGCATTCCATGGTTTTAGTTCTTTAAATCCTGGCATATTCTTAGATACTTGAGTGTGGAGGGGAGTCAGAACCACCATGGTAATACATCTCTATTTTCCGGATTTGCAGAATATGCAATAGTGGAATAATAGCTACTTGAGGCTATTACCCTCATTGTATCATGACATCTGGACTTCATCACCAAATATAAAGTCTTTGCTGTTCTAAAAACAAAACAAAAAAATAGCCTCAGAATGCAAGTATGACACTTTTTTGTCCAGAGGGAGTTTTGGATTCCCAATTTTAGTGACTACCCAAGGAGTTTATATTCAAGTTTTAATTCCTTACTAGTTCGTGCCCTGTGATCCTCTTTTTCTCATTTTAGACATGAGTCCTGTTTTTGAGTATTTATGAGGAGATGCTAACCTTGGGCTTTTTTTGAACTAGGCAGTAAGGCAGGGAGTGGATAGACCCTTCACCCTGTTAAGAAGGTGGCACTTCTGACCTGGTCTCTGCCACAGTCACTGGTGGGGCCTGGCCGTTCTCCTACTGTCTCTCAGCCTCGGCTGCTTCCTCGCCTTAGATGAGGGGCAGGCCTTCCCGCATGAGCTATCTTCAGGGACCTGGGCCATCTGAGGGGTTCAAGCACAGAGAGCTGCTCTGAGTGGGGTCTTTGGGGATTCATGCCAGTAGTGATGGGAAGCTGCTCATGTGTGTGGGAACTGAGGCTTTCTCATAGTTTGGTATGTGTGGGTGACGAAACATTTCTTATGTTTGGGCACATTCGAGAAAATGCAGTATGAATTCTTCACTGAACTTCCCAGGGGCTTATTGAAACTTGGAAAAGACATTCTATACAAATATTTTTCCTTTTTCCTTTTTTCTTGTCTGAATTTTGATTAGTATCCTGAAAAATGAGGATTCTAATTCTAAAGAAGAATACTAAACAAGTTTCAGGTCCATAAACCCTTTTGCGTAAAGTTGGCTTTTTTATTTAAAAAGATTTTTAATGAGTTTTTCTCTCATTGCACTTTGATCCACTATCTGGTTGAGTTTTTATGTACTCTGTTGTCAGATACAGTTGCAAGAAAAACTCTGAGGCTGAAAACAAATCTTTTCTGTCATTTCTGGTCAGAAGCTGTGCCAGCCAAAGGCTTGGATTCAGGGCAGCACAGCCCAGGGCGGGCACAGCCAGGGTGGGGTTAGAGCTGGTGGGTCAGGGTTGGTGGTCTGAAGGTCACTGGGACCAGGGTGAGTGTGATCTTCCTGGGTTAGACATTTGTTCTGAACTTGAGAAGACTTCGATGAAGGATTTTATAATCATTAGACTTCATTGATTTTTAATTCTTTAGAACTTCAGAAGTGAATAGTTTATTAAATATGTTTATATTTTATGTTAAATACGTTAAAATCATACACTGTCCTTCATTTTGAAAGTGATACATAGATCCCATAGTATGTATTCTGTTGCTTATATAAAAACGTTTAAATTACTAGGCCTTTTCCATCAGGCCACTTCTGTGTGGCTTATATAAATCTTTCATTAGCGTTCATTTTTATAGAATTATATTCATTAAAACCACTTTAGGTGAACGAAAAGCCTTGTCTATTATGTGTTAACACTACTGAACTGCAGTATGCGTTTACAACGTGCAACATGCCGAATGCCTTTTAGCATGGGAGGCAAAGTGTAGTGTTACAAAACAGCGTCCTGTAAACCACTGGTCCCGTTCTGGTGGGAGCTAGGCGACCATGGGAGCTGCTATTTGGGGTTCAGACTGGCCCCTTATTCAGGTCACATGCCCACTGCATGTTTGTCCTGCTTTTATCAAACCCTTGATTGAAATAAGGGGTTTTCACAGAGTTGGTATTTCAAGACATTTTAGGTCACTTGTGGTTTAAATTCTTCTCAAAAAAGGTATATGTGAGAAAATTGATATTGGAATAATTATTACATAATACTACATTACCCTAATGAAGAGAATAGATTAAAATTACACACTTGCATGATGAAGGCCTCTGAAGGAATTTATGTGATTTAAGTGTTTTGTAACTTCATTTCTTATTCCCTTAGTAGAGCAAATTCTTATTTTTTTCGCCTTCACTGGTAACAGCTTTTATGGGAGCCCACATCAGCCAAGTTGGATTTGAACTCGCTGCCCTGTACTGCACTTAAAATGATGTAATATTCCAGGATGTCTGCTGCAGGTGGCGTATCATCGTACACACTAAGGGACATTCCTATCACAATCATTTTATGGAAGATGTGTGATAATCTGTTTTTACTGGTATTACTAACACATACAATGAAGAAAACAGATAACAAATTTTAAGACCAAGGTAAGATACCTAATCAAGGCCATTTACCTGATCACATTCATCTCATAATAGAAACACACTCATATTGCAATGATCCATGTAGATTTCACATTGAAGGGATGCCCTTCACCCGGGGCTGCCCTGGGCCTGCGACAAGGACTCCGCGCCGAAGGGGCTGGTCTTGCTAGAGGCCGCACTTGTCTCCTAGTTCATGACTTGCTAAGTTTTTATTGAAAAAATGCTGGCATCTGCACCTTCAGAAACAGAACAAGCAGCACACACTCAAAGGAGTCCTCGTCAGCTAATTCCCATTGCCAATGGAATGTACTCAGTACTGTACATATTAAACTAATTTCCAACATAAAAGGCAGGAGGAGTTTTGATTCTGTCTTATTTTTACTAAGCAATTTTACTATGACACTAGATACAGCAAATTTGTAGGAAAAATATCATTTACAGTCTCATTATAAGCCATTTAACTCTACTCTTTTGATTCAGTGACTGGTATCTTGGGTACCATATACCACGATCAGGTTATTTACAACAACCACTTCATCAGTTGCTTTTGTAGGACATCAGCCATCACATTAAATGTCTTAAGTCTTGGGTGACCACCTGATGTCCTGTCCCTGGGTGTCCGCATGTTTGCATGGTGAGGCACAGGCCTCGCTTGCCCTTCAGCTCATGGAGGCAGAAGGAGTGCTATTCACGTTACCGTGTGAACAGCACTGGTTCATTCCCAGCAGCCTCTTCAGATGTGTTCTACCTTTAATGAAAGTTTCTGACTAATACCTGTGTTCTAATCCGTTAAGTAATGTAACGCATGCTAAACACTTAGGGTGCCTGGCGCCCTGCAAGGACTCAGTGGTTCGCTGTTGTGACAATAATGGTTATAACAATAAAAATAATAAAATCACCATCATTCCATTTTTATCCAAAAGTATAAATTTTGCTTTGGCATGAGAAGCGATCCTCTCGACTGCATTATGCACGTGGGGGTAAAATAAACCTGGAAGTGGCAGACACTGGGTTGGTTTGAGTAGCACTTGAGGATACTAGCCTGTGGCTTGGGGCTAGTTGGGTGGCTCTGCTCAGAGCTGGTGGGATACATGGCCTCCAAGGTGACCCAAGTCATGCTCTTCCTAAAGGACATGAAAAAGCTCAGGAGTAAATGTAGGGTTCAACAGAAAACTAATTATTAAATTTAAAAATGTGAAAAAAGTTCATGTAAAAGTGGTCCAGTTCAAGAAATGATCACCCCAAGTAAAGACTAGCCTGAAAGGCTTTTGACAAGAATTCATTTGAAATTATAGCATGATGAATTTTGAATGGGCAGCCAGCCAGCTACCAACATGTGCATTAGAAGTCAGCCAGAGAGTGGGTGCTTTCCTCCTTAGGAAGAACCATCAAAATGGCTGAATGGTGTATCCACTAAGCAGCATAAAATTAGCATCAGCTGAGTCCATAGGAGGGGGTGCATGGGGTGGGGACAAGGATGGGGGAAGTATGCAGTGTATGTCAACTGGGGAAGGCGTCATCCCCTGCTGGGGATATTGGGAAGGTGGCCAGGTGCAGGCAGTGAGAGGGACAGTCCCACATGTGGCAGAATTGTCCTGCTCCAAATGCCAGCAGTGGTCTTGCTGAGGAGTGCTGGTGGATGAGCAGAGCTCCCGAGAGGGCCCACCCATGGCTTCCTGAAGGTGAGTGGAAAGGGCTCCTTTTTGAAAGAGCTTAGTGGCGAGTACGTTTGTCTGCCAAGAGCACAAAAATTCATTATGCTATTAATTTAACATGAATTCCCTCATTTCCTGGAGACATCAGAATAACACTGATATATTCTAGTCTTGTCATTTGAACTGCCTGTTGTTGAGATGACTTTTGCTTATACTGACATAGAACCACTGTAACGGTCCCATTTACCTGCTTCAAACCATTTGCCATACACCGCATTTGTGCCTGGTGAGGGGAGGTATGAGAAGGAACTCTCTAGTATAAAATGGGAGGCATTCACAAGAGGTAAAAACTTGTCTGAATATACAACAGTTTAGATTGTAGCTGTTCTAAAACTGAAAATTCCCGACTGTGATACGGTGGCACGTTAAGTAAGTGCACCTGTTGGCAGTTGGGGTCCTGTGCTGTTTACTCACCTGCTGTGGGCTTCTTTCTCCCCTGTGGGGCCTTTCTTTAGAGTTAATAGAGAAGTTAAATGTCTGTCTCTGATGGTGATGAATTTAGGTGTACTAGCACCTCAGTACTCTCTTTATACAACGTATCTGTTCTGTCTCTGTCTCCCAACTGAAAATAACCCATGTTTTTTAGAGGGTGCCCCTAAAAGCCACCAAGAAATCTAGGCCGAATCTCACGGCACGGAAGCGCAGTTTCATGAGTGTAAGGCCAAGGGTGGCTCCGCACTGTGCGCGGAGGAGTCTTGTCTGTGTCCCTTCCTCCAACAAGGGCTATCCTGCCTCGTAGGTGCTCTTTGAGGTTCCCCAGCTTTAGGTGGGTCTGAGTCCAAAGCTTTCTCTGGAAGCACATGCAGAAGCACGGAAAGCTTTAAGAAGGGAAGCGTTCAGGGCTTGGGGAACGGGATAAGGGGAGGTGGCCGTTTCAGGAGGTTTCTTTTATTGGGGATGCGCCAGAGGAGAGGCTGCAGGAGACTGTGGAGCCTGAACCGTTAGTGACGAGGTCAGTGTTCTGAGGGCTCTCTTTGGCCCTGAGCTGCTTCCCCGAGATTTGAGACCGGGGATGCGTGAGGAGAATTGAAGGCAGAGCGGAGCCAGCGTTTGCCCAGGGGTGGTGACTCCAGTACCACCGAGGGTCTGTCTTAGCAGTGTCCCCCAGAAAAGAATAAAACTAAGATTGTGAGTTAGCATCATTTAGTTCCCAAAACAGAAGATGCACCCATGTCTGGGTGTAAAATTAAAATGATGAAGAAAAGCCCTTAAAGAGGGTCCTTGGCCAAAGCCTGGCGTGAGTGGCCGTGGGGCCTGTGGCAGACAGCGAGCTGTGGTTCTGTGCATTGTTTCAGTCATAGTGCAGGTGTGTTTACGTCACATCCTCCATTCATTTGGTCCAGTCCAGCGGAAAGGGGGAGGCTTGGCGAGGGGTTCCTTGGTGACTTAGCGGCCCCCTTCTATGGCCAAGCTGGCAAGAAGGCTGGGCTCCTGTCTCGAAAGGGCAGACACCTGTACTTTGGCAGGTAGACTGGATTCCTTTCTCCCTTGATTTTTGACCTAACGCTTCTCAATCACGTCTAGCCCTTTAGGTTATTAACTCATTTTTAAGGTGGTTCTGGTCCAGGTGGACTTTCGCATGTGACCTGGAGAGGGCTCTTTCTACTCCGTGCCAGGCTGTAGCATTGCGGGCTCTTTACAGTCAGTAGTATTCTCTCCGGTTTTGAAAATCTCTAAACAGAGAAAGTGATTGCTGAGGCCTGCTGTTTATCTTTCAGAATATGAATCTGAGTGAGACTCTTTTGCTAAAAGAATTGAACCTGGTTAGAAAAGATTTCACAAAATGCTCCCCAATCTGTTATTGGCTTCTTATTGGCTCTTAAAGGTTCTTTTTCCCTTTTTCCTCTTCTTTTTCTTTTTTTTAAAGAAATCTACTGACTGCTATATATTTTAGGGTTTTTGGTCAGTGACCTTGATTTTGATCCCTTTAAATAGTATTTTTGCTGTTTTACCTAGAATATTAGAAATTATCACTAATTTACTTGCCATTGATGGAAAATCAACCATCCTTAGCAGGTAGAAGATGGTATGTTGTCATATTCATCATTCTCCTTGTATTGCCTGGGGGAAGGGCATGCTCCCTTCCAGGCATTTTCGCCAGCGAGGGCGAGGGCGGGTGTCCCTCTGTGCCCGTTTAAGAACCGGACAGGTCTTGTCGTCGTGTTAGAGACCTTTGTGACTAGCAGGTTACATATTAGATCCACTGTATAACTTTTTCTGGCCTACATGTAGCTGTTGAGTTTTGGCATATAATTCTTTGGTGTAGATTCTAAAGCGTGCTTAACCGCTCAGGCATGTTGTGCCTTTAAGGAATGACTGAGGTGGGGGTGGGGTGGCCCAGCCCAGCAGGGAGGGTGGGGTTTGCTCTGGGGCACGAGCTTCATTCCTGTTTTCAAGTTGCCACAGGGCCAACCCAGGCCCCTCCCCAGCCCACTGTGTACTGGACGGCCACTGCTGAGGGACTTGGTGGGGCTAAGTTGGGTTGATAGGACATTTTAGAGACTCATTTTACCTGTGATCAGGGCCAGCCTGGAGTTTGGAGCAGCAGCCGCATGGCCTGATGCTGCGGCCGTGGCCAACCGCTTGGCTCTCCCTGGCACCTCTGGGGCTGTCGGAGGACACAGAAGCACCCAGGTTAGAAGGTGAAGCACAGAGACGGTGTGTGAGCTGGAGATCTGTGTGTTCAATGACTCAGACCTAGCCCTAGAATTTAGGGGCAGCTAGGATGGTTCTAGTCGATGTCATCTAGAAGGGTCGCTTTAATAAAAGTTATTCTGAACTGTAGTATTTTAGGTGATGAATGACTGATTTTAAAATTATTTTAATTCCACTCTTAATATTTCACTGTGATGTTAACTCGGGAGGACCTGTCTGGGATTAGTCTTTGGTTTTAAGCTCATTGAATCTGCTGAGCACAGCGTATTTATCATGTGTAAATCCAAGATACTGTGTGAAAGTGCTTACAGTTACTTCTTCCTTTACAAAAGCGTGACTTAAACATGAAAATAATGTTGGTTTATAGAAATATTTATTGTTCAAGGTCTGTAATTGTACTTCAAAAATGATGTGGTATTCAACTTGTGAAGGGATTTGTTTTGTCAAAAAATTTTACAATCACTGTGTATACCACCGTCCGAGGCGTAGGGGCCCTTTCCCATCACAGCAGAGAGAACTGGGATCCTCATAAGTCACCCTAAATGGCTACATTGTTTCTAGAAGTTGGTTCAAATGTGTTCACTAGGTTACCTTATGTTCATTAATATCTTCTTGAAAAATTCCTGTGATACATGTTAAGGAGACAGCATTCCCTGCCCATAAAGTAATGTATTTCTAAGGCAAATAGGCAATTGGATACTATCACATACTGAGTGGGGAGTAGAGGAAGTATTTTCAGACTCAAGAAAACTTTGGAAAGTCAGGAACTAAGCTGCTTGGAGATCTGTGCTGCCAGCGTGGCTTTGGTGGATTCGGGAAGCGCCGGGAAAGCTCTTGACAGAGTCTGTGTCCGTTCAGTTCCTACATTGTTCTTTTTCCAAATGCATCCTACTGGATATGGAATAGACCATAGATGTCGTAGACTGAGATTTGGGACTGTGTTGGGACCATTCAGGTGAATGTGTCGCTTTCACAGACGGCATCTCCGAGTAAGTACCGTCACCTGGTGCACGTGGAGCCTGCAGCTGGAGTAAGGCGTGCTGTGTGGTGCCCTGCGTACTTTGCTCTTCTTGCGGGTGGTTTGCTGAGCACAGAGCCGTTGGACCCCTCCGACTGTGTGCTAGTTGTCTGTCGGTCGCTGGGAAGGGGTTTGGTGGGATGAAAGTCGCAATCTCCTGCAATCTGTGTCATGGACTGTAATATTGTAAGGTCTGTATTCTGTATGTGTATCTTAGACCCCAATCAGGAAACAAGCCTCATGTGTGTCTTTAACATTTATATTTCCATTCAAAATATGTATTCAGTGTTTATTTCCTCAAAACAGACTTTGTTAATTTAGGAAATATCTCCAAGTGGAAACGTGCTAACTTTTTCTGTAAATCTTAAATAAAAGGTGCTGTTCCTTTCTTTGACCCAGGACTGGTCTGTGTTTTCTGTCTTTCTCTCCATGCAGTTTTTCTTTTTTTTTTTTTTTCTTTTTTTCTTTTAAAGCTTTCAATTTGTCCCAACCACACTGAGGGAAGAACATGGGTTGGTGGGTAGGGCACCGGGGCTCTCTCCCCTGAGCCCATGTTGAAGGCTCTTTCTTTGGGCCTCGGTTCCTCCGTCAGACGGGTCAGCCTTGGGCTGCTCTTTGAGTGGGGCCGGGCCAGGAGGTGTGGCTGCTCTTCGTGATGCCCCCGGGGCCCCCCCCAGCGCCCAGCGGTGTCTTGCCTCAGAGCGCTCAGCGCCCCCATCCCCCGCCCGTCTGTGACTCCAGATCCGATGGACATGTTAAAAATCGGGGTTTGAATGCAGAATTTTTTCCAAGTTGCCTTCCTTCTGGATGTTAAATGTTAAAGAAGTAGGGGGTGAGCTGTTAGGGAGGGGCTCCCTCTGGCCAGCCTGGGAGGGGGGGATCCTTGCTGTGCGAGGACCCCTGTAACGTAGTGTACCTTCACACCGCTATTTCCATCTTCCTGGAAAAGGTGAGGAAATGAACTTAAGAGGCTGCTTTCTCCAAAGACTGTGTTGTTAAGGGATGTGTCAGGTGTAGAGCAGCAAGGCTGAAACAGTAGGCCCACGCACCTGTCAGCCTTGCTACAGACGCCAGTCTGAGCCAGCACGTCCCTCACACATCTGCCCACTCACACCAGGTCTAAGTCCGTGTTTATTGGGTGTTTTCCTTCTACTGCTGCTCCCTGTCACATAAGTGAGCTAACTCTAGAAAATGTTCATTGATAAGACTACAGAACTGGGTGGATTGGCTGGTGGGGTTTGTTCTGTTTTGTTTTGTTTCAGTGTGGCCCAACTTTAATTTCTAGCTTTGTGTTCATTGGCAAACAGCAGGCCTATAACATTATTACTTGTTGTGATTATCAAGGTGTGTAGGAAATGTAGTTTATACTTTTGTTGTGTTGAAAAATTCAGTTTTCAACATTCATTTATCTAACATTGAATGAACACTAAATGTGTTTTTAGGGTTTTTGTGGGGTTTTTTTTGTAATTTGAATTTGGTATATGAGAAAATTTTCTTACTAAAGATTTATTGATTTCTATGTAGAGATTTATTATTGCTGCTCAAACGAGGGCAAAATGTTGTGTGCCATGAAGAGGGAGAGGGTTGGCCTAGGCTGGGTGATTTCTGATGATGAAGGGGACGGATGAAATATAAGCGGGGGATGGTCCTTTGGTTTGCTCCAAGATTCCACTTTTTTCTCCCAGGCCTTTCTCTTAGACTCACCTGTTAACAAAGTCGGCAGGTTTTACCTTGCTTTTCCCCGTTTTTAACCCTCCGGGGAGAATAGGCAGTGGGAGGAAGGCAAGAACAGGATGGTCAGTTAGCTCCAGGTGTGATGCTTCTGGAGTGCTGACATTGGGTCAGCGCTCTGGTGCACAGACATGCTTCCAGAACACCCTGCAGGCTCCAGTACCGCGGCAGTGAGACAGCAAGACCACCATACAAAGGCTTACCCTTTGACGCTGCATTTTGGTCCTTTAAACAATTCATTAGGTATTAATCTGTTTCTCTTACTTTAAAATAGTTGAAACTTAGGAACTTGCATAAGAAAGGTCAAGATTCTCAGTCCCAAAGCCCACCTTAGGTCACCTACTGGAGCAAATTGGGTTTTCGTCAGAGATCCTTCCTCTGTCGGGAGAGATGTGAAATTTTGTGCCTCTTCTACAGAGATGTAACTAAATGCTGAGGAGGGTAAAATCCCTTTCTGAATTTCTGCCCAGTTCAGTTGCTAGGCTGTGCCATCACAAGACACAGCTGACACTGTATGCTTGCGACAAGTAGCTGGCAGATGGGGACAGGTGCTGAGAAGGCCTGTGTGTGAGGTGACACGGGTGGGCCGTGTGACACCGCCGTTCTCCGCGACTAGTGAACTGTCGTCCGCCTCCTTCATCTCCAGGTCTCAGACGGCCCAGGAGACGAGCCCTTGGAATCCCCCTATGAGAGCGCAGACGAAACTCAGACCGAAGTGTCCGTCTCATCGAAGAAGTCTGAGCGAGGAGTAACCGCCAAAAAGGAGTACGTGTGTCAGGTGAGGGGAAGGCGGTCATTTAATTTGTCCTTTGGCCCGGTCCCAGGCCACATCTTCACTCCTCCCTCAAACCCCACCCAGCATGGGGTTGCCAGCAGAATCCTGGACTAAGTGCCCCAGGGAGGGTCCTGCATCCACGTGCAGGCTTTGTCTTTTCTGTTACGGAGTTACAGCCGTCCTGTGTAACAGACGCACGTTTGTACGGCTTTTTGAAGCATAAAGTTGGGGGTGTCACTGCCAGCACCATGGCCAGGACCCGGTCAGTGTCTGTGGTGAGCTGGGGCAGGTCACTCACCCTCTCTGTGACCTGGCGTCCTGTGTGAGATGGAGGCTGCGGGGAGGCCCCCGGATGAGTATGATTTATGATGATGGAAATGTGTGTGAGTCTTCCTGATGTTCACATCTGATTCTCAACCTCTCGAGTGTATCCTGTAGGGTTTTGGTGCCGGGTGTGGCTTTATCGCTGTCCCCTTTCTGCCCCACAGCTGTGTGAGAAGACCGGCAGCCTCGTGCTCTGTGAAGGCCCCTGCTGCGGAGCCTTCCACCTCGCCTGCCTTGGGCTCTCCCGGAGGCCGGAAGGGAGGTTCACCTGCAGCGAATGTGCTTCAGGCAGGTTCTCTTGTAGCTTTGTAAACCGCACTTGCCACGACAGGCCATTCTGTGAGCCTTCCTCTGAGGCCCTGGGCTTTGGTCCACCTTCACAGGTGCGTGCTGACCTGTTTATTTGTGTCAGAGACCTGAGAGGCTGGCGGAGGACAGCTGCCTCCCTGCCAGTCTCTGTGCTGCACCCCCTACCCCCTTTCCGTGGGCTGGCCCGAGCCCTGCCCTGTCTGTGAGGTGGCTGGCATGGGGTGCCGTGGTGCCAGAGGGCCAGTGCTACCAGTGCAGGTAACCTAGTCAGTCACAGGACACGGGCTTCTTTAGACACAGCACGCACCTGAGCTTCGGTTTCAACAGAAAGAATAGCTCCGCGCTCTTGCCTGAGTGGCCATTGGGACTCAGCGGCACGGTCTGGGGGCTCTGGGAAGACGGGCCCTCCGATGCAGCCCCTCCTGTCCCTGGCCAGACCTGAGGGTCTCCTGGCTCTCGTGGGGGCATGTCCTAGGTTAGGAAGACACCTAGAGTCTTCCGGAGAGTTGTTCCAACCCCAAGCCAAGGCCTTGCGATGCAACAGTACGCTGCTTCTGCAGGCATCTGCCTGCCTGTGATTCTAAGTGATTCTTCCCTGTACTTGGTTAACTGCTCTCAGAAGGGACAGTGAAAGCCTTTCTTCAGAGGAGTGCCTCCTTTTAAGCTTCTGGCTAATTCGAGTGGGCGTCCCTACCTAGGCTGCCTCCTACTCAGACTTTCTTGTTCTCCAGGGGAAGCTGGAGCCCAGTTCGCAGCAAGGTAACCCTTGATGGCTGGACTTTTTTGAAGCATGTTGGGCTAGTCAGCAAGGTCAGAAATAGAGCCAGAGGCCTCAGCGACACCAGCTGCCTCTGACAGAGCTGCTGGAGCGCAGTGGCTTAGGAACGACAATTTAATTCTTGTTCTTTGCACCTCTTTCTCTGCCCCTTTCTTTAACCGTTTGTTAGGGATTCACTCATGTTTTGTGTGTAAGGAGAGCAAGACAGATGTGAAGCGCTGTGTCGTATCACAGTGTGGGAAGTTTTACCACGAAGCTTGCGTGAGGAAGTACCCTCTGACTGTGTTTGAGAGCCGAGGCTTCCGCTGCCCGCTCCACAGCTGCGTGAGCTGCCACGCTTCCAACCCTTCCAACCCAAGACCATCGAAAGGTACAGGTGCTCGCCTGGAGCTTTGCTGTGGGTTCAGTGCGCTCATGCGGGCACACGGAAGGGGCGGGCGTGGTGGCTGCGCGGTTGTCTTCCTATTACTGACTTGACACGCGCTGGGTTAGGGTTTTTCTTGAGAGAGGATCTCCTCGCCCTGTATTTTTCCTTCTTCTTGCCCTAAATGTCGTCTTAAAGACTCTTCATTTTAGGAGGAGGAAACCTTTGAACCATTTTGATAGATTCTGTTTGTTCTGGTTTTAGTGCTCTTTCACATATAAGAAAATTATTTTATTTTTAAAAAGATTTTATTTATTTATTTGAGAGAGAAAGAGAGAGAGCACAAACAAGGGGAGCGGCAGAGGGAGAAACAGGCTCCCTGCTGAGCAGGGAGCCTGATGAGGGGCTCGATCCCAGGACCCTGGGACCATGACCCGAGCCGAAAGCAGACGCTGAACCAACTGAACCACCCAGGCGCCCCCATCCTAGTTATTTTTTTTTCATCAAATACTTCAAGTTTATTTCAGCATTAATTTTCTTAATGTGTGGGGGCTTGGTCATTTCCAGTTGCCCTGTTCACTGTTGTGTCTTCAGTGCATGTCTCTGCCTTCAGGTAAAATGATGCGGTGCGTCCGCTGCCCCGTTGCCTATCACGGAGGGGATGCTTGTCTGGCAGCCGGCTGCTCAGTGATAGCTTCCAACAGTATCATCTGCACGGGCCATTTCACTGCTCGCAAGGGGAAGAGGCATCATGCTCACGTCAATGTGAGCTGGTGTTTTGTGTGCTCCAAAGGTGAGGGCCGTGCCGCCGGGGGCTGTTTGACAGTGTTAATTCTGTTGGGTCCGTGCGAGTGGTGAGAGAGTGCTGCTTCTCATGGCTTCTTAGCACATAGCTCCTGCAGGTAACCCCGGGGGCCGTGTGTGTGGGATCTTCAGTGCTCCTACAGCTTTGGGTGTTAACATTCATGATGTCCCCAAACTGTCATGTGCAGTCATACACCGTGATGTTTCTGAATTAACTGTGACCGGTGCATAGACTTAGGGGAAGTTATTCATGGTAGCAGTAAAATGTGCTTTAAAAAAAAAAAAGATTTATTTATTAGAGAAAGAGAGAGTGTATGCACACGCATGGGGTGGGGAGGGGCAGGGGGAGAGAGAATCTCAAGCAGACTCCCCCCCCAGAGCAGGGAGCCCAACATGGGGCTTGACTCCAGGACCCCAGGATCATGACCTGAGCCGAAACCCAGAGTCGGAGGCTTAACCTACTGAGCCAGCCAGGTGCCCCTAAAATGTGCTTTCGAGTTTGTAGCCAGCCGGCTGTTGTTAAGCTGATGTCTTAGCGCAAGGCATGGAGCAGCCGTAGACTGTGGGAGGTGGTCTGAGCCAACTCACCCTCCCGTGCAGGGGGAAGCCTCCTGTGCTGCGAGTCCTGCCCGGCCGCCTTCCACCCCGACTGCCTGAACATCGACATGCCCGACGGCAGCTGGTTCTGCAATGACTGCCGGGCCGGGAAGAAGCTGCATTTCCAGGACATCATCTGGGTGAAGCTCGGGAACTACAGGTGCGAGAAGTAGAGCCCCACGCTTGCCTGCCTCCTCGTTCACATGTGTTCTTTTCACTTTGCAGGACTGAAAGCACTGAATGATTGTCACTCTGTCTGAAGAGTCTGTGAATCCTCTTTTTAATATTTATAATAGATGGTGGCCGGCAGAAGTTTGCCATCCCAAAAATGTCCCCCCAAATATTCAGAAACTGAAGCACGAGATTGGAGAATTCCCTGTGTTTTTCTTTGGGTCTAAAGATTATTACTGGACGCATCAGGCGCGAGTGTTCCCGTACATGGAGGGGGACCGGGGCAGCCGCTACCAGGGGGTCAGAGGGATCGGAAGAGTCTTCAAAAACGGTACGGAGATTTCCAGATGCAGTGAAACCACACTCTGGGGTACCTTTTGCTAATCCTGATTTCTGCTATTGGAAAGTTTGATTTCTGTAGAAAATACTGGGCTAAGTGTTCTAGCTGTACTTTAAATTAGAAAAAACTAGGTTTGCAGACCCATCTGTTGAGGCACAGGGTAAAATATGCTGTTCGGTAACTTTTATTATAACATCTGTTTGTGATTAATTTCACTAAAGTGCATTGAGGCTACTGTTAAGTTAGTTTTAGTAATGATTTACAGAAATTTCTTATAGCTTGCCTTTGCGTAAGATGGAGATGTGGAGGAAACTTGGCTGCTGTCTAGACCAGGTGCCCCCCGAAGTGCCAGGTGTGGGCAGGTAGACAGGTGCCCGCTCTCTGATTCCACAGCCAAGGTGGGGGACAGAGAGGGACAAGAGCATGGTGTCGTTCAGGTGACAGATGGGATGGGAATGTGACCACTTGACTGGAGTGAGGGGGCAGGAGAGAGACTTGGGGTGTGTGCACAGTTAGCCCAGGGAAAGCAGGCTTGTCCTGGCTGATCGCACGTAGGAGTCTCGGTGGGCTGCCCTGGGCAGTGGGGCCATGTCCTCTCCTGTGGATCCTCACATACTGTGGGCACGCAGAGGTCTGCTGACAGAGGAGGCATTGGAAGAGTGTTAGTTGTTGCCATTAAACCAGAGAGATGTTGGATTGAGAGGCCACTCAGCATGGCCAGTGTTAGAGGCAGCTGGCGAGTGGTGAAGTCAGGGTCTCACCATCTCCTGACTTGGTGCTGGGGTCCTGCAGGTTGGGGTGGCCCCAGTGCACATGGTTGTCCTGTAGGCAGACCTTAGTGGTTAGTTTCCTCCGCTCTCCCTGAGCCTGGCGCTCACGCCTCAGAGCACGTGTGCTCCTTGAGAGGAGCAGAATTCCATTTTCACTTTCTGTCTTAGGACAGTGAGTTCCCAGGATCGATGCCCGTGTGGTGCATCGGGTCCCGGTGGAGGGTGGGGAGCCGTAGCAGTGTCCACGCGGAGAAGCCTGCCCTGGGGCCTGCCTTGTGGCCAGGTGGCGCACAGCAGAATCGCCCAGGGCTCTTGAGCCGGATGTGCTCTGAGCACCCTCCGCTCGACAGCACTTGCAGCTTTGGCAGTACCTGCCCTGTGCTGCCTGCAGTAGCCCGCAGTCCCGTGGACACTGGAGACTGTGCCGAGCAGGAAGGTGGAGGCCCGCGGTCAGCCGTCAAGATGCAGAGCTGGAAGGGCAGAGGGACGAATTTACTAAAACCTCTTAGTCACACTCACATCTCATTGACTTTTTAGCACTGCAGGAAGCTGAAGCTCGTTTTCGTGAAATCAAACTTCAGAGGGAAGCCAGAGAAACGCAGGAGAATGAGCGCAAGCCCCCGCCATACAAGCACATCAAGGTGACGTGCAAATGGTTCAGGTGTCGCTGAGGGGGCTGTGGGCGGTTCTCAGGCGTCCACTCAGCCCTCTGCCTGTGGCGGCTAAGAGGGTCACACGAGCAGGCGTCTGTGGCCCCGGCCCGGACAGCTGCCGGAGGAGCCATAGACAGAAAGCAGATGCTGTCGCTGCCGAGCGTGTGTCCTTCCACGGGAGCGTGACTGGGTGCAGGGCCGGGGAGGCGGGGGTCTCTGCATGTGCAGTTTCAGTTTTGCCTTTGCGTGAGGCTCAACCTGATCACCAGCGAGGGGCTGGAATAACAGTCCTGGCCAGGAACAGGAGGGACTGAGGGCCGGCCGACTGAGAGCATGCCGTCACCAGGGGCTAGGGACGAGCTCGGATGAGAGGTGGTTATTCCGGGCCAATGCTCAGCTGAGATGTGGCTCGGTCAGCTGGAGCCCCGGAGACAACATGACCTTCCCATCTCAGAGGGTGTGGACATCAAGGAAGGACGGTGGGGGTGCTCCTGAACATGGCCCGCCGTGTTGACTGCAGGGAGCCTGGGCGCTGGAAGAGATCAGGGGTGCTTCTCGCAGCTGCGGTGCTCGGCGAGCCAGTGCCACTGTATCCTGTTGCCCGGGGCCCGGTAGCATCTCAGCGCGTGTGTCAGCTGCCTGCTGGCTACTCAGGGGCTACAGTCCCTGTGTGTGGAAAGGAAGCATTCTCCGTAGTGAGCTGGGCTTAGTATTTTCTCTGGCGAATTAGCAGAAACAGAGCTACTAGGTCAAAGAGCTCGGGACTCCTAGATACTTTTTTTTAAAATTAATTAATTAGAGAGAGAGCAAGAACACACGTGCATGTGTGGGGGGCGGGGGAAGGGGAGACGGAGAAGGAGTATCTCATGCAGAGCCTGACACGGGGCTTGATCCCACAGTCCCCAAGACCGGGACCTGAGACAAAATCAAGAGTCGGGTGCTCAAGCGACCGAGCCACCCAGGCGCCCCGTGGGACTTTTAGATTCTGAGGGCGTGTTTTCAGCTTGCCGTTGGGTGTTGTACCGTCTGTCACCCCACAGCAGGGCAAAGGGTCTTCTATCACATTTCCCCTTGAATGGTTAGTTTCTGCTTTAGTTCCTCTTCACTTCTCTTGGTCGCTTTTTTGTTGGGTTGCTCTTGTTCCGTCATTACAAACTGCGATTTCACGAGGGCACAGACTGTGTACTTGTGCTCACCGCCACCCCCTGGTCCCCTGCCTGTGGGTCCTCGGGTCTGGGGTGACGGAAGGCCAGGCACCCTACATGTGCTCGGCGCTTGCTTGCGCTCCTGCCTTGCAGCAGCCTGGCTGGAGAAGTGTCTGCTCTCTTTTGTAGATGAGGAACGTGGACTAGTGGGGGTGGCATGAGGGCTGCGCTCCCAGGTCAGAGGTGGGCCCCCCGCCATCCCATCTCAGACCTTCGGGAGGGTGGGCAGGTGGGGACGGGGCATCAGATGCTTTTTCCGTTTGACATATCAGCTCATAAGATGCCAATTTTCTCCCCTGCAGGTGAATAAGCCTTATGGGAAAGTGCAGATCTATACAGCTGATATTTCTGAAATCCCGAAGTGCAACTGTAAGCCCACAGATGAGAACCCCTGCGGCTCCGACTCGGAGTGCTTGAACAGGATGCTGATGTTCGAGTGCCACCCGCAGGTGTGTCCTGCAGGCGAGTACTGCCAGAATCAGTGTTTCACCAAGCGCCAGTACCCCGAGACCAAGATCATCAAGACAGATGGCAAAGGATGGGGCCTGGTCGCCAAGCGGGACATTAGAAAGGTGTGTGTCGCGCCCCTTTCCCTTGCTTTTAAGAAATTAGCGTTCATTTGGTGGCTTAAACTTGGATTTGCTTATTGTGCTTTTGCACTCATGAAAGGTATTTTTTTTTTTTTTTAATGATTTTTTATTATGTTAGTCACCATACAGTACATCCCCGGTTATGAAAGGTATTTTTTAAAAAAGTTTTTGAGTCATTATAACTGAATATTGTAAAATGTTACATGAAAGCTGCCTTTCAAAGTAAAACCCATAAATCCCCTTACAGCATGCCTCCAGTTGGCATTTTAGTGGTTGCTTTAGGATATGAAAGACTGTGAAGGAGCCCTTCGCTGGATAAGTGGACAGGACACTCCAGGGGGCTCGAATGGGTGGGAGGAGGCCATGCTGTCTGGGGCAGTGCAGGGCCAGGTCGTCAGTCAGTGCCAGAGGCCACATACAGTCTGCCTGCCTCTGTCCTCGGGCTGGGTGACCAGGTGCGTCCATTAGGTAGAGGACAACTGGAACTGCTTGTTGTGCCTCCGTCTAGGCAAGCCAGGCCATGCCCTGGGGGCAGTGTCCTCAGACCCAAGGTCTGGTCTCGGTGTGATCCTGGGCAAAAAAGGTTGCTTTGGAGCATGCAAAACCCCTGCAGTCTTGTTCCACCGCCTGCCTTGGTGGCTGGTTCTTCGGGCCTCTTGTATGGACTCTGCTGGGGGAGAGGAGGAGCTGCTGCAGGAAGTTTTATGGAAGCTCTGGGTCCCACTGTCGTGTTCCCAGAGCAGTGTACTGCAGGAAGCAAGAGTCAGGGTGTTGCTGCTTTGGGAAGGATACTTTCTTGACAGCCTGTCTAAAATAGGTAGTCATTTGAGTTGACTTGGACTAACTGGGACTTTGGAAGACCCCGCCCCCGATGGCGTGACAGCGTGTGTGGCGCCCCACTCTGGTTGCTTTGGGTGTGGGCTCTTACACTCTGGAACTGAGAGTTGGCTCTTCTGGTTTCCAGGGAGAATTTGTGAACGAGTATGTGGGCGAGCTGATTGACGAGGAGGAGTGCATGGCAAGAATCAAACACGCGCACGAGAACGACATCACCCACTTCTACATGCTCACCATAGACAAGGTAGTGCTCACTGGGCCTTCACAGCTAGGTCTGTAGCACGCTGAGCACGGTTCCCGGAGCCGTTGCCTGGAACGGCGGACCTTGTCTTGTGTGACGATAGCGTTCTGTCCATGTGTCGCTTTTCTCAAATGTGTGTACATTTTCTCCTGAAGTGTATGGTGTCTTCGGGCAGCTGCCTGAGAGCCAGAGCGGACTGTCTGTGTGAGAGCATCCTGGGAGCCTCATGTATCCCACTGGGGCGTGAAGAGTGTACTGAACAGTCAGACTACGGGTCAGTGAAAAGAGGAGAAAAGCACAGATTAGGAGAGTTACACGTGTTTTCAGTTACACGGCAGGGTTTCCTGGGTGTTCATTGCTTGTCTGAAGTCCAGATGTACAAAAACAGTGTGGAACATAGGTCTGCTAGAGGGAGGCTGGGTGAGATGGCTTGTTTACGAGTGGGGGTGAGTGAGAGAAAACACAGGCTGGTCCTTTGCTGATTGGTGGCTGGTACCTGACGGGGACAGTCCCTTTCCAGGGTAGCCACTCAGTGGGCTGGTCTAACCCCAGGGGCAGCCTCCTTGGTGCCTGAATGTTGCTTGAGAGGAAAGGCGGACACAAAGCATGTTTCTGCTGCTTCTTGCCGTTAATGTCATAATCTAGCAGGAAGATGTGTCTATTTTTAAAAATGCTTGAAAACAAGATAGAAATGACCACATGCCAAATGATTTGAATAAGTCATGGAAGAGAGAGAGAGAGAGACGATGTGATGAGGTCTCGAGAACAGCCTGCTGTGCAGATTAGGATGGTCCCAGAGACCTTTCAGGGTTGTCCCCAGGGAGGCCGTGGCCCCAGGAGCACTGGGCTTTTGGTCACTGGCTGCAACTTGACCAGTCGTGGGACCTAGACCCACAACGAGGAGACTAAGGAGACACCATGGCCGGTGTGTGCTTCCTGCCGAGACCCTAAATCTTGGGGCTAGTGTGCTGGACAGGACATCGTGGGGACAGGGAAACCCTGCTGTGGCTACGTTTCTGCTTCTGATGTTACGTTTCTCAGGTGCTGACGGTGAATGCCTGGACAGGGTTGCTCCTTGTGAGAAGAAAGTGGTGCTGCGTTTCGGGTTCAAGTGTCTTTGGTTGGTAACTCGTAGAGGGAAGGAGGAGTGTGAGTGCCCACGTATGTCTGTGTGAGCACACACGCATCTGTGTAATAGATGACACAGCAAACGTGGGAAAATGTCAGTAGGCGGTGTGTCTAAGTGAAGGGTGTACTGGTGGTCATGGTGGTCGTATTCCATTTTTTTTTCCTGTAAGTTTGAAATTTCTTAAAAGAATTGGTTAGAAAGGTGAGGGTCCTGGACTAGAGAGGAGGCTGCTTTTCCTCCCTTGGGCCTGTCAGAAGCACAGCACCTCTGTCCACGCAGGCTTCTGTAGGGGGCAGGTCTGGCAGACCCCACATGCTGGCAAACAGGAACTCCATAGTACAAAACGAGCAGAAAACCAAGAATAACCAGCCGTTGATGAGGGAGGACTGTCTGTCCAACCCCCTTGAAACTCTCACAACACCTGTGTAGGATGGCAGGTAAGGGGCAGAGAGCTCTGCCACTCCAGAGCGAGATCCATGGAGGCAAGGGTCTGCACGCGCAGCTTCCTGGGGGCCACGGGACATGGAGCAGGTGGTGCTCGAGTTTGAACCCTTGTGTGGGGACCACTGCCAGAGCCTGCGCAGAGGCCTGCTGTGCGGCTGGAGCTGAGGTGCCTGTGTGGACCCCACAGACGGCTGTAGTCCCAGGGAAGGGACTGCTAAACTTGGCCCAGGGGGTGGCCAACGTATGCTTCCCTCTGCCATCCCCCGCCCTTTGGGAGTAGCGAGGGAGGTCATTTTATGAGAAACCCTTAGGCTTGTGTCTTACCATGTTTTGGAGTCTAAATTTAAACTACTTGTGTATTGTAAGAAATTCCAAGTTGACCATTTAACACACAAATTTGTCTCTGAAATGATAATTCACACCGAGGGCACCTGACTGAAGCAAAGACAGAAGCCCATGACACACGAGGGACACTTAATTCATAC
Organism: Ursus arctos; assembly: GCF_023065955.2. Taxonomy (NCBI): domain Eukaryota; kingdom Metazoa; phylum Chordata; class Mammalia; order Carnivora; family Ursidae; genus Ursus; species Ursus arctos. Next base: position 1,183,882 of record NW_026623111.1, read on the forward strand.
ATCGTTTCCTTGCTATAAAAACGACACAGACAAGCCCTGTGTATGCGTTTATAGAGCATAACGGAGGAAGATCTCCCTAAGCAGACCTTCAGAAAGTCTTAGTTTTTGGTGAGAACCAAAAGTAGTAGGGTTTCTGTCTGAGAGGAAATACGAAGGAAGTGTTAGAAGTGGTAGAAGTCACGGAAGGAGACGTGGGCATCATGAGAGAAGAGCAGGACGCAGGCGTGAACGGCTCAAGCACGTAGCCGTGGAAATGGGCCCGAAGGCGGCCGGGGAGGTGCTAGGCAGCCGCAGGGGAGGTGGCTGGAGAGGAAGCCGGCTCCTGAGAGGCTGTGGACTGAGTTCAGGAGGGTGAAGACTGTGTCAGAGCGGCCAGGAGATGTGGCACGTAGGAGTGTTCAGTGGGTGCTCCAGAAGCAGAGACTGGGGAACGGGGGGAAAGTCGTATGAAAAAAGGATTTTCTGGAATCTGATGAAACTGACCAAGTTTTGAACAGAATGAATAAAAATAAATCTATACCTAGATACGTTTTTTTAAAAAAACCCAAACTTGTAGGGTAGCAAAGACGGTAAAGATTGAAAGCCCCAGAGAGGAGAAGAGCACGTTCCAGCCATCCCGGGGCCCCTGGGTGGCTCAGTCGGTTGAGCAGCCAACTCTTGATTTTGGCCCAAGTCATGATCTCAGGGTCGTGAGATCGAGCCCAGTGTTGTGCTCCGCGCTGGGCATGGAGCCTGCTTGAGATTCTCTCCCTCTCCCTCTGTCCCTCTCCCTGCTCGCACATGCACACGCACTCTCTCTCAAAAAAAAAAAAAAATAGAATAAACTAAAACGCGTTGTCCCCAAGTGTGACAGCAGCCAGAAGGCGCTTCACAGTATCAGGGGCAGTGACCCTTGACCCTCAGTCAAGCGCCGCCAGAGCAGCACCTCAGAGCTGGGAGCAGACGGTCAGCTTGCCAAAGGCCGTACTTCGGGAAGAAGAACGCTGAACTTAATAACCTTGGACTTTGGCGAGTAAGTGTACGTGTTAAAAGTACACAGGAAGTTACTAAATGAGTACAGACGGAAAGTGTGACTTCCGTGTCATTGACGAGTGGAAAAGTAGACCGTGGGGTGGAGGGAGGGAGAAAGGAAAGAGATCATTAGCACGGATGAGACACAGAAACACTTGCATGGCACTGGTCATCATAGATGTAAGTAGCTTGATTTGTAAGAGTAAGATTTAGAGCGGCTGAACTGTAGGAGGCGATCTGACGCTCCGTGACTCGTCTAATAAAAATGAGCCAGAGGGGCTGGCTGGCTCAGTTGGAAGGAGATCTTAATCTCTGGGTTGGGAGTTCAAGGCCCACGTTGAGGGGGCATCTGGGTGGCTCAGTTGGTTGAACATTCCGTTCTTGGTTTTGGCTTCAGGTCGTGATTTCAGGGTCATGAGATGGAGCCCCATGTCGGGGTTCGCGCTCAGCCAGGAGTCTGCTAGAGATTCTCTCCTTCTCCCTCTGCCCCTCCGACTTGTCCACTCAAGCTCTCTAAAATAAATAAAGTATTTAAAGTGAAATAAAAATAAAAGAACCAGAAAGGTTCTAAGAGTACTAGGAAAGAAAAAACTTGGCCAGCGCTAGCCCGGAGAAGGCTGCTCTTGGTACGCTAACGTCAGACAAGGGTGACTTGGGAGACAGCGTCGTGGAGCCGCTGCAGCGGGCCACTGCATGGTGACGAAGGAGAGCTCCCTGGGCCTCACACGCGGCGGCGGGGGAGGGGGCCTCCTGACTGGGCGCGGCTGCGGGGGTGCAAGAGGCCCAGGGAGGCAGCGAGGGGGGGGGCAGGCTCAGTATGCATCTGATAGCTTGGAGAGATCTTAAAAGCCGTTCAATGAAAAAAAATGAGATAGGAGATCCACAGTGCAGCAACATTAATCTATAAAAATTAAAATAAAAAAATCTACACATCGGACTCTGGCACGAGAGGCTGGCTGCTCCCTTCCAAAGCAACAACAACAAACGGTACATACAAAGTACGTCTCGAGCGAAACTGAGGACAGGCAGACCCATTGACCTGAAGGTGCCCCTGTGCGCGGAGCCTGCTGCCGGCAGGACTGAGTTTCGGAAGAGGACAGTGGAGGCAGGAGGTGTGGGGGGCTCCTGGGAGGCGTGGGTGACAGGTCTCAGAAAGGACCATCTTCCAAGAGTGAGATGGAGAACGGATCCGTGGCTGCGGCAGCGACGGGGACCCCCGTCAGGCTGGCAGCAGAGAACGGGTACCTGAGACGGGAGACCAGGCAGCCCACCCTCCCCAAGTCCAGCTGCTACCCGTTGCGGACCCCCAGCGCGCTCAGAGAAGGGTGACGAAGGGAGCAGCAGAACCACTGGGACAGTGTCAACAGAAAGCAGATGAAAGCTCTACCCAGCATTGAGCATGGATTCTAAAGTGTGAGGAGCTGGAGGTGGCCAGACAGCAGGCAGAGCTGAGCTGGGAACTCGGAGGGCTCAGCATGGGACAGGAGGAGACGTGCCGGGCCAAGCGTCAGCCACAAGGAGCACATGGCAGAGCGGGAAGTTCAGCCGCAGACGCAGGGCAGGCACGAGGACCGAAGAGACAGGACAGAGACAGACAAGGAGAGACACACACAGCACAGCGAGCAGGCCGAGGACAGTCCCTCCATGGCCCCAGCCCGGAGACAAGCCTGCGCCCCCGCTGACGTTATGGAAATCTCAAGGGAAATGAAAGAAAGGGACCCTGTATTTCAGGGAAATCATCCAGAATGGCCAACACAGTAAATATCGTATTAAAATTACTGGACATGACAATCCTTTGACAGCCAGACCTAAACATTGAATTGTTTATCGGGGAAGAGAACGAGGCTGGCTTGAGGCCGCAGCACCGAGGATTAGCACCAGCACGGTTTTCCGAACAGAGGGAACCAAAGATTCTGTAGTGGGCTGAGCGGTTCCTAGGGTACACGGCTACAGGGTACGAGGCTTGAGCGTGAGACAACCAGGAGCCAGCCCTCCGGAGGATGAGGTCCAGGCGGCCGGCCGAGGTCTGGTGAAGCTCCAGCCGAAGGAAGGGGTAGGGACAAGGAGCAGAGCATGCTTGGAGTGTCGTTCCTGACAGGAGCAAAGATGGGACACGGAAGGACGGCCAAGGTCACCTCTGATGGCCGAGGGTCTGAGCTGATGACTCACGTGATGGTGGTTGAAGCTTATCCAAGAGCAAAGGTGGGCGAGCAGTAGGCGACAGCACCGAAGCCGGGACGAAGGGAGGAGGGGGCGGCTCTGTTCCTGTTGGCCACAGTGGTGGCCCTGTGGGCGCCACGGGAACGGGGTAGGTGAAGGGTGTTGTGCACAGATATAAATGCTAGGGTGTTTATAAAGGGCAGCCAGGAGGAGGAAAAACACAAAGTTCTCAACATAAGAAGAAAGTTAAAATGCAAACCCCATTACTTCGTAGCGAGAGGCTTAAAACCCACGTAAACAAGCAGAACAGACTGACAGGTTACAACCGTGCCCAGCGCATCGTTCCATAAAGCAAAGCTTGGTTCTCTGCTCTTTGTAAGGCACGAGGAGACTCTGAAAAGTCGAACGTCAAACCGTGGGCAGAGCCGCCGGGTGAGGTCTGAGGACTGGTTCTCGTCCGAGGAGGGGAGCACGCCAGCCCGCCGCGTCCTGGGACTCAAGGGAAGGCCTCTGAGCGCGTCCCAGACGCCGGGCCGCAGCTCTCCTGCAGCAGCAGTGCGTGCGGGGGCGGAGACCGGGGAAGCTGGCCTGCTGTGTGTCTGTCTCCTGAGCAGAGGGAGAGGGCCTGGGACAGACGGACAAGCTCTGCCTCAGAGGAGCACAGTTACTGAGGGGGGAGTTGAAGTCGAAGCAGAACTTCTGAAATGAGCCAACGGCGGAGCTCGTAAGTCACTTTTTACAAACCCACGGGCGGTGGCCTGTACTTTTCAGAGACGCCCCCGCCCCTGTCCCCGCAGCGAGATCACCCGCGCGACCATGCCGGGGCCTAGGGGGTGCCCGCCGTCACCCGAGCCGCGCCCAGCGGGTCAGCCCAGGCCTGACGGGAGGAAGACGCACCCACGGGCAGTTGCTTAGCGAGCGCCGAGGATCCGAGAGAATGTAGACCTCCTGACGACAATGACGAGACAGAAAAGAAGGCCTTTCCTCCTGTTTGATGAAGGCCCGAGCAAGGCTCAGGAGGGAGACGAGACGCTTGCCGCCGCTGCTCCTGGGGGCGGCGCGGGGAGGCCCCGCGCACGGTGTCTGCCCCCCCAACCTGCACACCCACAAATACTGAGAATGCACATATTCACAGTTTTAAAGTCCACGTTGACCGGCCATTCCAGGGTCCACGCAGAGGGCTACATCTGCAAGACTAAAGGAGGGCGTATCTTAGCGAGGTGCTGCCCGGCACACTCGCGGTGGCGCTCCCCGTCCCAGTGGCAGGCGGCAGGGCAGTGGGCGAAGGACATCCCCCTCCCTCCACTCACGAAAGTAGATAGCCCAGACGCAGTCAGGAGCTGGGAATGTAGGGGTATCTTTTGTAACCTAGGGGTAGGGAGGGCTGGGCCAGGCTAGGCAGAAGCCCTGAGTGCATGAAGCAAAAGATTAATAAAAGAGCTGTATAAAACTGGGGAAGTTCTCAGAGAAGGTTCTATGAAGTTAAAAATCATAGCTAAATAAGATAAAAATCATAGCTAGCTAAAAACCTAGCAGAAAGACTCTGACACATGGTTACCAAGGGTCTAGTAGCCGGAGTACATACGCACAGAGAACAGAGTGGGGACGTGCCCACGGGAGTCTGTGGGGCCTGTCGCTCTGTGGAAGGCGTTGGGGACCAGGGCTGTCCCGCTGCTGGCAGGCATCTTGGGTGCGTTCTGGAGAGTGTCTGAGGGAAAGCCAGCACGGGTGCGTGAGAGTGCAGATGGCGGCGGCGTCCAGGGAGTTACACACGCAGCGGCTAGCAGGGCCCTGACGCGGTGGGAGAGAGTGTGCCGCAGAGCACGTCAGTTCTGGTGCCGTTCCTCTACTCACGGGAACCCCGGCGTGGGTGTAGCTGGGGTGGGAAGTGTCAAAGCCAGCCTGTCCTGGGCAGGGGGACCCAGCACAGTGCTCCTGGGACCCCAGGAGAGACATCCCACAGGTGTGTGTGTGTGTTTACACGTTTGTGTGCCCTGTTCATACACAACTTTGCACCAACTCAGGACTGTCATACTTCGTGTGCCTAATTTTAAGTGCCCTCCTGCCCGCTGGGACATTTCTTACCTCGACTGCTCCGTGCAGTGTGGGGACCCCTTGTGCAGTCCAGCCAGTGACCTTTGGGCTCCACTCTCACCGTTGCTGGTGATGAGCACACCCTCGTGTTCACGGGCACGGGCCACCTGGCGGGTTTGGCACCAGCGCAGGACCACAGTGGGCCTGTACGTCTTCGCCGTTGTTGGCTTGCTTTCTTAAAACTGTCCCTGCCGGCCTGGGGCCGGCCCCTGTGTCTTGGCCGATGGTCCTGTCTCAGTGTGAGGTCAGATTACGTTGTCATCGGAGTTTGCACTTCCTCAACTGTTTAGGGATGTGGACACCTTCCCAGATGCGCATCTGTCTGGATTTGATCTTTGGGCATTGCTTGTTCACGTCCTTTGTCCATTTGGAACTGGGCTCCTCTTGTTCTTGTCTGTGAATGTGAGTTTCCATCGGCCATCGGTGTTGACCTTCGGTGTTGACGGGTGGGGTTGGGGAGCGCCAGCTGGCTGCCCCATCCTCACCAACACTCACTGGGGCTTGGTCCTCTCCATGTGGTCCTGACCTGCCCCCACCGTGAGTGAGAGAAACAGGACTGGTTTGGGGGTGTCCTGTCCGAGTGGACACGGGAGACCACAGTTTCCAGCACGACATTGTTGTCCAGCGTGTGTTAAATAAAGACTCGATGGCTAAGTGCTGCCCGTGTATTCCGATGCTGCTTGAAACTTGAGTTGTACCTTACAGGACCGTATAATTGATGCTGGCCCCAAAGGAAACTATTCCCGATTTATGAACCACAGCTGCCAGCCCAACTGTGAGACCCTCAAGTGGACGGTGAATGGTGACACTCGCGTGGGCCTGTTTGCAGTGTGTGACATTCCTGCAGGTACGACACCTCCAGGGGCGCTGCGTGGGCCCGCGGGGCTGCGCGGCAGGCACGGATCACCAGATGCTGGGCAAGGCCAGCCTGGAGCAGCCCTGGGGCGGGGGTGGGGGGGTGGGGGGCGGGGTGATGAGGGGTGGGGGGCGGTGCTCCGCAGGTGGTTTTACTCTGAGTGTCTGTCTTACAAAGCTAACGTGGAAAGCTGTGAGGGAGTGGGAGTGTGTTCTGTGGACCCGGCAGAGGCTCTCGCCTTGACAAAGGTCAGTATTTCCAGGGCGGTGTGTCTCTTGTCACCTAGGGACAGAGCTGACCTTCAACTACAACCTCGATTGTTTGGGCAACGAGAAAACAGTCTGTCGGTGTGGGGCCTCCAACTGCAGCGGGTTCCTCGGGGACAGACCGAAGGTAAAGGCGCGGCTCCCATCGTCCCCAGCTGACATCAGTATTTTGGATGTCTACGAGCATGACCCTTGTAGTGAAAAGTAGCTTCTTCAGAGTTGACTTGCAGCTGTGACAGGGCGAGGGTGGGCGAGGGTGGCCACGGGCGCAGGGAGGCAAAGGTCCTACCTGGGGAGGGTGCTAGGGCTGCCCTCGCTAGGCTTGGGCGTGAACAACAGAACTTCTCAAGGCCAGAAACCTGAAACCAGGGTGTAGTCAGGGTTGCACTGCCTCCCAGCGCTCTCCCAGCTCCTGGTGGTTTCCGGCAGCCCTTGGCGTTCCTCACCCTCTGCGTGATCTTCACGGGGCCTGCTCCCCTCGTCTTCTAAAGACCCCAGTCATATGGGATTAACAGCCCCTACCCCACTGTGACCTCATCCTAACTTACAAGTAAGGTCCCATTCCGAGATTCTGGGAAGGTCACGGATTTGGTACACAATTACCTGCCTCCTTGTGCCCCGTAACTCCTGGGCCCTAAAACACTGGTGACCACAGGTATCTGGCTCCGAGTGGGAGTGTCCATGTTGGTGTCTGCTGCTTCAACTGGAGAAGGCTTTCTTCTCATTCATAATAAAATACGTACTAGAAAGAACCAAGGATGCACCCCATCGGGGCAGGAGCCACTCTGTGGCCCCAGCATCCCATCAGCAGACCTGGGAGGCCGCTATGAGGTGCCAGTATGGGAGACTTTTGGCAAAGCTGGTTTTACTCTCTGTCCTTTTGGTGTGAGAGTGTCTCCAAAGGCCTCTGAAGCCTCCACACCCCCACTCTGGCTCTTCGTAGTCTATTATTGCTTCCGTCCATGTGATTCTTTTAGGTGAACTGCACTTTTTTCTTCCTTCTAGACCTCAACATCCCTTTCTTCAGAGGAAAAGGGCAAAAAGACGAAGAAAAGAACCAGGAGGCGGAGAACCAGAGGTGAAGGGAAGAAGGAGTCCGAGGACGAGTGTTTCCGCTGTGGGGACGGCGGCCAGCTGGTGCTCTGTGACCGCAAGTCCTGCACCAAGGCCTACCACTTATCGTGCCTAGGCCTGGGCAAGCGGCCCTTCGGTGGGTGAGCGGGCCCCCTGGCAGCCTTTGGGGTCCTTGGCGACGGCTCTCCTCTCTTGGTCACAGATTCACTGGTGACTCAGGTGGTGAGGCCCAGCCTGGGGAGGTCTGCGCACAGTCAGTGTCTGTAGCGTGGATGGTCGTGGAGCCTCTGAGGCTCCCCAGAGCGGGGGCCACGCCAGAACTGGTGGCGCAGGAAGAGGGGACGGTCCCGGGAGCCAGCCTGGCACAAGCAGGGCCAGGAGGGGACAAGCAATGGGGTCTACCTTGCACTTTCAACCTCGTTCCGGAGAGATTACAGGCACCAGTGTGAAAATATTCACTGGGGTCTCAGGAGAAAAACAGGCCCTTAGCCGGAGAAACTGAAAAGGTATAAAAGGAAAAGTCCAACATGTTTGAGCGTAAAAGAAAAATAATTATGACAAAGCATGATTTCATAGGCAAATGGGAGAGGAAGCTATTTGCAGGAGCTGTGACAGTGACCCCTGCACGCTAACGCCAGAAAGCCTGCGGGTCCAGGCCACAGTGGGGTCACAGAAGAGAAGTCAGCGTGTCAGCTGGCCGCGCGGAGCGCAGGGTGGCGGCCTGGGACTCGGGGGTGCGGGCGCCCTCCGCCAGGCCTCCCCGCCAGGCCTTGGAGCGCCCGTCTTCACTCGTCTTTACACGGTCACAGCTCGGTAGGAAGCACTGTCTTGTCTGCATTTGTGTCTGTCTCCCTAGACAGGTTTGAAAACGGTTTTCATCCCTGAAAATGTTAGAAGTGGTTATAGTTCTGTCACTTCTGCTAATCTGTCGTGTTTCATTGCAGGGAAGTGGGAATGTCCTTGGCATCATTGTGACGTGTGCGGCAAACCTTCCACTTTGTTTTGCCACTTTTGCCCCAATTCGTTTTGCAAGGAACACCAAGACGGGACAGCCTTCAGCTCCACCCAGGACGGGCGGTCATATTGCTACGAGCACGACTTGGGGGCAGAGTCGGCTCGAAGCGCCAAGACTGAGAAACCCTTCCCGGAACCCACCAAGTCCAAGGGGAAAAGGAAGAAAAGGAGGTGCTGGCGGAGGGTCATGGAAGGCAAATAGCGCCAGGCAGCGGCTTGGCCAGATCCAGGGGTACAGGGCCACGGGGGACTGGCCCGGAGGACCCAGCTCGAAGCCGCTACAGCAGCCGTGTAGGCCTCCTGGGGGGGGGAGCGCCTGCCCACCACTGAGCCGTCCTCAGCAGCGCCCGCTGCGTCTGCACTGACGACCCATCTGAGCCGCGAGGTTCAGAAGGTTCCCGGACAAACAAGCCTTACTACACAGCATTACAGCTACACTTGAATTTCTGAGAATGTCAAGGTCCCCTCCCACTCTATTTTTGTAGGTTAAAGTTATAATTGAAAATTAATTGGCATATGAAATGTTTTTATCTCACCCGAAATGTAGAGAGTAGTATTTTTCTAAAGGATCGCTATTATCTCTTTAATCTTAACGATGTTACTCGGCCTGCTTACCCGTCTTCACCACTCAGGAGAGACCAGGGTGGGGCCTGGGCAAGGACTCGGACCCTGGATTCCCTGGAAACCATGATTTTGGTCATTATTTTGCTCTTATGAAACAGCTGTATGATTTTGTTTTTTTGTACTAATGTGAAATTTTCCCTCAGAATGCTTCTTTTCCATCCTAGCGAGAAGCCGGCCCCCGGAGCGGCAGTAGTGATAGCGTTGTTGTCAGATGCCCCCGTAGTTAGTGTTGTCCCGGATCTGGACTGGGTGGCGCCACCACGTCGGCCGCCCACGTGCGGGGTCCGCGCAGCCCGGCCTCTCCCGACCAGGCGGGTCTGGCGCGTCGCACCTGGGCCTGGCTCCTGAACACCCTAGGTTCTTACCAACGTTTGGGGGAAGACTTTGTATATTTTTTTTGTTTGGCTTTTCTTTACCAGTTTCTGGCTTTTATTCTCAATATATTTTTGCTAAACTTGTTTCACAAATTACCACCGACTGAAATGTGTATTTACTGATGCGGCCCCGAGCTGTCCCAGCGAAAGAAGCAGAACTCGGTAGGGGTGTGGCCCTGTGGCGAGTTTGTGTAAAGTGATGAGTTCATGAAAATGGCTTTGTAGGAGCTGTGTTCTGCCCTGTGGTGACAGTCCGGGAGCAGGGCAAGTGCTCCCCACCCTGGGGACACAGAGCACGTGGGAGACGTACATTCCCGAAAAAATGTTCTTTCAGAGTCTGAGGAGAGACGCACAGTTTAGAACCATTCCACCTAGTTAACTGCCGTTGAGTCACGCTCATGGGTCTGTTTGTGGAAAACGTGCTCAGCCGGGACAGACCGCGGAGAAGCGGGAGCCGGGGCGCCGGGCCTGCGCCGCCTGCGCACCGGGCCTGCACCGCCTGCGCACCAGGGGGCGGGCGTCTGCCGAGCTTCCCCGGGAGATGGCCACTAACTTTCACTTATTAGAAGGCCCAGCCCCACAAAGTGAGAAGCTGCTGGGAATCCGAAGGTGTCTTCTCTTCTGAAGTTCCTCCTGACCGTGGGGAGTCCGGAGCACCCCGAGGGCGGGGGTCCTGCCAGGCACCCGCGTGCCCTTCACGGGGCCTGCAGTCTCCGTGCTTGCGATGGGAGGGAAGGGAATACTCAGCAGCAGATGCTTTTATCTGGCTCTTTCTTCTTAAGATAACCTAAGGAGGACATGTATCCTGCAGAGACGTATACACAGCCCTTCTTGAAAACTGCTCCTGAGGTCTCCTGCTCCTTCCTTTCATCGTTTCTGCCTCGCACAGCTGCAGGATGTCCTTGGACCCAGACCCGTGTCCACTGCTTCTCCGTGGCTCTGTGACACGAGCTCTTGGGGGCGGTGGTCTCTGCCGGGCTCTGCCCACGGGGAAGAATCTGCTCCCAGTGTGAGGTTCCCTGGCGTCTGCAGGTCCACACACTCAGCACTGAGACCAGAGTTTACCGACTGTGGCCGTCCCTTTGGCGCCTCTCCTACCGCCATCCTGGAGAAAGGAGCCATACACGGCGACCCAGGAGACTCGGGAGCTTGGTGATCATTTGACTCCTGCATGTGGCTCAGGTGACCTCTGGAAATGCACTTGCTTTGGTAAGACACGGGGACTGTGAGGGGGTTTTCAGTTTAGAACTCTAATTTCTCTCAAATCGTCCTAAGAAAATACTGGATTGATGTCTAGATTCATGCTCCTTACTCCCAGAACAACTTCGAAGGTTGTTCTGGCGACGGGCCCGGCAGCACTCCTACACCTGCGTGCTCTGGGCCAGGGCCCGAGGCCGTGGGGGGGCCCTGCAGTTGCTCGGGGCTCCGCTCTTCAGAGCCCGGGGCTTGGGGTGCGGGCCGTGTGCCTTGCTTGTCCTTTCCCGCCAGCAAAGGGACTTCTGCAGAAGGCAGACCATCAGACTGGGCTTGCAGTGCACTTTGGGGAGCAGATTAACTTATTTTTGTATTTGACGTGGTAAAATCTTGTGATTTTTGAGTCACTTTGATATTTTCAAATTCTTCCATGATCTTTCTAAAGGAAATACTGGAAAAATTATTTCAAATATGGTTATCCTCTTTCCAAAAACTGTTGAACTAATGAGCAAATAACACTAACTTTGAAAGTCTCTAGAAAACTGGTTTATGACTCTGAGTACAACAAGGCTGTGGCACGGCGGCTGAGCACCGAGGGCTTTCCTGCCGGGGCCGACGCGCTTTGCTTAGTCTGAGGGAGAGCTTGTTTGGGGGATTCAGTCTTTCTGAACGTCAGCTTTAGTCCTTTGTCATGAACACGAAGCAGAAACAAAACGAAAATTGCCCCACCGTCTCTGGATTCCTCAGCATCAGGAAAGGCCGGCACCCCGGTCGCGGCGGGTGAGGTCGTGCCTGCCAGCACCGGTCTCCAGGTGTGGGGCCTGGGGACGTGTCCACCCTGGCACTCGTGACATGCGACCACTATGGGGAATCGGGTGTGGCGCCCACGGCAAGCGGGGAGACTCCGTTTGCCCCGTCCCGCAAGGAACCGTGTGCGACACCCCACCTCCTGGGCCTCCCACACGCTCAGGTCCGCACTTCTGACGCCTCTCAAGTTCTGATCCCGACATACAAACCACAGGGTGTGTAGTGCCCACCTTCCAGAACTACCGTATTTCCAGGAATTAAAGATAAGCCCGTTTTGATGAAAATTAACACAAACGACGATCCTCCGAGCAGCATAGTGTTGGGTGCTAGTCACTAGAGTGAATTGCTGTCACCGGTGTCGTGGTGTCCGCCGTACCCTGTTGAGATGTGAAATGCCCTGTCAGAAATTAAATATGAACTGAAATGTGCCTGTCGGTGTCGGAGCCTCATACAGAATGAGGTCAGGCTCCTTTTAGGAACACTCGGTGCTCTCACCGGTCTGGATAGACTTAAAAACTTGAAATTCCTTCTGGGGGTAACAGACTGAACTGTAGAGTGAGAACTGCCAGTCAGGGGAAAATAGCATTTAAAGTGGGACGTTGTGTTTGGAAAACTGTATATGAGTATTTTTGTATTAAAATTTTTTTAAAGGCTTTTTTTCTTAAACTTAATTTATATGGGATTGCATTTTGAAGTTTGGGGCTTTTTCCCCACTTTTGCAGTTTCTTTGGCACCTGGCACAGCCCCGACAGGACACCCCTCCCTGCCCCCCTGCATCCTCCGACTGCTGTCCCGCTCTCGACTTGCCAGGGAGAGGCTGACGGGGCCTCGGGAGGTACAGCCAAAAGAAGACACAGTAAGCAGGGCTCCCCTTTTTGGGGTAAATAATTTGATTACCAGAAATCCCCATTAAAGGTGAAAAGGTCAGGAGAGGAGCTGCCGACTCTTCTCAGGTGGCACTAGGTTCAGCTCCAGGTCCTAGGTTTTCTCTGATAGAGCCTCTGGCCGTGGCTGTGTCAGGAGAGGGTGACCGTCCTGCTGCCCCCACCAGCCCCCACCCCGAGAGGGGCTGTGGCCCTAGAGCAGAGAGGACAGGCTGGCCCGAAACACAGCTCCGGGGCTTTCTTTAGAAAAGCTATACTTTAATTACTGCGATCGTTTGTACAATGAAAACAGGTACCAGAAGCCTGGTCTCAACGCTCACAACCGTACAAAAGACAAATACAACACCTGCATGTGGCACGCGTGGCCTGGCGTCTCCCACTCTGGGGCACGTGGCAGGCCGTCCCCACCCCATTCTCAACTGCGCTGGGCCTCACCTTGGTCCCCTCAACCTCGTGGGGGCGGGGAGAGCATCGCACTAGCAAGTAAGAGCCCTCCCTCGTGGTCAGTGGAATTTAAGAAAAAATTAAAAAAAAGATAAAAGTCTAAACAGGCAGAGCTGTCGCTAAAATTAGGAAGTTATAACTTTTTTGGTTAACTTTAACAATTCAAAAATGTAATATTGAATCCAAAAAAGTATCTGAAATCACACAAAAGGTAACCCATATTAAAATTTAAAAAATAAGTCCAGAACACCCCCAAGAAATGAACCTAAAAGCTTCCGTGGGCTGGGGCTCGGCAGCAGTCGCAGGCCAGTCACAGGTCGTCCCTCAGAGCCCCGCAGTGACGGCAGGCGGGGGCGGGCGGCCCCTAGGACACGTTGGCCATGGGCTTGTACTTCTTGAAGCGCGTCCACTGGCCCGTGGCATAGTTCATCTCGAACACGGTGTCCACCAGCATGGTGGTGCTGCCCTGGCCGTCCGACTTGGGCAGGTCCTCCGTGTGCTCGCTGAGCTTGATCTGGATCACGTCGCCCTGCTCCTGGCACGGGTTCTCTGTGGAGGGCAGGGGCTGCTGGGTGGGGCACCGGGGCCCTCGCCACCCCCCCCCCGCCATGGGACCCTCCCCCCACCCCCCACCTCGGGCGGGCTGGGCACACCCACCTCGGGAGCCGGCCATGAAGCCCAGGATGAGGGCCTTCTCGGGCCGTGTGACTTTGTTGGCTGTCTTGAACATCTCCTGCGCGGCGAACATCTGCTCTCTCTGCAAGCGTGGAGAAGGGGTGTGGGTACCCGGGCCCTCCTAGCACCCCGCCTGCGTCCACCCGGAGGCCCATGCCGGGCACGCTGCGGGTGTGGGCGGCTGAGGCACACCACCTTCCCGGTGGCCCTCGCCTACCGCCTAGGGCACACCTACCGTGAGGGACAGGTTCTTCTTGGGCTGCTGCTGGGCAGGGGGCTGGGTCTGTGGGGCCACCATGGCCACCGGAGGTGTCTGGGCGGCCGGGGTGACGGCTGGGGGTGTGGTGGGTGTCAGGGGAGAGGTGGGCGTCGAAGGCGCAGATGCGGCTGGGCTTGGGCCACTGTTGTACATGGGGGCCCTCTGCTTGAACTGCGCCGGCAGCACGGGGCTGGGGGTACTGGCTTCCTCCGGCGGCCGGCTGGCCTGCAGCCCGGCTTCCCGAGAAGATGGTGCTGTAAGCAGAGCGAGGTCTGGTGAGGGGGCTGGCAGGGCCGGGGGCTCCCCAGCCCCTCCTGGGGAAGGGGGGCAGGCTCTGCTCCACCTCCCAGCCCTGACTCCTCGACCCTGCTCATCCCGAGACCGCGGCTCCGGGTCCCCACGGGGCCGGAACCATGGGTGGCACTTAACAGCCCACTGGCGGGCTCGAGCCCCCTGAGACCCTCACCTTGAAGCCAAAGGTCTCGGGCTTTTCCACACCGGCAGAGGAGACGTGCAGGCCCAGGTCCCCCCACCTCCACCCACCGCCCCAGTAAGACAGGAAGGCCGCCGCCTCCAGCCCCACGACGCTGCTGGCCCCCGCGGCCCTCTCTGGCCACTTCCGCTCCCGGGCCCAAGCTCCTGGCGGGCAGTCAAGCCCCGTGGAGCAAGAGCCCCAGAGCCGAGGCCATTACCCGGGGCCCACCTTTTCTTCAGAAATCCTGGGACCGTGAGGGGACCCCTGGACTCTGAGGCGCGGTCAGCTAGGCCACCCCCTCTGCTCTCCCGCAGAACACGCTCCTGCCGGGCTGTGCAAAGGGGCCACTGCGTTTGCCCCCAGAAAGGGCAGAGCGGGTGAAAACTTTGGGTTCATTCCTGGAAACTCATGCTGGCAGGTCAGCACCAGCAGCAGCTCAAGGAGGGCACGGCACAGATGTTCTGATGGCCAGGGAAGCCCCGTGCCAGCAAGTCCGAGGCAGATGCTGCTCCGTCCCATCCCCAGCAGGGGGGCACTCCCCGGTGGGGGGCTCACCTGCCGGGCTCTCGGAGCTGGGGACGTAGGACGAAGCCGGGACCGCGCTGGGTGTGGCGGGCAGGTAGCTTGTGGAGGGCAGCGCGGGCTCGCTGTTCAAGGACCCGAGTTTCTGGAACACAGAGTTTACAGTCCCTCCGTGAAGGGGCCCAGGGCTGGCTCCACCATGACCCTCCACCCCCGACCCTGGGGCAGGAGAGCGGGCTCTGCTGTCCCCAGGGCTGGGCTGCCCCCATCCGCTTAGGGAGTTTCCCAAACCAGCTGCCTCTAAGGAGAGAAGGTTGTTCGAGGTCTCCTCTTACCACAAAGAAATGATAAAGGGAAGACTCCCTCGTCGTAGGAAATGAGGAAACAGCCTCACAACAGGAAGAAACTAAGCCGTTACCCAGAAACAACCCTGGCCTCACGGCCTTTCTGCAGCCCTGGCCTGTGGCCCTGAACCCACGAGCGGCACCGTGCGCGGTCTGCGCGGACAAGACTCCAAGCAGCAGGCTGTGTTTGGCCGCGGATGTCCCCCACGGTGGGCGGGCCCCACGCCCCACACGCAGGTCCCACGGCCGGCACTGCCATTCCCAGTGGACAGGGGAAACCAAGGCACAGCAGTGAGGAGACTTGCCACGGAGCTCCCCCAGAGAGCACGTGGGGGAGTGCGTAGAACCCTAGGGCACCGCCCACGTCAGGGCCTCCGGGCAGCGCTGCCCCTCGCACCCGCATCTTCCCCGCAGGGCACGCTGTGTGGCTAAGCGCCGGGACAAGAGGGAGCACACAGAACGGCTGCGTGAGGAGTCGGGGGGCAGACGTGGAAGGCGCCACAGCAGCGCCGAGCCCCACCTGTGTGGACACCAGGCCAGCTGCGTAATCGGGGGTGGCGTTCTCCACGACGGTCTCTTCCTTGGCCGGCTTTTCCACCACTTCCGCATCTGCCGACAAAGCAGAGTCCGTGCCAGCGCGCCCGAGGGCTCGGCACCCTGCGAGTGGGCCCCCAGGGTGCGGGAGGGGCCCACGCCAGCCGCGCACCCCCAGCCAGCGTCCGGAAACACCACTCTGGGCGGGGGCTTCGGACACAGCGTCCGGGCAAAGGCGGCAGCGAGCGAGTTGTAGGAAAGGTCTGCCCCGTGTGATCACAGCTCCCCCATTAGGGATGGTCTTGTTGAGACAGAAAAGCCGCCAGAGGCATGAGAAAGCCAGGCCTCGGTGAGAAGAGGAAGCGGGACGGGTCGGAGGCACAGCCCGATGGCCCGGACCCTGTGGGGAGCCCCGCCTACATACCCAGCGTCTTCCTCCTCCTCTTTGCCTCTCGGCCAGCACCCACCATATCCAGCTCAGAAATGTCGAGCAGCTGCCGGAACAGACAGAAGCCCAGCCTTAGCTGCGGCATGAAGGACGCCGGGCCGGTCTGCTCAGGCCATGGAGGCCAGAGGGGAAGTGCCCACCTTCACTCCCCTCTCCTTCCGCAGAGGAGTCCTCGAAGGCGGGATGGGGGTCCGGTTCCCGGCAGGGCTGAAGACACTGGGGGTGGTGGGACTTCTGAAGGGTGCCTGCTTCGGGATGCCTTTGAGCGGGGCTGCAGAGAGGACGGCGCCCATCAGTGGCCGCCCGGGACGGGGCTGTCCCACACAGCAGGACTTTGGGGAGTGGCTTGTCTCCTGCCACTTCCACACCTTCCTACACGGAGCAGAGGCCACTCCGCCAGCACACTCCAAGGAAGGAGGCGCTCGGCTGCCCGCTTCGCCAGCCCAGTGCCCTTCCCGCCCCCCGCGAGCCTGTCAGACGCTCAGCAGGTGTGACCCCAATTTCCACCGACTGGCTGTATCTCCGAGGGTGGGTGGAGGTGACCTCACCAGGGCACCTGCGACCCTGGGCCTTAGGGAGTGAAGGCCACCTTCACTTGGGTAGCCAAGCACTCAGGCGTCGAGTCAAAGAGCAAGGCCATAGGAAGTGATGACATCACAGCCAGTCTATGACATTTTTGCCAAAAACACCAACAAAAACAAAGATGCCACACTTCCAGCCATCCACCCAACACACCGAGTCTTTCAACAGCCCAGATGGGACTCTCGACCTAGCTTCCTTCTTACAGCCCTCAGCGAGTGGATCTGTCCCCGGCTAGACCCCCACATGCACTGCAGCCAGAATCCCCCTGCCCTCTCCCCGAGTCTGGTCACCAGTCTGTCAAAACAGAGCTGCCTGACACAGGGACTGTACTACCTGAACAGGGCCTGTCCCTGTCGCCGGGCATCTGGCGACTCCCACCTCCCGCCTCCAGGACCCCATCTCAGCACTCACACAGACCCACACACGCTCGGGTCTCACACCATGATGTGGGCCCAGGGTATACGTGGCCCCCTCCCGGCACCGCAGGGACCAGGGCAGAGAAGCACGCTGGACCTTGAACTGGACGCTGTGTCAAGGGCATAGTGACCACGCCACTGCCCTCAGGACACCTCGCTGGGGCGGGCCCTACAGAAGGGGACAAGACTTCCACCAACAGGTGTGTGCATCTGTTCTGTTTTCAGGTGCCCCAGCTTCCCTGATGTTCAGTCGGCCCTGGGACGTGGGACAATGGCCGTTCTGCCCTCTTGCCCTTTGAGTTTTGTCCAGTGCCTTCTGGGGTCAAAGCCCCAGGGCAACTGGGTTTCTCTTCACAGCACGTGTGCAGGGCTTTCTGTATCCAACCCTGAGGGAAGGAGCGAGGCACGGCCTGAGAACATGACTTTGGGGCACTTTCCTCTCCATCTGCAGGGGGCGCCGCTTTCCCTCCCCCCACAGAACAGCTCTGGGCTCACGCCAGCCTGGGGGCGCCTTGAGGGAAACCAGCACTTCCCTCAAATTCTGGCCTGGCTCCAATTAGCATGTTCACACATAACCTTCCAGGTCCTTCTGCAGGTGGAAAACCTGAACTCAACCCTGAGCGGTCTCCTCATTTCACGCGTTCCTTTCACCAACACACCTCAAGGCGACATTTAAATGACGCTGCTAACAAGGAAAGACCCCATCTTTGAGGTCGAGCCCCAATCTCTGACAAGCAATGGACAGCTCAGACCCAGGGGCCGGCCCAGGAGCGCGTCCTGTGGCTCCACACGCGGCCTTACTTGTGGTGTCCATCTTCCGGAGCAGCCCCCGGCCCTTGGCGTGGAAGGGCACCCCCGCGCTCCTCTTCAGCTGCTGGGCCGTCTCGGTGGCTGGAAGAGGGTTGCGTTAGGTCAGCCAGGCGCCTTTAGCCGCAGGTGCGTTACTGCCTCACTCGATCGGGCCCACGAAGAAGGCGCATGTGTTAGGGAGACAGACCCGTGTCTGTACGGATGCTAAGTAAGCGTCCACGCGTCCCCTGAGAGGCCCAGCCCGATTTCCAGGTCGTGTTTTCTGCTTAGCAAACAGAGCCGGGGGCGGAAGAACCGCACTCCCGAGGTCCCGAGAGGGGCCCTCTCTCTCCCCGGGGGCTGGAGGGAGGCCCCATGGGCACGGTGGAGCGTCCTCACCGGCGGTCACCGGGCAAGGTGTGACGTTTCTCCTCACAGATGCAGAAATACAAGGAAGTAAACAAGGTTTTCCCAAGATGGCTCGGTGGGGACGGGAGAAGGGGAAGGTGACCCGCGAGGCGGGGGCCAGAGGCTCGTGCCCAGCACCAGGTCCTGTCCCGGCGGGGGAGCGCCTGCCCGCTGCTCGGGCACCGGGGCCTGAGGCTGCGCCTGAGCCACGTCCTGCCGGCGCCGTGCAGCAGCCCCGGACCCCGGATACCAGATTCTCGGCAATCCGGGCATTTACGTATGTGGTGAATACCAAGTCCATGGCCATTCAAAATAAAAGTTAACTGAAATCTGTGTTTTACAATTTGAAGGAATCAGTTTCCTTGCCTTTTTTCTGGCAAATATCTTCCACACACATTTTACACACCACTATTTGAGAAAACATTAAATAAAATGGCTAAACATGTTTAAGGTCAAAGGGACATCATCTGCAACTCCAGAAAAAAGCAAAGTTACAAGAGAGTCCAGCCTTTCTTATTGCCCACGTGACTCGTGACTCTGTTTGTAACAAAGATTACAGACATTTGAACCTAAAAATTCTAAAGTTTCTAAAGCAGACTTCAGAACACAATTTAGCATAGCAATAAATAAATTTCTTAAAAAAAAAAACCCCAAACCCAAAACTTTATGTAGCTGGCTATCTTCAACACTTTAGGTATCATAAAATCTAAAAGAACTCTAGAAATAAAAACCGCAGAGGAAGACAGAAGCGTGATCTGAGCCGTCAGAGTCCCCAGCGCCGCAGGGCCTCCGAGGGGGGGGGGGGGGCACTCACATTTCTGCAGGAGCTCTGCCCTCAGCGTGGCGCTCTTCGGTTTCCTTTTTAACTGGAAATGTTTCACTGGGGGAGTGAGGGGTCCGGCGAGGGTCGTCAGGGCGTTTTTATTCAAGTACTGGCACTCCAGTGGCAGCATGGCGGACGCTTCACACTCGTTCACTGCTTATTCGAGAACCAACACAACACGTTAGAGGCTGCGTCCCCCTCACACGGGCCACAGCTTGCACAGCTCATGTGAAAACATGAACCAAAATGCAGTCTCCTATTTATAGTCCTGGATCTTCCACTTTGTTATCAAGACAGAAGACAAGTGCACGGACTCCCCAGAGCCTCCGCTCCACCATCACCCAACAGTCAAGGCCGCCAACACGGCTGGGGTCAGACGGGCGGCCCGGCTGCTACGTCCCGGCCTGCCTGGTCCTCCTCAGCCTGGGCACCGCAGATGTTCTCTGACACCACCGTTTTTGGAGGGCGTTGTAAGCATCCCAAGGGCTTCGGAAATGCCGAAACACGCCCCCAGCAGCAGGAAGGGAAAGTCTGCGGTGGTCACAGCCAGGGGTCTCTCCCAGCCCCTGCTGAACCCCGGCCCTCAGAAGCAGCACCCAGGCAGCTCCCTGGCTCTGCGTGCTCACCCAGGAGTCAGAGCTCAGGAGAAACCTGGGGGGAAGGAGCTCGAACCCAGCCCCCACTCTTCTTGTGCACCTCTCTCCCCCCATGCCACTCCCTCTAGGACCAGGTCCCACAGGAGCCAAGGAGCCCACCTGGAGCTGAAGACAGAGCAGGCCCTTCCCACCCAAGAGACGTCACCCAGGTGGGCATGGTGCTCACCTGGACCCTCGTCAAGCTAAGCACCAGGACAGAGACCTCTCGGCTTTGCTTCTAGGCGCTCCGGCAGTACCCGCGGAGCGTGTGCGCCATCAGAGATCAAGTGAGGACCGACAGAGTGTGACGGGAGGGTCACCTCGTAGGGGAAAAGGGATGTCACGGGCCGCCTGCGGAGGACGGCCCGGCCACTGGCCGTGCGGCAGCACGGGTCCCATCTCTAAGGGGCACGTCAGGTCCAGCTCTCCAAACGAGGAGACGAACCCGGGGAGGAACAGCCGGCCTCCTCCTCTAGGTTCTTTCTGACCCTTTGCGAACACTTCCTAAGTGGTTTTCAGCTCACGTTCAAAACAACTGAACTGGTGGTATTTTCGACACACATTCTGAGCCTCTACTCTGTGCCAGGGAATGTTCTAGGCTCTGGAGTTGCAACCCGAAGGGACAAAGCCCATAGCCTCAATGAGCTGAGCAGGAGAGAGCGCACGTGAACCCAAGAACAGTAACAAACGTCAGATCAAGCACGTGCGGTCTGCAGCGGCCTGCGGGCTGCCCCCAGGTGGTTTCCAGAGACTCTGGCCAGAAGCTGGGTGGCAGCATCCGGGGTGGCAGGGACAGACCGTGCACACAGCATGCAGGCCCATAACGCAACACTCTAGACGCCAAATTCACTTCAGAAAAGAGGTTTAAAGGAGGACCTGTTTCCCTCCTCCCACCATGAAACACACACACAAATACCCTTTTCTCTAAGTTCTCCTAAAATATCTTGAACGTTGGGATTCTGCTCTTCGAGGTCAAGGTTAAGCGAGCCCGTGTCGGGAAAGGACTTCAGGATGTCAGCTACCATGAGAACCCAGGGGTCCGAGTCCAGGGTGGCGAGCTGGATAATCTCTGCCAGGGCGCCCTTCATCTGCCAAGAAAGGAGAGACCGTAGTCCTGAGTGGGGGTGGGGGGCAGAGACACCACCCCTGCCTACCCTGCCTGGGAGCCCCCCACGACTCTGACACGCGCCAGAGCCTTGCTCAGGACCGCAGGATGGAGGCAGGCAGAAGGCAGAGGGGCCCCCTTCGCACCCCACTGTAGCTTCCGCGGGGCACCGACCGTGTTGGAGCCCTAGAGCGCCGCCTCCATGCCGGGCCCTGTCCTCACGGGAGCCCGCGGGCTCTCCTTCCTCTGTCCCCCGGCCCAAGGCCGCCTCTGCCAGGTGTGACGCCCACTCGCACCGAGGCCCCCACCTCGGCCCTCGCCCCACAGCCCCCGAGGTGGCTCCCCGTGTGCCGACACGCAGCAGACGGGAGGCCGTCCGAAGACAAAGACGAAGACGAGCGCCTGCCTTCAAGTGCACGTCACCCAGACCCCCCGGCAGCCGCCGCCACCCCGTTCAGGAGACCTGCTTTTGGGGCGCCTTCGGGACGGGGAGACGGCCTCCTGCCGCGTGACCCCCGGCCGGAGCCTGGGGAGGCCCAGACGCAGCTCCTCTCCATCCCTCAGACCTGAGATTCGCCCTCCCAGCCGGACGCAGTCACCACACCCACTGCACGGCGGGTCCCTCCCCTGCCAGGAGGTCAAAGCTCGGAGGTGTTCGATTCTGCCACCGGGCGCCCCCCTGTCAGCCACACACAGGACCAGGCGCCAGTGAATGGGGTTCTAAAAGAAATACGTTCTTTTCAGGGCAAAAACTGTAAACATTTATTTTTTAACATCTGCATGGGGGGGCTTTTTGTTATGGAAGGTCCTTCTAGCTGAGTTATAAGCTCTGTGCTGCATCAAAAACAAAAAGGCACAAAATGAAAGTTTAAACGATGTTGCTTGTCCCTTACTACAAAGAATTAAGGGTAAAAACATGTGTCAAGCAAACTAAAATTAAAAATGAAAATATGACTATCTAAATGTGTTTTCCGTGGCTCAGTAAGATGGCAGGTTCCACTGTGGGCGATCACCCCCAAAGCACTGAGAACAAGAAACGCAGACTGTGTGTGAGGAAAGTCCTGCGCACCCATACTCGCAGAGGACACCGCGGGGGGGAGAGGCCGCAAAGGTGATGTGGCCCCCATGGGCGGGCACACCTCACACACCCGGGAGACCAGCATCAAACACACAGGCGACGGTCGATGTTGGCAGAGGGGCAGAGAGACTGGAGCCCCCTGGACACACTGCTGGGCACGCGGCGCTGGGAGCCAGGCTGGTGGCTCCTCAGAGATGAGCATGGAGACCAGCCAGCTACAGTGGGTCCTACGGGGCCGTGGCAAGAATGAGGCCACCACACACGCGCCGATACGGAAGCCTCACAAGATGAGATTTACAACGAGCCAGACCCTTCTAATAACCTACCCGTTCTACAGACCCCGAGTCTCTCCCAAGAGCCAGGCGAGGTGGGGTGTGAGGGATACAGACACAAGCAAGACGCAAGACCTGGTCTCAAAATGCTCACAAGTGAGCACAAGATAAACGAAGAATCCACGAAAGTCTAGTGTTTTCAGTTGAATTGTACTCCAAAAAGATACACTGGAGTCCTAACGGCCAGAACCTCAGAACAGGACTGTGTCTGGAAACAGTCAAGTTACAACGAAGCCATTAGGCTAGGCCCCATCCAACATGACCAGTGTCGTTATAAAGAAGGGAAATGTGGACGCAGAACCAGACACTCAAAGAAACACAAGGTGAAGACAAAGCGACAAAATGGCTACGTGGCGGGAGTGACGCCCCCACCAGGCTCCAGAGACCAGCGGAAGCCACTCCAGGTTAGGAGAGGCACCCAGAGCTGTGAGACGGTGTATTTCTGTTGTCCTAAGCCACCTAGTTTGTGGTACTCTGTTCCAGCAGCCCCAGCAAACTAATACAACAACCATGAGGCAAAACGGACGATATTTTATAAAAATGTCAAAAAAAAAAAAAAAAAGAAAAAGAAAAGAAAAAAGGCAGCGAGGTTAAAACCAAAAAGACTGCTGTTATGGACTGAACTGTGTCCCCCTCAAACTAGCAGAAAAGACCCTAATCCCCAGTGTGGTGGTAGTGGGAGGTGATAAGGTCCTGTGGGCAGGGTGTCCACAACAGGACTGGTGCCCTCGTATAAAAGAGATGCCAGAGCTTTCTCACTGCATGAGCGCAAAGCCAGAAGGAAGCCGGCCCTCGCAAGACACTGAATCAGCCAGCACCTTGAACCTGCACTTCCCAGCATCCAGAATTGTAAGAAATGTCTGTTGTTGAAATGCCGTATTTTGTTACGGCAGTCCAGACCACTTTTAGATTAAACAAGGTCTTCAACAAGAATCCTACCTTCAGCCATGTTCTCACGGCTTTCACTGGGTTTCTGGGGGGAGACAGATGCTTGAATAAGAAAGGAGCTTCCAGTCCTTGCCAAGAGGGCAATCTGGCGTGCGCTGCTGGAACATGGCATGCCCTCATGAGTGCGTGCACTCGCGCTCTCCCTCCCTCCCTCTCTCTCTCTCATACACACACACACGCACACACATTCATGAGCAAGAGAGTTGGTCTGCATCTAAATACACGGTTGGAGACAGATTCGGGACTCAGAGGAAAATAAAACTGGCTTCCAATCTCACAGCATGTCTGAGGGTGCACTCCTGATACACTGAAGACCCCTCAGTGAATAGAAGGGCTACAAAGTGAAAAGAAATGAGAGAGGCACATCTAATGACGTCTTAAAACTTAAAAAGGACAAGCCATAAACCAAAAAATTTATTACTATGTATTGAAATGAAAGATTTCTGTTCAGTGAAGGGCAAATAAAAAAGCTAACAGACAGGTAACAGAATGGCAGATGCAATCTGTAATGTTCAAAACCAGCAGTGTTTACTATCCAAAATATACAGAGTCCCTGAAATCAACAAGATAGTAACCCTAATAGAAACAAAGGCAGATGTCTTTTTTTTTTTTTTTAGATTTTATTTATTTGATAGAGAGAGAGAGCACAAACGGGGAGCAGCAGGCAGAGGGAGAAGCAGACTCCCCACTAAGCAGGGAGCCCGATACGGGACTCAATCCCAGGACCCTGGGGTCATGACCTGAGCCAAAGGCAGACGCTTGACTGAGCCGCCCAGGCGCCCAAAGGCAGGTGCTATTAAGAGGCAGTGGACGAGGCGGAAATGTGAGAAGGCAGCGGACGCAGGCACAGCCTCCCTCAGATGAGCACCAGGCAGTGCTTTCCAACCATCTGATCCACAAAAACAGGAACGTGCACAAAACCGAGGGGGAGGGGTGGGGGGAATACACGCGCTGTCAGGCACTGCAGGTGGGAGTATGGACAGTACGATGTCACCACTTAAGCAAATACATTCTATGACCCAACACTTCCACCTCTGGGCATAGATTCCAAAGAACTCTCCAGAGTGACGCACGGGTAAGAAGGTCTGTGCTACAGTGCAACTCTCACAGCCAGGCCGGAGGCAGCCTGCCACCCAGGGCTGGAGAGGGACGTGCACAGGGACACCGAGTGTGCGGGCACTGATACTGACTATTTTAGGGCTTGTGGGCCACGTCAAAAAAAAAAAAAAAAGGAATGACACAGCTTTGAACAATCCTTTGAATAACGCGCAAACATTCTTAGCTCATAGACCTTGCGAACAGGTCACAGCCCAGGTTGTCAACCCCAGGATTAGATGAAAAGCAACATGGGTTAATCTGAAAAATAATGTTTCGTTTAAAAACTCTGAAGTACATGAGACAAATAATTTACATCAATTAAAATAATATGCCCTGAAGGATTTGAGCAGATACGCTACCAAAGCTTTGCGATGCGAGACTGACAAGAGAAGATGCCCATGGGGCGCCTGGGTGGCACAGCGGTTAAGCGTCTGCCTTCGGCTCAGGGCGTGATCCCGGCGTTATGGGATCGAGCCCCACATCAGGCTCTTCCACTATGAGCCTGCTTCTTCCTCTCCCACTCCCCCTGCTTGTGTTCCCTCTCTCACTGGCTGTTTCTATCTCTGTCAAATAAATAAATAAAATCTTTAAAAAAAAAAAAGAGAAGATGCCCAGCGTCACTAGTGACTATGGAAACACAAACTGAACCCTGTGAGAGCGCCTGAGAGGACAAAGACACTATCAAACGTAGAGGCCGGCAGCTGGAGCCCTGTCCACTGCTGGTGGAGGGTGGCAAGGGACCACCACTCTTGGACAGCAGTCTGCCAATTTCTTTAGAAGCAAAACAAACAGGGGCACCTGGGTGGCGCTGTCGGTTAAGCGTCCAGCTCTCGATTTCAGCTCAGGTCATGATCTCAGAGTCTTAAGATCCAGCCGCAGCAGGCTCTGGGCTCAGCAGGGAGTCTGCTTGAGATTCTCTCTCTCCCTCTCTCTCTTCCCCTCCCCATGTGCTCTCTCTCAAATAAATAAATAAATCTTTAAAGGGGGAAAAAAAGGAAGTGGAACACACACCTAGCACCTAGCCACCCCTCTCCTGCGTGTTTCCCCCGGAGAACAACAGTCCGCACAAGGACAAATCCGTCTCTGGAGCATGTCCATAGGAAGCAGCCTACTCAGTCAAAGTTAAGAACTACAGGGGCACCTGGCTGGCTCCGTCGGAGCATGCAACTCTTGATCTCAGGGTCACTAGTTTGAGCCCCAGGCTGGATGCAGAGATTACTTAAATAAACTTACAAAAAAAGTTATAAGGTGGGGCACCTGGGTGGCTCTGTAGGTTAAGCATCTGCCTTTGGCTCGGGTCATGATCCCAGGGTCCTGGGATCGAGCCCCATGTCGGGTTCTCTGCTCAGCAGGGTGTCTGCTTCTCTGTCTCCCTCTGCCTGCTGTTCCACCTGCTTGTGCTCTCTTTCTCTCTGTGTCAAATAAATAAATATCTAAAAATAAATAAACAAATAGTGTTAAAAAAAGGAAAAGTTTTCTTAATACCAAGAAAATAAAAACGCTTTTCAGAAAAGTAAACTACCCAGAATGGCCTAATTGTTTTGCAATCTAGCTAGTAAGTTCTTTATTGTAACTTCTTATAATATGGAGGTGCCTGGGGGGCTCAGTTGGTAGGGCACGTGACTCTTAATCTTGGGGTCATTGAGTTCAAGCCCCATGTTTGGTGTAGAGCTTACTTACAAAAAATTAAAAATTCTTGAAATATGGACAAAGTCCCAGAACTACATATATTGATGTATATCAATGAAAAAAGCTGATATATCTATATTAAAGCCAGACAAAAAAAGACTTTAAGGACAAAACATTACCACATATAGAAATCTCTATATGACGATCCATGGTTCAGTTCACCAGGCAATTATAATAATTCTAAATTTACATGTACCTAATAACATAGCCTCAAAATATATAAAGCAAAAGTTGATAAAACTGTAAGGAGGAATAGACAAATCTATATCATAATAGACATCAACATACCCCCGTAATTGGTAAAATAATTTTTAAAAAATCAGTAAGACTATAGTAGACCCATGCAGTACAACATACAGATCGACCTAATGAACATGTACTGGGCAGTGGGGCTCAAAACTAGAGAACAAACATGCTTCTCCAGTTCAGTCACCATGGTTACAACTGACTACATATCTCGCTATTAAGCAAATCTTAAATTTCAAACAACTGAAATAATGTAGACTGTATTCTCTGACAAGCACTCAATACAGCTACAATTCACCAACAAAAACATAACTAAAATCTCTCCCTCTCCAACGTATGGAAACTAAGAATTCTAAACTACACAGGATCAGTGAAGGAATCATCATAGAAATGAGGAAATACTGTGACTTAGTAATGAAAATGGTATTTATCAAAACTTGCAGGATGCAGCTAATGCTGGGATTAGAAGAAAATTTATGGCTTTACACATATATTTTAGGGGAAAAAAAGATGAAAAATGAGGTCAGAATCCAACTTAAGAGATTAGAAAAAGAACAAAATAAAAAAGAAAGAAGAAAATAATGAAAGTGCAAAAAAGTAGTGGAACAGAAAACAAATACATAACAGAGACTATCAACAAAGCCAAAAGTTGTACTTTGAAGTCTTAGAAAATTGACAAATATCTGGTGAGATGAATCAAGAAAAAGAAAAATGAGAAGAAAAAAAAAGAAAAATGAAAAAGGGAACATCACTGCACATGCTTCTGATATTAAACAGATAAAAGGATATTAACTACTTTACGCTAATAAATTTAAAGTTTTAGTAGAAATGGCTGATCCTTTAAAAAATATATAACATTTAACCTTTACTTAAGAAGACTATAAAACCAAAAATCAATACTCAAAATCTTCCCACAAAGGAAATCCAGGTCCCCCATATGGTTTTATTACTACGTTTTACCATACATTTAGGAAGAAATAATTTGATTATTAAACTTCCAAAGAAAAGGAAGACAGAGGATACACTACAATCCCTTTTATAAGGAGGGTAGCAAAACTTCATACCAAAATCTGACAAGACAATATGAGAAAGTAAAACTAGAGGGGTGCCTGGGTGGTGCAGTTAAGCACCCTACTCTTGGTTCTGGCTAAGGTCATGATCTCAGGGTCGTGGGATCAAGCCCCATAATGGGCTCCGTGCTCAGCACAGAGTCTGCTTGAGATTCTCTCTCCCTCTTTGTCTGCCCTTCCTGCTCATGCTCTCTCTAAAATAGATAAATAGAGGCGCCTGGGTGGCACAGCGGTTAAGCGTCTGCCTTCGGCTCAGGGCGTGATCCCGGCGTTCTGGGATCGAGCCCCACATCAGGCTCCTCCGCTAGGAGCCTGCTTCTTCCTCTCCCACTCCCGCTGCTTGTGTTCCCTCTCTTGCTGGCTGTCTCTATCTCTGTCGAATAAACAAAAATAAAATCTTTAAAAAAAATAGATAAATAAATCTTAAGGAAAAAAAAGAAGAAAAAGTAAAATTAGAAGTTAATCTCACCCAAGAACATAAATACAAAATTCCTACACAAAATATCAGGACAACGTAATCCAACAATATAAAATGGCTAAATGGGGGCACCTGGGTGGCACAGTTGGCTGAGCCTCTGACTCTTAGTTTCAACTCAGGTCATGATCTTGGGGATTCTGGGATCAAGACCCACGTTGGCTCCACACTCAGTGCAGAGTCTGCTTCAATGCGCATGGAGTCACAGTGTGACTGGAAATGTCTAGAAAAGATAAATTCTTAGACACAGAAAGCAGATTAGCGGTTGCCTCAGGCTGGGGAAGGTGAGAGTAGTGGTGAAGGGGGAGACTGCAAACGGGTATGGGTTTATTTTGGGGCTGATGAAAATGTTTTAAAATGGACTAGGATGATGGTCACACAACTC
Source organism: Ursus arctos (assembly GCF_023065955.2). Lineage (NCBI taxonomy): Eukaryota > Metazoa > Chordata > Mammalia > Carnivora > Ursidae > Ursus > Ursus arctos. The sequence continues at coordinate 1,212,020 of NW_026623111.1, forward strand.
TGAATATACTAAAAACCACTGAACTGGACATTTCAAATGAGTGAATTGTATGGTATGTGAATTATATCTCCATAGAACTCTTAAGAAAACTCATTCATGACTACAACTTTAAAAAAAAAATTTAGGGGGTGGGCGTCTGCGGGGCTCAGTCAGTTAAGTGTCTGCTTTCAGCTCAGGTCATGATCCTGGAGTTCCAGGATCGACGCCCATTTCAGGCTCCCTGCTTTTCTCTCTCCCTCTGCTCCTCCCCCTACTTGTGCTCTCTCACTCGCTCACTCTCTCAAATAAATAAAATCTTAAAAAATTTTTTTTTTAATTTAGAAATAGGGGCACCTGGGTGGCTCAGTTGGCTGAGTGTCTGCCTTCTGCTCAGGTCATGACCTTGGGGTCCTGGAATCAAGCCAGCATCTGGCTGTCTACTCGGCAGTGAGTCTGCTTCTTCCTCTCCCTCTGTGATCTCTCTCCCTCTCCCTGTCTCTCAAATAATTTAAAAAAAAAAAAAATTTTTTTTTAAGATTTTATTTATTTATTTGAAAGACAGAGCCAGAGAGAGCCAGCGGGAGGAGGAGACTCCCTACCAAGCAGGGAGCCCGATCTGGGGCTCGATCCCAGGACCCCGGGATCATGACCTGAGCCAAAGGCAGATGCTTAACTGACTGAGCCACCCAGGTGACCCTAAATAAATAAAATCTTTAAAAAAAAAGATAGGGGTGCCTCAGTGGCTCAGCTGGTTAAGTGTCTGCCTTCGGCTCAGGTCATGATCCCCACATCGGGCTCCCGGCTCAGCGGTAAGTCTGCTTGTGCCTCTCCCTGCCACTCCCCGCTTGTGCTCTCTTTCTGTGTCAAATGAATTAAAAAATATATATATTAAAAAAATTTTTTAAATAAATATTAAAAAATCTAGAGATAGAAGAGAATTTCCTTAACCAGATAAAATCTATCTACTAAAAATAACAGGAAACATAATACTTATCAGCAAAACAGTCAAAGTTCTCATTGTGTGATCAGAAAAAAAGACAAATGTACTGGAGGGGTCCTGGTAAGTGCAGTAAGGCAGGAAAAAGAAACAAAAAGTAATTGGAAAGAAATTAGTGAGTACACAGAAAAACAAAGAGTCAACAGGAAAATATTGCCATTAGTAAGCCTTTAACACAGAAGCTATTCACAAACTCATCTAAAAAAATAAGTTTTAACAGATACCATTTACAACAGCATGAAAAATATGAAATATCTAATAACACATCTAACAGGAGATGAAAGACCTCCATGAAGAAAATCATAAACTTTATAACAAATATTGAAGAAGATCTAAACAGGAAGGTATGCTTATATTCATGATTTATCAGTGAATATTAAGATGCTTTCACCCCAGAATGCACTGTAAATTCAACTCAGTCTTAATTAAAATGCTAATATGATGTATGTGTAACCTGAAGAGTGAAGATTAAATATATACAGAAGTAGAAACAACTAAGAATAGCCTAAGACGTCCCTGAAGAATAAAGTGGGAGGGTCTGCTGTGAGCTGGCAGGACTTTGTATACAGTGGCGGTAATAGGACATAGCGGGTTGTTGGCACAGCGATACATAAATAGCCTGAAGAAACAGAGCAGAGCCCAGACACAGACCCACAGAAGTGACAGTGCAAATCAACAGGGAAAGACAGCTGCTGGACTAATTGGACATCCATGTGGAAAACAAAATCGGACTCCCAGCTTCACACAATGATCAATCCCAGGGGGATGGAAGACTCCAATGTGAAAGGCAAACTGAGCCGCTCAAACCAGACGGCAGGAGCGCCATCCGGCCGGGCAGGGCACGGCGTCCTCGACAAGACAAACGGCCCCACTCACAGAGGAAGGCAAGACTGGCACGGGCACCCGGTCACAGCTGAGAGCGTCTGTACCTCCACGGAGTCTGTGAAAAAGCCTACGTGAGGCTTAAAACTGGAAAACCACTGAAAAATGACTGCTAGCCAACATTTATAGATATGTGTGTTTTTAAAAAACTTTATAACAACAACAACAACAACAACAACAACAACAACAAAAAAGACTGTAGGAAAAAAGATGTGAAGAGGTAACTCACAAAAAAGAGAATCAGTGAATAAATACATGAAAGGATACTCAACCATGTCAGCATTACGGCAAACACAAATCAAAACCACCCAACGTGGTGACTGTACTTAATAATATCGTATTGCATATTTAAAAGTTGCTAAGAGAGTAAGTCTTAAAAGTTCTCATCCCAAGAAAAACAAATTCTGCAGGTACGGTGAACTTACTGTGCTGATCGTATGCAATATACGCAAACATTGTATCATTACGTTGCATGTCTGAAGCTGATACAACATTGTACGTCAGTTACACCTCAATTTAAAAAAATGGGCACCTGCGTGGGACCAACTCTTGGTTTTGCTCAGGTCCTGATGTGAGGGTCCTGTGGTCCAGCCCCAACGGGGGCTCCCTGCTCAGCGGGGCGTCCGCTTCTCTCTCTGCCCCTCCCCCCTCACGTGAGCGCGCGCTGTCTCTCTCTTTCAAAGAAATAAGTAAATCTTTACAAAGATAAAAATAAATTTAAAAATGGTGAAGGTACTTTGGGAAAAAACAAACAAGAGAACCCCCCCAAACACCTTCAGATACCCAGCAGGCTGGCAAGTGTGGGTGAGGAGTTTCATCCGATACAACCACTTGGAAAAACAATGGAACCTAGCGCCCCGACCCCGCAATCCCACCCTGGATACACACCCCAGAGAAGGGCGTGCTCACTGACACCCTAGGCCAACGCAGTAACGCTGGCAACTGCATTACTCAAACAGCTGAAAGCCGTCCCCAAGCCGCTGTCTCCCCAGGACAGGACGGATGGAGCGCCGCCCGCTCAGGCAAGGGAACACTCTTCAGCAAGGAGAGTTAACGCGGAGCGGCGGCCGCGTGGACGCGTCGACCCCAGGCACGCGCACGCGCACAGCGGGCGCCGCCGCCCCCGCCAACCGCACAGATGCACCTGCGCCCGGCCCACCTGGCCGCAGCCAAGGTACACGCACCGCGACCGCAGCGGCGCGAAGCTGAAGCAGCTTTCCTGCTTCAGCATTCTGAAAATCCGGCTTTCCTCGCCAGAACCACCACGCGGTGCGCCGCGGCGGAAAGCACAGAAGACAAACCTCGCGTCCCCGCTCACCGCAACCACGTGAAGTCTTCGTGCGTGGAAAGAGCCGAAAAACACGCGGCCCTCAACGAGCGGCTACTCCGTGAGGGGCGCACAACACGCCCGGCCTCCGCCGCCCTCCCCGGCCCGGATCACGGCCCCGGGACCCCCGCGTCCTCCGGCGGCTCCCCAGCCTCCCCTCCCGGCCGGTGGGCTCCAGCTGCTCCCCACCAGCGACCCGGGCGCGGGGAGGGTGGGGCCTGCGGGGCCGACGGTCCGGACACAGGCAGGCCTGACCGGGGAGGACGGAAAGCGGGTCCGTGGGGAGGGGGGCGTGAGGGTCGGGGGGGTCCGGGCGCAGAAATGAGGGTCCGTGGGGAGGGGGTGTGTGAGGGTCCCGGGGCGGGAATGAGGGTCCGTGGGGAGGGGGGCGTGAGGGTCGGGGTGGGGGGGGGGTCCCGGCGCGGGAATGAGGGTCCGTGGGGAGGGGGGCGTGAGAATCGGGAGGTCCGGGCGCAGAAATGAGGGTCCGTGGGAAGGGGGTGTGTGAGGGTCCCGGGGCGGGAATGAGGGTCTGTGGGGAGGGGGGCGTGAGAGTCGGGGGGTCGGGGCGCGGGAATGAGGGTCCATGGGGAGGGGGGCGTAAGGGTACGGCGCGGGAATGAGGGTCCGTGGGGAGGGGGCGTGAGGGTCCCGGGGCGGGAATGAGGGTCTGTGGGGAGGGGGGGCGTGAGGGTCGGGAGGGTTCCGGGTGGCCGTGAAGGTCCGGGGCAGGGCTGCGAGGGGGTAGGCAGGGACGGTCGGAGAGGAGGGGGCTGGGCCCGGGGTCTCGGGTCACTGGAAGTGACGGCCCCGCGCCCCCACCGCCGCCCGCCTCACCTCGTCCACGGTGCGGCGCGGGAGGTGCAGCGTCCCGAGCAGCAGCTTGAGCTTCACGGCCGATGAAAGGCCGTGGAAGCAGAGGCGGATGTTGTCGATGACCGCGGCGGTGAGCAGGGAGGCGATGCTGGGCGGCGCCCACAGCTCGTCCGTGGCCCCCAGCTTGTTGTGCAGCCACAGGCCCGTGTCGCTCTCCCGCATGGACGCCATCTTGGGGGGAGAAAGCCGGGCGCTGCCGAGCCGGCATCTTATGAAGACACCTACGCGCCCGCGGCGAGGACCCCCAACATGGCGGCGCCCGCCGGGGCGGGCCGGTGACGTAGCCAGAAGGGCGGGGCCTCGGCGAGATGCATCGTGGCAACGCCGAGGAAGGCCCGCCGGCTGCCGTAACAGAGCATGGCGCCGTCCGCGGCCGGCCCTGCGGACGGCCGTGGAAGATGACGTTAGGAGGGGGCGCCGCACCTCTGTGGCGGATGGGCGCGGCGTCTTGGGGCGCAGGCTGGCGGGTGTCCCGGCGCGCGGCGAAGCGGAGCGCGCTTGCTGGGTTGGCGGACGCCCGGAGGCGCCTGCCCCGCCGCCTGCGCTCGCTCTGTCCCCGTCGGGCCGCGACGCAGACGGGTCCCAGGCCCGCGCCGGCGGGCGTCCAGGATGGCCCGGAGGGAGGCTCACGTGTGCTTTCCTTGCGCGGGGCTCCCAGGCAGGCGGTCCAGACCTTCTCGCCCACCTTTCCGAGGGAGCATCCTCCGTGCAGGCCCTGCGGGAGGGAAGTTTCCAAGGTCAAAAAGACATTTATGACAGTCTACCAGGCGGTCCCGGTATACATGCCTGCATGCTTTCATTTGTTCTTTCCGCGAAGTGCGCCGAGCACTTGCTTTGTACCCGGTGCTGTTCCAGGTGCCTTTGTGGGTTCTGCGATCCAGAGGTGGTGGGTAGTGTGCAGTAGTGAAGGTGATGTGGAGAGAGAGCTGGGCAGGGGGAGCCAGGAGTGGCGGGAGGACGGAAGCCCGGCCAGTCTCTCTGGTCTCCAGTGCTGCTGTGTTTACCGTTTGCCGGGCAGCTGTCCCAAGAAAGGACGGAGCTGCAATGCGTGCAGCTGCTCCCTGTCCTTCCTTCCCGTGGCTTGTCCCTGACACCCACGCCTGCCAGACTTGGGTCTGCCCTTTACAGATGCCCAGAGTGGGGAAGAATCAGCCCTGCCTTGGGGGACGGAGGTGGGGGGGTGTACCACTCCCAGGCTTCAGCCAGCCTTGGGAATAATCAAGGAAAGCGCTAAGTTGAGTGAGTGCCCCTTTGGCGGGAGGGGGCCCTCTCCACCATGGCCAACCCTCTGCTTCCTCTCCAGCTTCCAGAGGTCTCTGCTGGAGACATGGCTCAGAGTCGGGATGGGTCTCTGGTGGACCCGGAGGTGCTCTTGAGTATGGTCACAAACTGAGAGGAGTGGGGACTTGGTTACCATGGCGTGGCATGGCTGGGGCCATCTCTCTGAGCAGGGGTGGTTGAAAGAAACTGCAGGCAGTGCGCAGGAGCAAGGGTGATCTGCACAGGGAGAACCTCAGTGGCTCAGGAAGGTACGCCCTTCCCAGTTCCTCCCCTCCCTCCGCCCCCCTCCCACATACTTGTGCCCCCTCCCCCATCATCTCCAAGAGTGCCTGTGCCCAAATCTCCCCTTCAGACCTAGTCCCTCCACACCCACAGGCTACATCTTTCCAGTTTATCAAGACCACTGTGGGGAGGGAGGTGGAGAGGTGTGCTATCACACTTCCTTCTGGACCTTGGCGGCGGAGAGGTCTGCAGTCCAGACCCCTCAGATCAAATCCCACAGCTCATCTCTCTCCCCAGGCACCTCCCCCCCCCCCCACTTAAAAGTGCATTGTATCTGTAGTCCTTCACTGTAAATAGTGCACAGCATACAAGTGCAATATTTCTTCCAGTAGTCAAAAATCCTTGTCTAATTTAGCAAAGAAGGTCCTCCTGTCACCAACTAATGGGTGAAATTCTGAAGTAAGTGTGCTGGAGCTTAAAGAAGTTACGGTTTTATCATGATAATTCGAGGGTAAGAGAGAGTTTCAGAGTGGATTACATATCAGATTTAATGATAACGCATTCATTGGGAAAAGAGCAGAGTGGGATGCAACTTCATTTATCAAATAATGACTGAATTGTAACTACTGGTCGACCAGAATGAAAATCTTTGTTCACTGTATGCAATGTTCATAACAGCTTTATTCATAATAACCAAAAATTTGAAATAATCCAAATAACTCTGACCCTGTTTGTAGCTTTCTCTGGAATATGTGGTACTTGGTGTATCTGAGTCCTCAGTTCTATGTCCTTGAAACCAATTCTGGGTCATCAGGAAAAATTCTACTTAATCACTGGCTCAAGAAAGAGAGAAGACAGACCACTAGGAGGTGGTATTTGCAATATCTAAAAGCAACCACGGATTAACAGGAAATCCCATAGATGAATGGGAAGGGAGAAGAATCAGCAGAGAAACCCAATCACTTGGGAAGGACTCCAAGAGATGCTTAAACTCATCAGGAACCTGAAAAGTCCAAATTACCATAACAAGATGCTCATTACACCCATGAGATGGCAGAATTAGAAAGTCAGAGTTTTGTTTTGTTGTTTTTAAGTCATCTCTGTCCCCAACGCAGGGCTTGAACTAGGGACCCTGAGATCGAGAGTCACCTGCTCTACAGACTGAGCCAGCCAGGCACCCAAAAGTTTTTGTTTTTAGATCTGGCTATCCAATGGTCCCAAACCATTTGCTGAAAAGACTACTTCTCAAATGAACCACATTTGAACCTTTGTTAAATATCTGTTGTCCATATGTGTATGGGTCTATTTCTGGACACTTTTCTCTCCTGATTTATTAATCTATCTGTACACTTCGATGTGGGAAAGAAACTTAGGTTTTGACGCTGACGGCCAAGAAAGAATTCTTGAGACATCTTTGGTGCAAAAAGGTGATTTTATTAAACCACAGGGACAGGACCCATAGGCAGAATGAGCTGCACTGGGGTCCTGAGGGGTGCCCAAGGTAGACAATTTTGTATAAGCACAGGAATGAAGAGAGGGCATCAAGTTTCTGGGTCTTATTACCATCCTGGCCAGGGTACTAACTTCCACCCAAAAGGCCAGCTTTCTCCTCCCCATAGATTAGCCACGGGCTAGAGGACCATAGCCTGAGCAATCGGCATGAAAGTGTTCCAATAAGACCGTACTCCTTGAAGAGCCTGTGGAATGAGAATAAAGGAAGAGGAGAGAACGTACTCACCAAGTTTGCACCGCGGCTCAGAGTCCACATGAGACTCTGGACTCAAAGCCCCACGTTGGGCGCCATATGATGTAGGAAAGAATGTTAGGGTTCAAAGCCGATGTTCCAGAAAGAATTCTTGAGACATCTTTGGTGCAAAAAGGTGATTTTACTAAAGCTCCAGGACAGGACCCGTGGGCAGGAAGAGTGGCACTGGGGTCCCGAGGAGTGGCCCATTATGTACTTTCAAGTTGGGAGGGGGTTAGGGAGAGGGTAAGTCGCTAAGGAATTTTGGAAGCAAGGTTTCCAGGACCCTGAAGGGGCTAGCTATTGGTGGGAAAAGGTCATTTATTACCATCTAATAAACCCTTAGTCATGAGACCCTTCAGGTGTATACCGGCGGGCCATATGCTTGGGGGGTGACTGCCAACACGTATCTTGGGGGTGGAGATAAGGGAAGTTTCCAAAGGAATTTTTCTATGTTAAAGTAGATGTACAGGATCCTGAGGGTCAGGCTAAGGTCGCCTGTTGCCCTCAGTACAGTATTAACATCGAGGCAGCTGAGCTCCTAGAGGGGGGTCACTCTGCCTGTTTCAAGGACCTGTCAATAGGCTGTAGGTAGGAAGCAAATTTAATATTTCTCTTCTGCCTCTGTTCCCTACGTCACACTACACCACACCACCTTTATCACTGTAGCTTTGTGATTAGTCTTGAAATCAGGTCTATTTGTTCTCTGACTTTGTTCTTTTGTAGTTATTTTGGCTAATTTATATTCATTTGCATTTCCGTATATATTTTGCAATCGTTTGTCAATTTCTAGAAAAAAAAGTGTGGGTGCAGAGTTGTTCACACTGTTTCACTATTAACTTTTTTAATGTTCATGCAGTGATAACCCATCTTTATTTCTGTTATTAGTAATTTGTGTCCTTTTATATCTTTTTTAAAAAGTTGAAATATAATAGACATATATTTGTTCTAAGTGTCCAACATAACGATTTGATACTTATACATGTCATTCTTTTTTTCTTAGTTAACCTGACTATATCTTTTCAAAGAATCAGCTTTTGGTTTCATTGATTCTTTCTATTGATTTCCTCTTTTCGGTTTCACTCGTTTCTGCTCTAATTTTCATTATTTCTTTTCTTTTGCTTACTTTAGATTTAATTTGCTCTGCTTTCTCTAGTTTCCTAAGGTGGAACCTTGGATTATTGGTTATAGATATTTCTTGTTTTCTTTTATTTTTCCAGATTTTATTTATTGATTAGAGAGAGAGCATGAGTGGGGGAGAGGGGCAGAGAGAGAGGGAGAAGCAGACTCCCCATTGAGCAGGGAGCGCCATGTGGGGCTTGATCCCAGGACCCCGAGATCATGACTTGAATTGAAGGCAGACGCTTAGCCAACTGAGCCACCCAGGTGCCCCTCTTTATTTTTTAATATATGCATTAAATGCTATAAATTTTCCTCTGAGCCCTGCTTTCACTACATCCTACGAATTTTGGTAAGTTGTGTTTCATTTTCATTTAGTTCAAAATATTTTTAAATTTCTCTTGCAATTTCTTCTTCGACTTATGTTATTTAGAAGTGCGCTGTTTAATCTCCAAGTATTTGGTGGATTTTCCAGCTTTCTTTCTGGTATGATTTCTAATTTAATTCCATTGTTGTCTGAGAGGAGATGTTGTATGGTTCCTATACTTTTAAATGTGTTAAGGAGAGCATTATGGCCCAGAATGTGGTCTGTCTTGGCAAGTGTTCCACCTGAATTTGCAAAGGATGTGTGTTCTGCTGTGGTTGGCTGACGTCTGTAGTCCGTTATATCTGGTTGATGATGGTCTCAACAGCGTCCTTCCTGATTCTCTGCCTACCGGGTCTGCCCACTTCCAACGGGGTGGGTGGGTGTTGAAATCTCCTACCACAATAGTGGTTCCTCTGTTCTCTCTTGTTCTTGCCCTGAGATGTATTCTATCTGATATGAACATAGTGATATCAGTCTTGTTTTTAATCAGCATTTACATAATATGCGTTTTATCCAGGCTTTTATTTTCAGCCTTTCTATGTGTCCTTATGATGTAGTTGTGTTTCATATAAACAGCATATAGTTGTGTTGGTTTCTTTTTTTAAAAAAGATTTTATTTATTTATTTGACAGGATAGAGACAGCCAGTGAGAGAGGGAACACAGCAGGGGGAGTGGGAGAGGAAGAAGCAGGCTCATAGCAGAGGAGCCTGATGTGGGGCTCGATCCCAGAACGCCGAGATCACGCCCTGAGCCGAAGGCAGACGCTTAACGACTGAGCCACCCAGGCGCCCCTGGGTTTGTTTTTTTATTCAGGGTGGCATTATTTGTTAACTGGAATATTTTGTCCATTATCACTGAATAAAACTCACTGATATATTTATTCTCTCCTTTCGAGTCTTCTTTTGGACTGATTATTCCTTATTATTCATTTTAACACACACATTCACTTAAAAGTTATTCACTCTGCTTTTTTTAGTAGACTCACAATGGGCCTGCGTAGCTTCTTGTTGTTTGAAATGAACAATAAAAGCAACTTCTTATGGCTCGATGATCTGCCATTCATGCATCTGAAGAACCGGACAGAACCCGAAACACAGTTTTTCAGGCAGTGCGCAACAGTGGTCCTTGAAAAGGGGACACAAGGAAAGCTCTACAATGTCCCAGGCTACTCCTGGAGGAATTTTCCAGGCTTCAGGGGAGGGATGAGGAGCCCAGATAAAGCCAGGCAGTAACCCTGACTTGCAGGAACAGAGCTCAGAAGCTGGGGTGCCCAAGGTGAGTAGCAGAGTGCCGGAGACAGACGGGCTGCGGAGAGAGGAGTTCTCAGCTGGTCCTCAGCCGAGCGCTGGTCAGAACACGCACGCGCAGCGATCCCCCACAGCGAGGAAAGGACCACTGCACGCGAAGGAGGACCGATCCCCAGAGTTCACCCGGGGCCAGAAAGGGGTTGTGCTGCCACCAGCCACGGGTGTTGAGGAGAATCTTCAGAAAACTACTGCCTCGGAGGCAGATACGATTGGCCTAAAGATTGTTCTGAGCCCATCTAACAACATGTAAAAGGAAGACCCAAAAGGATCAAATCGTGTCCAAGTAACTTGGCCGCATTCCAGAACAAGCTGAAAGGTATATATAGGTACAGAAACTCGCTGTGACCCCACATTGCAAAGTTTACAATACCCGGCATCCACCAAAACTTACCACACATGGAGAGAAGCAGGTAAATACCACTCATAAGGACAGGAAGCACTGAGTTCTTCAGAACTGAATCAGAAACGACACAGACGGTAGAATCAGTCACAAAGACATTAAAGTCACAGCTGTATTCCGAATGTTCAGGAAGCTACAAGATTAAAAATGTTACGCAGATGTGTGAAATTGTGGAATCACTGTATTGTACACCTGAAACTAATATCACACTGTGTGTTAACTACGCCGGGATTTTTTTAAAATGTTAAGTAGAGATTTAAAAAAAACAAATGAAAGCACATGTCCATATAAAGACTTACAGGTGAGTATTCAGAGCAGCTTTATTTGTAATAGCCAAATACTGGAAATTACCGAAATGTCCATCAACAGGTGAATGCAGAAACGAGTTGCGGTTTTTCCATACGATGGAACATTACTCACTAGTACAAAGGAAGGCAGTATTGATTGATACACCCAACAATGTAGATAAAACTCCATGTAATTATACTAACTCAGAGAAGACAGGCAAAGAATAGAATGTATGATTCTACTTACATAACACAGCAGAAAATGCAAACTAATCTATAGCAACAGAAAGCAGATCGGTCGGTGTTTGTCTCGTGGCGAGGTGCCAGGCGAGGAAGTGGGGGTGATGAGTGTGTTCACACGATGGTGTGATGACGTCACAGGTGTATACATGTCAAAACTATCAAATTCTTATTGTATGTCACTCATGCCCGATTGAACCTGTAAAAAAGTGACAAAATAGACTTAATACCTTCACCCCTCTGTCAATACAGGTCTTTTGGGTATTTTATCTAGAACAGTTAAACTCCATTTACCCTTCCCTGATGTATGTGTTGTCAGATATCTTACGTCTATCTTCTTGTTGTGGTTTAACGTAGTCGTATTTTCTTTATCTTTCCCACCAGATGTTCCCCTTGCCTTGATCCTTGCTTACCCTCAGATCTTCCATCTGGGATCTCTTTATCTCAGCCTGAACCACATCCTTTGGAATTTCCTTCCTGAAGACCTTCTGTCTGTGTCTAAACATGTCTTTATTTTGCCTCATTTTTTGGTTTAAAAATATAAGTAAACTTTTTTTTTTTAGTGAATACATATGGAAATGTGCACAAATCATAAATAGGCAGTTGAACTTGCACAAAATAAATACATTGTATTCTCCAACAGCTGAATCAAGGACTAGAGTATTACCCACACCCTGGAATCACCCAATTGCCCCCTCCCCATGTAATCCGTGTAATGTGCTGCTGAATTCTGTTTGCTAGTATTGCGCTGAGGATTTTTGCATCCGTGTTCATCATGCGTGCTGGTCTTACAGTGTCTCTGTCTGGCTTTGGTATCAGGGTAACGCTGGCCTCACAGAATGAGCTGGGAAGCTTCTCTCCCCTTCAATTTTTGGGAAAAGTCTGGGAAGGATTGGTGTTAATTCTTCTTTAAATGTTTGGGAGAATTCACCTGTGAAGCCGTCAGGTCCTGGGCTTTGCTCTGTGGGAAGATTTTTGATTACTGCTTCAGTGTCCTTACCAGTCGTAGGTCTATTCAGACTTTCTATGTCTCCGTGATGTAGTCTTGGTAGGTTCTGTTTGCAGGAATTTGTCCGCTTATCTAAGTTATCCGATTTGTGGTGTACAACTGTTCACAGTACTCTCTGGCAATCCTTTTAACTTCGGTAGAATCAGTAATATGTTCCCACTTCATTTCTGATTTTAATAATCGGACTCTTGGGGCGCCTGGGTAGCACAGCGGTTAAGCGTCTGCCTTCGGCTCAGGGCGTGATCCCAGCATTCTGGGATCGAGCCCCACATCAGGCTCCTCTGCTCCCAGCTTCTTCCTCTCCCACTCCCCCTGCTTGTGTTCCCTTTCTCGCTGGCTGTCTCTATCTCTGTCGAATAAATAAATAAATAAATCTTTAAAAAAAAATGATCGGACTCTTTTTTTCTTAGCCCATATAGTTAAAGGTTTGTCAACTTGGATGATCTTTTCAAAGAAGCAGCTTTTTGTTTCATGGATTTTTCTCTCTTGTTTTCCCATTCTCTATTTTGTTTATCTACATTCTCATCTTTATTATTTCCTTCCTTCTGCTAGCTTTGGGTGTAGTCTGTTCTTTTCTTCCTAGTTCATTAAGTAGTAAGCTCAGATTGCTGATTTGAAATCTTTTCTGTTTTTAAATGTGTTTATAGCTATACATTTCCCCTGACTCTTAGCATGGCTTTCACTGCATTCCAGAGTTTTGTTGTGTTGCAGATTTTTCAACTTCATTTGTTTCTAAGTATTTTCTAATTTTCTTGTGATTTCTTCTTTGATCAATTGATTCAAGAGTGTGTTACTTAATTTCCACAGATTTGTGAATGTTGCAGTTTTCCTCTGCTCCTGATTTCTGCCTTCATCCTGTTGTGGCCAGAGAAGACACTGTATGATTTCTACCTTTTAAAAACTACGGAGACTTACCATGTGGTCTCAACATACGGTCCATCCCGGAAACTGTCCCGAGTGCGCGTGAGGAGCACGCATGTGGGGTTGTCGCTGGGCACGTGCTCTCTGTGTCTGCTGCATCTGGCTGGTTGTTTGGGGTGAGTCCTCTGTTCCCTTACTTATCTTCAGTCTGGTTGTTCATCCACTCTTGAGAGAGGGAGACTGACATCTCCAACCATTACTGTACCGCCTACTAATTCTTTCAATTCCGTTAGTTTTTGCTTTATATAGTTTGATGCTCTGTCATTGGGTGTGTAAATGTTTATAATTCTTACATTTTCTTGTACTGAAATGTTATTAAAATATACTGTCCTTTGTCTCTTGTAACCATTTTTGAATTTAAGTCTATTTTCTTGGATGCTAGTGTGGCCGGCCCTGCTTCCTCTGGTCACTATTTGCATGGAGTATGTTTTTCTATCCTTTCACTTTCAATCTATTTGTGTCTTTGGATCTCAAGTGAGTCTCCTGTAGACAACCTATGGTCGGATCTTGTGTTTTTATCCATTCTGCCAATCTCTGTCTTTTGATTGGAGAGTTTAATCCATTTACATGTAAGTAATTACTGATAAGGAGGGACTTACTTCTGTCATTGTGCTGTTTTCTATGTGCATTATAGATATTTTTTTGTCTCTCATTTCCTGCATTACTGTCTTCTTTGTGTTTAGTTGATTTTTTGTGGTGAATCGTTTAAATTCCTTTCTCATTTCCTTTTGTGTCTATTCTCTAGCTATTTTCTCTATGGTTTCCATGGAAAGAAAGTTATAACATCCTCACTTCACTTCGTAACAGCTTAACTTCAACAACATACAAAACCCCTGCTCCTTTACAGCTCTGCCCCGTGTCTTTCAGTTGTTGATGCCACAAAATTACATCTTTATACATTGTGTGCCCCAAACATAAGCTAATAATTATCTTAAGTGCATTAATCTCTTAAATTATGTAGAAAACAAAATGTGGAGTTACAAACCATTGCTACATTAGCTTATTAAGTATTATATGTTGGCTTATTGAACATAATAAAGAAATAGCTTATATAACTGCCCACATATTCACCTTTCTTGAGATCTTTATTTCTCCATATGGCTTTGAGGTACTGTCTAGTATCCTTTCATTTCACCCTGCAGGACTCCTTTAGGGTTTCTTCCAGGGCAGGTGTAGTGATCACATCTCCCTCAGCTTTTCTTTACCTGAGAATATCTCAGTCTCTCCCTCACCTTTGAAGGACAGTTTTGCCAGATGCTGGATGCTTGGTTGACAGGTGTTTTTTTTTTCCTTTTTCTCTTAGCACCTTGAAAATATCAGCCCACTGCCTGCTGGCCTCTACATTTTCTGATGAGAGATCTCCTCATTTTTTTGAGGGTCCCTTATAAGCGATGAGCACATACAAGCTTTCAAGATTCTCTCCTTATGAGATGCCTCTCTTTATGTGGCTCACTCAGGTAAGCATCTGCCTCCGGCTCAGGTCACAATGCTCCTGGGATTGAGTCCCACGTTGGGCTCCTTGCTCAGTGGGGAGCCTACTTCTCCCTCTGCCTGACGCTCCCCCTACTTGTGCTCTCGCTCGCTCTGACAAATAAATAAAATCTTTAAAAAAAATCTCTCTATATATTTGGCTCTCAAAAGTTTGATTATAATATGTCTTGATGTTGCTCTCTTTGAGTTCATATTACTCGGAGTTCATTGAGTTTCTTGGATATTTGTATATGTTCCATTAAATTTGGGAAGTTTTCAGGCATTATTTCTCCAAATATTCTCTCTCTCTCTCTCTCTCTCTCTCCCTTCTGGACCCCCACAATGCCTATGCTGGTCTGCTTGATGGTGTTCCCACAGGTCCCCTGAGCTCTGTTCACTTTTCTTCAGTCTTTTTTCCATCTGTTCCTCAGACTCAGTAATTCTGCTGTTCTCTCTTCAAGTTCACAGATTCTTTCTTCTGCCTGCTCAGACCTGCTGTTGAATCTCTAGTGAATTTTTCATTTCCGTTACTGTGCTTTTCAGCTCCAGAATTAGTTTTAGTTTCTTATCTGCATTTTCTATCCTTTATTGATATTTCATTTTGTTCACACATAGCTTTCTTGACTTTCTCTACATCCTCCTTCAGTTCCATGAGTATCTCTTTTTTTTTTTTTAAAGATTTTATTGTTTTAAGTAATATCTGCACCCAATGTGGGGTCCAAACTCACAACCCCAAGATCAAGAGTCATATACTCTTCTGACTGAGCCAGACAGGCGCCCCTCTTTGAGCATCTTCAAGATAGTTGTTTCAATGTTTTTGTCTAATAGATCTGCCATTAGGTCTTTTTCAAGTACAGTTTCTGTTGATTTTTTCTTTATCTCTTTGAATGGGATGCTTTCTTGTTTCTTTGCATGCCTTGAGATTTTTTGTTGCAAACTGGACATTTGAATCTAATAATGTGGTAACTCTGAAAATCAGATGTTCTCCCTCCCCCAGAGTTTGCAATTTTGTGTTATTGTTTTTGAGTATTAGTTTTTGGTTTTTTTTTGTAACTACTGTAGGCTGTCTCTGGGATAAGGATCAGCCTGAGGTGTAACTTAAGGTCTTCTCAGGTCTTTTCTGAGGCCTTCCCTGGATATGCATGGTCACTTTCTATTTTTCCCCTTACGTGCAGTTGTTTTTTAATGCCCTTATCTTTAATATCTGGATCCCAAAAGGAGGAAAAAGAGGAAGATAAAGTGAGTGGGGAGAAAAAGGGCTCAAGCCTTTTAATCCCCTGGAAGGCACTTCAGCTGGATGGGAAGGGGCTTGCAACAATGGGGGAGGTGCGGCAACAGTGGCAGCCCACCTCTGTGTCTGCACCTGTGTGATCAAAAGCAGTCATCAAAGCACAGATCCCTGATATTTGGAGGACAGGGTCCTTTTTGCCCACCCTGGCTCCTGCACACTGAGTGCCAGCTGCTGCAGAGACCCATGCACAGCTGTGTGCTGTGAGGCTGGGGCTGGTGGCTGGGGTAGTGGCTACTGTGCTAGGAGCTGAAATCGATCTAAGTTAACTGTATTTTACCATATGTTACACAGATTCTGCCCCTGCAACTGCTGTCCAGGTGGGGAGATAGAGTTCTGGCATTTCCTGCTGTGCCATCTCCCCCCCCCCCCAGAATCTTCCAACCTGTTATGTTCTTAATTCTGGGCATTTTATTAATCTTTCAATTCATTAATACTCTTTTTGGCTGTGTTCAATATGCAGCCAAGCCTCCTAACTGGGTTTTTGGGATTGCACTTTTAAGCTCTAGAATTCCTATTTGGTTCTTTTTCAAAGTCTGTCTGTCACCATTTCTGTTCCCTGTTTCCTGATACGGTCAAGGTTCTCATATATATATATAAAACACAGGTTTTAAAGTAGGGGGCTATACTATATATATTATACCTGTGTCTGATAATTTTTGTGTTTCTGATCATTTGTGGCCAATTTCTTTTTTTCCATGCATGGTGCTTTGCTCCCTTGTGCACTTGGTTTGCTTTACTATGTACTACCCATTGTCCTTGAAAAATTATTGGTTAGGTTTTCCAAGGCCTATGAAAATACCTTTTCCCTGGGATCATTCAAATTTACTTCTGCCAGTTGCCATGAGCAGAGGTATTTTAAAATAATTTCAAAACCATTTTGAATCATTTTAAAATAATTTCATTGCTGCAAACCATAAGAGTGTCTTAACTCTAGGAAACAAACTGAGGGTTGCTGGGGGGGGGGGGAGATGGGGTAAATGGGTGATGGGCATTAAGGAGGGCACATGTTGTGATGAGCACTGGGTGATATATGCAAGTGTCGAATCATTAAATTCCACCCTGAAACTAATAGTACACTATATGTTAATTAACTTGAATTTAAATAAAATCTTGAAAGAAAAAAGAATAATTTCATTTCTATTGCTTGAATTTTCTTAGCACATTAGTTGGTATAAAAGTTGGTTGCAGTTCCACACTGGAGCAAGCTCTTGTGTTACAGCCTCTCCGGGTTGGGTCTTCTCTTCCTTTCTCCCTCAATTTCAAGACAGCTCACTCCCAGGCCTGCGGACAAGGGGAGAAGGGCTGGGCACAGAGCACTGGCTCCCGCTTCTATCCTCGCAGCCCTGCCCAGCTGTTAAAGACACAGCTGAGTTAATCTGACCTGACCCTCTGCACCTTGGACTCACACCTTGCCGTCTCCCCCAGACCAAACTTGATGCCATCTTTGCTTCTTCCTGTTCTCTCATATCCTTTGTGCATACAGGACTCCCATGACTTTACCTCTCTACCTTGGTCCTCCCTTCTGGGAAGGTGACTACAGGGGTGGGGGGGGTGAGGGCATGATGACTGCTGGGAATTGGGGATGGTGGGCCTGTGGGTGCATCTGGTCTGGAATGCGAAGGTCCCTGGGACATGGTCCCAGACAAGCACAAAGCAGCTGATCCAGCCTCTTTGAGGTTCTTAAGAGCAGTGTTCAGATGTGCCAGGACCACACCTTGGTCACAAAGTGGTGGCGGCTGGAGACAGTATGGAGGGGTTGAGGGCTCTGGGTGTTGGGGCAGAGGGCATCAAAGGATTCATTCCCAGAGGCACCTGGCTGGCCCAGTCGGTTAAGCATGTGACTCTTGATCTCAACACAACCTAACCTTACACCTAAAGAAGCTGGAGAAAGAACAGCAAATAAAGCCTAAACCAAGCAGGAGAAGAGAAATAATAAAGATTAGAGCAGAAATCAATGAACTAGAAACCAGAAGAACAGAACAGATCAACGAAACTAGGAGCTGGTTCTTTGAAAGAATTAATAAGATCGATAAACCAGGGACACCTGGGTGACTCAGTCAGTGAAGCATCTGCCTTTGGTTCAGGTCATGATCCCAGGGTCCTGGGATCGAGTCCCGCATCAGGCTTCTTGCTCAGTGGGGAGCCTGCTTCTCCCTCTGCCTGCTGCTTACCTTGCTTCTGCACTCTCTCTCTCTCTGGAAAATAAATAAATAAAATCTTTAAAAAAAATTGATAAATCCCTGGCCAGACTTATAAAAAGAAAAGAGAAGGGACCCAAATAAATAAAATTATGAATGAAAGAGGAGAGATCACAACCAACACTGACAAAATACAATGATAAGGGCATATTATGAGCAACTATATGCTGACCAATTAGGTAATCTGGAAGAAATGGATGCATTCCTAGAGACGTATAACTACCTAAACTGAAACAGGAAGAAGGAGAAAACCTGAACAGACCCATAACCACATAACCAGCAAGGACATTGAAGCAGTAATTAAAAATCTCCCAACAAACAAGAGCCCAGGGTCAGATGGCCTCCCAAGGAAATTCTACCAAACATTTAGAGAAGAATTAATACCTATTCTTCTGAAGCTGTTTCAAAAATAGAAATGAAAGAAAACATCCAAACTCCTTCTATGAGGCCAGCATTACCTTGATCCCAAAACCAAAGACCCCACCAAAATGAGAATTACAGACCAATATCCCTGAAGAACATGGATGCCAAAATTCTCACCAAGATACTAGCCAATAGGATCCAACAGTACATTAAAAGGATTATTCACCACAACCATGTGGGATTTATTCCTGGGCTGCAAAGGTAGTTCAACATTCGCAAACCAATCAACGTGATACCCACATTAATAAAAGAAAGGACAAGAACGATGTGGTCCTCTCAACAGATGCAGAAAAAGCATTTGACAAAGTACAGCATCCTTTCTGGATTAAAACTCTTCATGGTGTGGGATAGAGGGAACATACCTCAATATCATACAAGCCATCTATAAAAAACCCACATGAGAATGAGAATATCATTCTCAATGGGGAAAAACTAAGAGCTTTCCCCCCAAGGTCAGGAACACGGCAGGGACACTCTCACCATTGCTGTTCAACATAGTACTAGGAGTCCTAGCCTCAGTGCTCAGACAACAAAAAGAAAGAAAACGCATCTGAATTGGCAAAGAAGTCAAACTCTCACTCTTCACAGATGACATGATACTCTATGTGGAAAACCCAAAAGACTCCACCTGCAAATTGCTAGAACTCATACAGGAATTCAGCAAAGGGGCAGGATATAAAATCAATGCACAGAAATCAGTTGCATTTCTATACACTAACAATGAGACAGAAGAAAGAGAAATTAAGGAGTTGACCCCATTTACAATTACATCCAAAACCATAAGATACCTAGGAATAAACCTAACCAAAGAGGCAAAGGATCTGTACTCAGAAAACTATGGAACACTCGAAAGAAATTGAGGAAGACACAAAGAAATGGAAAAATGTTCTACATTCATGGATTGGAAGAACAAATATTGTTAAAATCATTGTCTATGATACCGAGCAATCTACACATTCAATGCTATCCCGATCAAAATACCATTGACATTTTTCATAGAACTGGAACAAATAATCCTAAAATTTGTATGGAACCAGAAAAGACTGAATAGCCAAAGGAATGTTGAAAAAGAAAACCAAAGCTGGTGGCATCACAATGCCGGATTTCAAGCTCTATTACAAAGCTGTGATCACAAAGACAGCATGGTACTGGCTCAAAAACAGACACATAGACCAATGGAGCAGAATAGAGACCCCAGAAATGGACCCTCAACTCTATGGTCAACTAATCTTCGACAAAGCAGGAGAGAATATCCAATGGAAAAAAGACAGTCTCTTCAACAAATGGTGCTGGGAAAATTGGACAGTCTCATGCAGAAGAATGAAATGGACCATTACCTTACCCCATACACAAAAATACACTCAAAATGGATGAAAGACCTCAATGTGAGACAGGAATCCATCAAAATGCTAGAGGAGAACACAGACAGCAACTTTTTGCTAGACGCATCTCCAAAGGCAAGGGAAACAAAGGCACAAATGAACTACTGGGACTTCATCAAGTTGAAAAGCTTTCTCACAGCAAAGAAAACAGTGGACAAAACCCAAAGACACCTGACAGGATGGGAGAAGGTATTTGCAAATGTTTTATCAGATAAAGGGCTAGTATCCAAATTCTATAAAGAACTTATCAAATTCAACACCCAAAGAACAAATCATCCCATCAAGAAACAGGCAGAAGACATGAACAGACATTTCTCCAAAGAAGACATACAAATGGCCAACAACACGTGAAAAAATGCTCCAGTCCCTCGGCATCAGGGAAATACGAATCAAAACCACAATGAAATACCACCTCACACCAGTCGGAATGGCTAAAATTAACAAGTCAGGAAATGACAGGTGTTGGTGAGGATGTGGAGAAAAGGGGACCCTCGTGCATTGTTGGTGGGAAGGTAAGTTGGTGCAGCCCCTGTGGACAGTATGGAGATGCCTCAGAAAATGAAAAACAGACCCACCCTATGACCCAGCAATTTTACCCCTGGGTATTTATCTGAAGAAAATAAAAACATTGATGTGAAAAGATGTCTGCACCACCCCTCCCCCATGTTCACAGGGTCTCAGCCACAGAAAAGCTTGGACTGTCCCTGGGGGAAGATAGGATCTGGGAGGACCGTGAGTGGAGAGGGACGGTGTCTGATGATTTAAAAGTTCCTTCTGTCATGGCATAGCAGCAACATTGGTTACAGCAAAGTGGCCCAAGTGTCCAGCTACAGATAAATAGATAAACAGAGCATGGCGCATCCGCACAGTGGAGTGTTATTCAGCCTTAACCAGGAACGACATTCCGACACCTGCCACCACCTGGATGAACCCTGAGGACCTTGTGCTCAGTGACATGAGCCAGCCACAAAGGGACAACACTGTATGAGTCCACCTCTGAGAGTCCCTAGAGGAGTCAGATCATAGAGACAGAAAGTGGGGTGGTGGGTGTCGGGGGCTGGGGGACGGGGGAGAGATGGGGAACCTGTGTTTCTTGGGGGCAGTTTGGGAAGATGAGAAAGTTCTGGAGGTGGACGGGGGGGCTGTTCACAACACCTGTGAATGTGCCTGATGCCACGGAACTGCCCACTTAAAAATGGTTACGATGGCATATTTTATGTGATACATATGTTACTGCAATTTTAAAAAGGCGCAGGAGCAAGTCCTTCCGGTTGCCGTGGGAGACTGGACCACAAGGGGGCGGGCCACCGGGAGACCGCGAGCCGAGTCCGGAGTCAGATGCGGGGCAGCGGGCTGGGACGGAGAGAGGCGGTCTGCCGGCTCCGAGAGTGCAGCAGACACGATCTCCAGAAGGACTGTTGCAGGTTTGGTGTGAGTATCTGCAGGGACAGACTGCCCTGCCCTGACACAGGAAAGGCTGTGGACAGAGCAGTTGTTTGGTCTCGGGCGGGGGAGGGGTGGAATCTGATCGGTTTTTGACTCGTTGGCATTGACAAGTCAGTTCTCCACGTGCAGCTGGACGTGGGAGTCCGAGGCTGCATGGCTAGTGTGCACAGCCACAACTGGATTACCGTCGCAAAGGACGGGACCCTCAGGAGGGACATGAAGAAGCGGGGGGGCAAAGGACTGCCCTGAGGGGTGCGGGCGAAGGCGGGGCGCTGGGGGAGGGGACTGCGGGACTGCTGAGCCAGGGGCGGGGGGTCCTGAGGACTGTCCCTAGATTCTGCGGGTGGGTCGGGGTAGCTGAGGTCGCAGGCCGGACGGGAGCGGGCTCAGGCGAGAAAGGAGGAGAAAATGGACCGCGGGGAGAAGTGCCGCCGAGGCGGGGTGGGGCTCGGGACTCACGCCCAATCACAGGGGCGGCTGGGTGGCTCCGGCGGTCAAGCGGCTGACTCCATCTCCGCTTAGGTCTTGCTCTCAGGGTCCTGAGTTCAGAGAAGAAGACGACATCACAGCCTGTTCGCTGAAGGGAAGGCTCCAATCGAGAGGGGAAAGCCGGTGCCCTGGGGAGGGGACACCCGCGCTGGGGGGATGGAGAGGGAGCGAGCTCCGTGGTTCCCGCACTCAAGAGCCCGGCAGCTCCGAGGGCCGCCCCAGGTCCGGCCCCCGCCATCCCGCGGCTCCGGCGGCCGCTCGGTCCCCTCGGTAGGCGCGCGGTGGCGGCGGGAGGTCGAGGGTGTGTTCCGCTCGAAGGTCAGGCTGGACCGTGGGTTGAAATGAATCCGAAGAGGAGGATCCCAGGGTGCGGGGGAAGCGGGAGTACGCACGCGACGATGGATCCGCTGCTGGAGGGGCTGGAGCCAGGTGCCACCGGGACCCCGGGGACGCAGCGCATCAGCAACTCCTCCCTACTGAGCAGGACGCGCCGGACAAGCCTGCAGCGGGGCGGGAAGAGCGTGCTTCCAGAGCACCGCTGCCCGAGGTCTAGCCGGCACCTTGCTTCTGGGTAGGCTGGGTCCCCCTCGGCGCGTGGACGCGGCTGTGTGCCTGTGCGCGGAGCGGGTGACCCGCACAGGTCACAAGCGTGAGACGGAGAGGCAGTAAAGAGCCAAGGCCGAGTGGCGTCTTCGGTCCCAGGGGCCCCCGCAAGGCTGCAGCGCGGGGCTCCGCCCTCGGGGCTCCCAGCGAGGAAGAGCGCGGAAGTGCGCACGTCCGGGACCGCGGCCCGCAGTCTCCCAGCCCAGGCCCCCCGGAGCCCGCCCGATCGAGAAGAGGAGAGAGAGACGGTCACGAGCACTGCCCCTCCCCTGGGTCGGGAAGCCAGCGTCCGGCCGAGGCCACAGCTGACCCGAAGGCGGGAGCGGGGGGCGCAGGACGTCGAGGCGCGGCACCACCGCGCACAGCGCCGGCGGCTGGGGTCTCCCTCAAGTCCGCTGCCTGGACGTGGGCCTGGGGCGCGCGTGGGCCCGGCGGAAACCTAAAACCCGCGCGCCTCCGGAGCCTCGGGGGTGGGGGCACGCGAGGCTCTTTACTTCCAACAGCCCTGCGCATTCACGAGGGAGGAAAGGGCACAGAGAACCCACGCGACCCTCCCAGGTCACACAGCAGGAAGGTGGTAGGACCTCAAGGCTGGGAGAGGCGGGGCCGAAGGGGAGTGACAAATAGTTTGTCCACGCTCCGAGAGGTGGAGAGGAGGGACCCGGCCGGCCGGAGGGCTTCTCCCCGACCCTGAGGGTCAGAGCGAGGTCGCGCGGGAGTGAGGTCCAGAGAGGGTAGATTCCCCACCGCCCCACAGCCTGGCTCGTTCCTGGCCCTGATCTCCCCCGGGGCAATCCGGACCCGACCGGACCCTACCGGCCGGCGGGGATCCTCTCCAGCCCCCTGGCGTGCATAGAGCCCCTCCCTCAGGATCGGCCCCAAGGACACCCCGAGACTCCGCACCGCTGGACTCTAGCAGATTTCCCGCTTCCTCAGCTTCCCGCCCGCCCGCAGGGGCTCTCGAGGTTCCGCCCAAACGCCGCCTCCTCCCGGCAGCCCTCCAGACTCCAACGCCTGTGAGCCTGGTGGGGCCTGCAGCCCGTCCAGGGTGGAGCCCGCGGAGTTCGGAGCTTCCTTGGTCCCTTTAAACTGGTGGTTCTGGCAGTCTGGGGTTCCCATGACAACGACGGCGAATGGGGGACCCGGGCGGTGTCAGGTCGGAGCGCATGCGCAGTGCGGCGCCCGACGCAGCACGTCTTCCCGAGTCGCCGGCGCTGCTGTCGCGGGGGTCCCTGAACCGCGGTGAGGGCGGGGTGGGGCGTTCGCGGGCCTGGGGGGAGGGTTGCAGGTTCGGGGGGCAGGGGTGCGGGGGTCCCTGAACTGGGTGGAGGGCGGAGTAGGGGGTCTGTGAACCCCGGTGAGGGCAGGATGGGAGGGGTCCGCAGGCCCGGGATGGGGCGGGGTAAGGGGGCTGCTGAACCCGGGCGAGGGAGGGGTGGGGGGGTCCGTGAACCGCGGTGGATGCGGGGTGGGAGGGGTTCGCGGGCTCGGGAGATGAGGGCGGGGCGGGGGGTTTCGGGGGCCCGGGGTGGGCGGGGTGCGAGGGGTTCGCGGCCCAGGGGTGTGAGGGTGGGGTGCGGGGATCCGTGAACCGCGGTGGATGCGGGGGTGGGAGGGGTTCGCGGGCTCCGGAGATGAGGGCGGGGCGGGGGGTTTCGGGGGCCCGGGGTGGGCGGGGTGCGAGGGGTTCGCGGGCCCAGGGGTGTGAGGGTGGGGTGCGGGATCCGTGAACCGCGGTGGATGCGGGGTGGGAGGGGTTCGCGGGCTCCGGAGATGAGGGCGGGGCGGGGGGTTTCGGGGGCCCGGGGTGGGCGGGGTGCGAGGGGTTCGCGGGCCCGGGGGGTGAGGGCGGGCTGGGGGTCCGTGAACCCCGCTGAGGGCGCCGCTGACCCCCGCGGCTCGCTGCAGGGCGGCCCGGCTCCCTGCGCTCGGCCATGGCCCCCCCGCCTCCGTGCAGGCTCCCGAGGTCGCTGCCCGCCGTGGCTGCTGCTGCTGCTGAGCGTGGCGCTGCTGGGTTTCCAGGCCCGCGCCGAGCCCACCGCCGGGAGCGCCGTCCCCGCGCAGAGTACGTGCGTCGCGGAGGGGTCCCCACGGGGCCCTGACGCCACCAGGGCGTGCGGGAACACCGTGCCGCCTCATTGTTCCCAGCACGGAGCCTGCGCCCCCTCCGCAGTCCGGCTCCCGGTCCGCCCCTTTGGAGGGAGGTGCTGGGGGGGGGCTGGGCTAGGGTGACGTTCCCTCGGAGCTAATGCGCACCCCCGCAGGCCGTCCGTGCGTGGACTGCCACGCGTTCGAGTTCATGCAGCGCGCCCTGCAGGACCTTCGGAAGACGGCCTACAGCCTGGACTCTCGGGTGAGTGCCTCCAGCCGGCCGGGAGGCGGCTGCCTGGGGGTGGGGGGCAAGGATCCAAGTGGCCGGTGATCGTCCTGCCCTCATCTGGCTCCAGTGTTCTGAGGGGCATTCTGGGCGCAGGTCTCACCCATGAGCGTTTCCAGCCCCAGTGAGGGAGGGTGCCCCCTTCCCCAAGTCCTCCTTGGGCTTTTTTTCCCTGTGAGCCACACCCAGGACCTGAGGAAGAACCTCTAGTCTCAATTCAGCACCACCCCCCCCACATAGGGCAGTGAGGCCCAGCGGGCAGGGGAGAAAGGGCTCACTTTCCCTGGGTCAGAAAGGGGGGGGAGGGTTGGGCAAGAACAGGCAGCTTAGGAGGGTGGTCTGGGGGGCTCCGCAGCCCCCAGCCTCACCTGGGGAGGGATGGGTGTGCGCACAGGGTGCAGGGATCACCCCCCAAGTCTGGGAGGAATACTGAACGCTCCCACCCTCTCCCACGTCCTCACTGTGCCTTAGCCAAGGGAGTTTTCACTTAGGACAGAGATATGTACTCCTTTCGGGAATGGGGGAGAATCTCCAGAAGTGGAAAGAAAGGGAGACCCCACCCTGGTCCCCTTTTCTGGCCAGCTCCCCAGGGCCCAGATTGAGGCCTAGAGTGCCTCCAGGGTCTGCATCTCATCAAGTCTGGGGCTGGGCTCCTGGGAGGAGCAGTCCCCGCCTCTCTTGGGTATAGCGTTGGCCATTGGCCGGGGAGGGGGACCCTAAGAGGCAGCATACAGGTTGAAGGAGAACTGCTGAGAAGTAGTCATGGTGTGGGATGAGCGTGTGCAGGATCCTGGACAGGACAACTGTGCCGGCAGAAACCGCAGAGGGTCTAGAGGAAGAGTGTGGGAAGGGGACGAGGCCCACAGGTTAGCAGAGGGTCTGACAGTCTCTGTGTTTGGGGGGCTCTGAGGTCTCAGGAACAGATGGAGAGGGTACTGCCAATGGCCTTGAGGGGGAAGCCCGGAGATGGGTGCCCTCAGGAGCTGGTGGGTGGAGCGGAGGCGCAGCGCCCTGTCCTCATGCCCCCTCTTGCTTTGCAGACGGAGACACTCCTGCTGCAGGCCGAGCGCCGGGCCCTGTGTGCCTGTTGGCCTGCCGGGCGCTGAGGATCTTCAGACAGCGCTGTTCCCTCATCAATAAACACCCGGCCCAGCACATTGTGTCCTGTCTCTCTGTTCTGGCCATCAGAGCCCCCCTGCGTCGCCCCCAGGGGTCCCTGGTATGGGACTTGGTTTCCCCAGCTGTTCGTGTGGGCCACACCAGGGCCAGTGCTAAGCAGATACATGTGTCTGGCCCCACGTGTGGACATGCGCCCATAGGCACTGCATGGCCACTGCAAGTCTGCCTTCAGACTTGCCAGGAGAGTGTAGAAGCTGGCCTCGTCCCCTGGAACAGCTGTCCCAGTGCTGAGCGCCCCCAGGCTCCTCTGCACTGCATTGGGGATGGCTGTAGTGGGAGCTCCCTGCGGGCCCGGCCAGTGGACCCCCCACAGCCAGGGAAGGCTCCTCCAGGAACAGAGGGCTGGCACGGTCCCCCAGCCTCCACCTAGCCTGCTGGGCCCCTCCTACAGCCCCAGCCCAGCCCATGGGCTCCAGGGAGTACGAATCTGGGCCTGAATACAAGCGTGGTGCCTGTGGGTAACAGACCCATAGTCCTCCACAGGTGTGTGCGTAGCACCAGCAGGAGGCCTGCAGGTGAAGCAGGCGACCCTGCCGCCATCCCTCCATTCAGTCCATCAGTGTGTTGTGATATCCGAGCAGAGCTTCGTAGCCTCTGGGAGCACGGCAGGGCTGGAAGTGACAGCCGTGGGACACTTGGCCTTGCTGGGGTTTTAATCCCCTGGTTGTGGCTGCCGGAGAGGAGAGGCTCGCCCTGCTGTAGCTTAGGAGTCCCCACCCCCAGCCTCTCCAAGTCGTGCGTGCGTTTACTCAGAGCCTTCCTCCAGGCCTCAGCCCCACAGCACCCGCCCTGCCCTTGCTCCCACCCCTGGACCTTTCCTGTCCTCAGTGCTTTTCTGCCTAGAAGGGCCTGGCATGCAGCTGCCGATCCTCGTGTCTGGACCACAATGAACAAACCAGAGTCCTACCGTGGTCGTGGTGGGAGGTTGAGCTAGACGCCTGGTGATGCCTGTGAACTCTAAGGCAGGCCAGAGAGAGACGAGGGAGTGCTGAAGCCATGTGAAGCTTAGACCAGCCTTCAGTTCTGGAAAGCAGCAGGGTACTCAGTGGAAGGGATCAGAATTCTCCTGTCCTGGGGCCCCAGAAAGGAGCAGAGGGCTGGCTGAGGCAGGTGCCTTCCCTCCGGCCCCGCCCCGACCGTGCGGATGTTCCATTGGTTGGCTTCAGTCACGTGGCCATTCCTGGCTGGCAGGAAGGTGGGGACGGACCTTGTCCTCTGCTTGGGTTGTCCAATTTAGCAAATACAGATCTAGGACCAATGAACACTTTTCAGTATAAAAAGTACAAGTACTTCTAGTGTAAGTACTCATTAGCATAAGTATGTCCTATGCAGTATTTAGGACATATTTATACTAAAAAGTATTCGTTTATCCAAAATTTAAACCTAACTGGGCACCCTGTGTTTTGTGGCAGCCACGAGCGCCAGGACAAATTGGGGTTTCTATTACTATGAAAGATAGGGATGGCCAAGGGCTTGTTTCAGAAAGGCTCTCATAGAAGTACTCTTTGGGAAGAAGGAGGAGCACAGACTCCCCTGACGGGGCCTGGAGCGGTGGGTGGAGGACCCAGGAGGCTGCCGTGCCTGGCCATGCTAGTCTTGAGGTGTGCCCTAGACCCCTGAGCAGAGAGGTCCAGGAAGCAACTGGAAAAGGGGCTGGAGAGAGAAAGTTAGAAACAGAAGTGCTGGCTGAGACCCTCGTTGCCTGGGTGTGGACAGAGCAGAGGTGAGCACTAACAGGGCAGAAATGAGGAGCCCCCAGCGGAGAGGGGGCAGCCTCGAGGCAGGAAGAGAGCTGAGACAGGTGAGGGCTTTGGTTAGAAAGGACGGGTCATCGTGTCACATGTTGCTGATGTCAAGCAAGGGCAAAGCCTGGACCACTAGACTTGGCAGCCCTGGTCATTGTTGACCTTGATAATAACAGAGTTATTTGTGGGTGGGGAAGGCCTGAATGGAGGTTTCATGGGAGGAGGAGAGGTGGACAGAGTCAGCACGGACAGTTCTTGCAAGGAGTTTAGCCTCACGTGCGGTCAAAGCTGATAGCATTCAGGCTTTGTCCTGGAGCCGTGGTACCCCTTTCCTGCTCATCTGCAGGCAGATTCAGTCAAGAGCATCTGCCACTATATATGTAGATAGTGTTCTCCACCAAGCAGTGAGTTGGGAATGCAATGTCTCTACAACAGCTTTCGTTGTTTTCTGGACTTGACGTTTGCCTTAATGTTCCCATGCTGTTTGCCTTTATCAATCTTTACCTTCAAGTCACCTCTATGCCCCTGCCAGGCCCTGGCCCTCCTGCTCCCAGCCAGTGGGGTACTCCTACTGCCCACTGACCACCTTTCACTCTTCTGGTTTGGAGTCACTGCTTTGTAGACCTCTTGTCATCCTCTCCATGTTGTTTGTCTTCAAGTATCTTCCTAGAAAACATTATGGTAAGTAAACTTTCTGAGCTGGCCCGTCTGAAAATATCTTTTGCTGGCAAGTTCAATTCATGGCCCCTCCTACCTTCAGGCCTTTGCACAGGCTGTCGTCTCCGTGGAGCTACCCACTTGGTCTCCTCCGTGACTGCCTCACTCTTGCTTTGTTTTGTTTGTTTTTTCCCCAAGGGATACTAGAGCTTTGATCTATTTCCAGCCCCTCCCCTGCTGGATGGGAAAGCCTCAGGAGGACAGGGTTTTGTTCTTTTCAGGGCCCAATAGAGGGTGGGCACTCACCGAACGTGTGTGGCAGGGAGGGATGGCTGCTGGGCCATGGACGCTGGGTGAGGAGGTTGAGCAGTTTGGGTCCACCAGCTGCTGGCAGCCAGTGCCTGTCAGGAGCTTTTCCCTCCCACGCCCAGGAAGCTCTCGGGACTGAAGTTCCCCTCAAAGAGCTGGACAGGCTTTCATCAGGAGTCTCGGTCCCTTAGCTGGGGACATAATAATAATCACTATCACATTATGGTGGTTCCCTCCTCTTCTCTTTGGGCAGCTGCTGTCAGTTGCACACTGGGCCTCCCATCTGGTCTGTTTTTCTTTTTTCTTCCCATCCCTGGTCTTTTGGTTCACTTCTCTGGAGACCCCTTGGCCTTCCTCCAGCACTCCCACCCACTTCTGTCGCTTCCCAGGCCCCCTGTACCTCTGACCCTCTGAAGGTTGGGTCTCAGTCCCCAGCTCTCCCCCTCCCGGCCCCGCAGGGACAGGCTGGCCCTCACCACGTACGTCCTCGGAGGAGACCCAGTGGGTCTGCCCTGGGATGGGCCCGCGGGTCCCTTCTTCACCTGGGGTGAGGGATTTTCTGCTAATGCACCGTCCTGTGTTTGGCATATCCTCCTAGCTCTGAGCAGGGGAGGCCCAGGGCACCCGCCCTACTCGAACTTTGGAGTCTGGGAGGGGTCCCATCCCGCATGCCCGCCCCTCTCTCGTGGGCCCAGGCCTAGCTCCGAAGGTGGTACCTGGACTGTGGGGGCAAAGGGAGGAATTGCAGGTGGTTGGGGCTGCCCTGGAGACTAGGGACTAGGGTGCGGGTGCAGAGGGGACTCGGAGCAGCAGAAGCCAGAGGAGTGCATGGGAAAATGGACCTGGAGAAGGACCCGCCCAGCCTCGATTTTCTTGTCTGTGGAATGGGTTCCTGATGCAGGCAGAGAGCATGGGGTGGGCGCCTTCATGTCACTGGGGAGGGAAGAGGCTCCGCCGCGGGCCTGGGACCCTGCTGCCTGCGCAGTCTTCCCTTCCCTTTAAAGCCACCCCCACTCTGAGAGCTAAAGCCCAGGCCCTGAGTTCTCCAAAATCTTCCAGGTGGTTGTCCTTGGTGTCCAGTTCTGTCCCTTCCAAGCTGAGTCTGGCTGTCTCCTCCCCACCTCCTCCTGGTACTCTCCAGGGCCCTCTAGACCAGGATGCTGCAGTGCTAGGCTAGCCAAGCACTTTTGGGGGGCTGGGGGGTTCAAGGACTTGGGGCTAAAGGTGAGGTCAGGCCACTTGGAGGAAGAGACCTCTGCAGATGCAGGGCCCACCAAAGTCAGGCTGAGTGGAAAAGCAGTTCCTTCCCTCCACCTGTGGGTTTGACTGTTGGGGGCCAGAGGACGGGTAGCCTCAAGTTCAGGGTCTGGGGGTGGGTAGGTCAGGTAGTAGCCCACAGAGGCTGTGGGCCTCTAGGGCTTGGGCCGCTCTGCACGGAGGAGCCTCTTCACACCAGGTCTGGGGTCAGAGGTCAGAGTTCAGGATATTGCCCAGGAGCTCCTGGATCCTCCACCTGGTCCTCCCTTCTTCTGGCCCCCATCACAGAACAACAGAATATTTCCCAAATCCCTGATCTGGTGCTCAAGGCCCACATCCAAAGCCGTATCTCCCCTTCCTCTGCAGCCCCTCGACTCCTCCAGGCACATGAACCACCCCTCCTCATTCCTTGTTTTTCTTGCCTGGACCCCCTGCTTGCTGTTGGCTTTTCTGGAACACTTCTGCCATCCACCTGGTAAACCTCGGGACCTGGAGCCTGGTCCAGTGTGGCTGGTCAGGCTCCCAGGAGCTCAGGCAGCACGTGGAGGGATTTCTGAATGGATCTGTGCTCCTTTGAGATTCTCCATGATTTCACTTTCCTCTCCTGAAAGATGACAGCCAAGCCCCAAATCCTGGTATCTGGGAAATGTGGGGTGACTTCCCAATTTGGCTGCCCCCTCCAGCCATGGTTCTTGCACTGGCCATCCTGTCTGTGGACCAGTTCAGCTCCTAGGTCCGGGGTCCTCCGTACTCTGCCCGGGTCCCTTGGCGTGACGCTGGAGATGGGTCGTCCCCTTCCTAGCCTCTAGGTGATGGTAGCCGCCTCGCTGGGCCCCAGACAGGCTGAGGGTCCTTGGGCCTGGTCCCCTAGGTCTCGACTCCAACCATGCGGGTGTGGTGAACTCAGCTCCAGACTGTCCTGCGGGGTCACGGCGGAGAACGCGGGGCGATGAGGGGCGACGCGGGGAAGGGGTGCACAGCTGCAGGGGGCTGGGTTCAAAAAGTATTAGGGGCGGGATCTGGGATTACCTGTCCCCCAACCTTACCCTCACACCCCGCCCCCGGCCCGCAGCGTCCGCAGGCAGGTAGGGCTCGCTGGGACCCGCAAGACTCGGCAAGAGCACCCCCCCTCCCCGCACCTGCACCGAGATCGTGGAGCGCATGCGCGGGCCGAAGAGGGCGGGGGGCCGGACCGGGAGGGGTCCTACCGGCCCAGCGCCCCCCGTGCCAGCTGCGGGAATTCGGTGTCGGAGCAGAGGGTTGCTGTGCTGCTCCCGGACGCGGGGGGCTGCGGGCGACCTGGGCATCAGATCCCGCTCCGACCGCGTACCCGCGCGTCCAGCCTGTGTGGCCCCGGGCATAGGTTCCCAGGGGCGCCAGGCCTGGAAAGCCGCGGCGCCCCTCCCCGGGGCCCCGGCCCGGCGTCGCATTCAGACAAAGGGGCGGGAGATGGAGACGGAGATGGTTCGGTGACTGCGCCCGGCGGCCGGCCGAAGAGGAGGAGGACGCGGCGCCGCGGGCTCCAGCGGCCCGGCCCCAGGACAGGGCGCTCCCAAGCCCGCGTTGAGGGGTGGAGGCGCGGGGGTGCAAGGGCCGGGCGGGAGGCGCCCTGCCCGGAGCCCCCACGGAGAGCCCCCTCCGGGCCGGGAACCCCGGTCGCGCGCTCGCTCGTCCCCGGCCACCTCGCAGGGCTCGGCCGCTCCGTCGTGCCCCGGGCGGCCCGCGTCACCCCCGCCCAGGCGCACTCCCGCTGGCCGCCCGCACCCGGCCGCCGCGCAGCGCCCAAGTGTGCCATCGGGCGGGCGCGGAGGCGGTGTCTGCTCCCACCCGCGAGATCACATGGTGACCCTCGGCAGCCAATGCAGTGGACGCTAGGACCCTGCGGGACCCCGGGCGCCGCGACTGCACCGGCGCCGCTGCATTATAAATACTTCTCCAAAATGCGGCGCAGCTCCCTGCGCGCGCCCCGGCCGCCCGCCGCCTCCGCCCCGCGCCCCTGAGCCGCCGCCGCCGCCGCCGCTGCCGCCGCTGCTGCCGCCGCCGCCGCCGCCGCTGCCGCGGGTCCGAGGGCGCCGCGCCCTTGCCCTGGGCCCGGGCTGTGCCCGCCCGCAGCCCGGCCCGCGTCCCCGCGCTGCGCCGCCCGGCCGGGTGCATGCATTGTGGGCCTCCCGACATGGTCTGCGAGACGAAGATCGTGGCCGCCGAGGACCATGAGGCGCTGCCGGGGGCCAAGAAGGACGCGCTGCTCGCCGCCGCCGGCGCCATGTGGCCCCCGCTGCCCGCCGCGCCCGGGCCGGCCGCCGCGCCCCCGCCCGCGCCCGCGCCCGGCCCCCAGCCCCGCGGCGGCTCTGGGGGCGCGGGACCGCCGGGGGGGCGCGGCGTGTACATCCGCGAGTTCCGCGCGGCCGAGCAGGAGGCGGCGCGCCGCATCTTCTACGACGGCATCATGGAGCGCATCCCCAACACGGCCTTCCGCGGCCTGCGGCAGCACCCGCGCACGCAGCTCCTCTACGCCCTGCTGGCCGGTCAGTGCGCGGGGGACCCCGCCGCGCTCCGCCTGCCGCAGTCCGCGCCCGCCCGGCCCCTCCGGGGACAGACGCACAGGACGCCCTCAGCCCCGGTCGCCCCTACCTCGGGTCCTGGGCCCCGGCCGCGCTCCTGTCCCTGCCCAGGACTCAGCCTGGGAGGGAAGCGGACCCCTCCTGCCCCCTCGGGCCCCCTCGTTCGCGCACGGACGCGCACCCGCACGCCACCGGCTTTCTGCGGCGGCCTGGGGAGAGGTGGCCACCGGCGGTGGCGTCCGGGCTCCTGGCCAAGGCGCGCCGGGCGAGGGCGTGGGAACGAGCGCCGGCGGAGGGTAGGGGGCTGCGGGCGGGGGAGAGGGCCGGGGTCTCCACCTGCGTCCCCTTTCTGTGCGGCGCTGCCTCTCCGGTCCCTTCCCCGGTCATCTCGGGTGGGGGCGGGGTGACGGCAGGTAGCGCCCGCTGCTGAGGCTCGGCGCCTGGCGCGTGTAACTATATATAATCCGCGGGGCGGGGGAGGCTGCCTCGGCGGCTCCAAGTGCTAATTTATGAGGGGAAGACAGCCAGCTCCCCGGGGTGCCGGGGGAGGGCGAGCACCGAGGAGGCAGAGTGAGGGGGCCAAAGGGGGCAGCCCCCGCAGGGGCTTTGAGGCCTTTCCCCTGAAGCCCGGGAGGGTGCTTGTCCCCATTTCACAGATGAGGAGCTTGAGGCTGGGGGTTGTTTCTCTCCCAAGGTCATGCAGCAAAAGTGACTTTCACTGCAGGCTTGTATGCCTCCTGGCAGCCCGGATGAATCTGGAAGCAATCTCGGGCTTCCCTCCCTCACCGTCTCCTCGTAACACCCCCTCCTTATAACCCCCGGGGGCCGGCCCTGGTAAGAAGGTGGTCCTGGGGCCTTATGCTGGAAGGTGCCCCCTCCCACTCCCCACTTTTGCAAGGGTAGGACAGCCTGCAGGGGCCTGGTCCAGCGCTCCGGAGCTTCCCACCTCTCTAGAGCGGCAAGGGGGTATGCGAAGCCCCTTCCACAGCTGGGGGGGGGGGCACGTGGGTGGTGGGTACGCCCTCCCCCCCACCCCACAAGGACCCCTGCCTGGGGCGGTTGCCGCCAGCCATTGAGGGCAGCCTGCCCAGAGGCCACTGCTGTGCTCAGAAGGTTTAGAGATCCTGTGATGTCAGACTCCGGAGCAGCATGCCCTTTTGGTAGGAAGTTTGGTAATAGGGAGAAGCGGAAGGAGCAGGTAGGCTGACCCACCGCTCCTCCAGGGAAAACAGTCGTGGCATATTTGGTGTGGCCTCTCGCCTGCGCATGTGCCTGACTGGCTCATTTAGCTGGGGGGGGGGGGGTATCCCAGCCTGCTGGGGCCCCGGTCCGCCTGGCGGATGTCCCAGGGGCTCTGCCCCGCCCGCGGCTCACGAGGCCCACCTCTCCCCGCAGTGCTGTGTTTTGCGCTGACCCGTTCGCTGCTGCTGACGTGCCTGGTGCCGGCCGGGCTGCTGGGCCTGCGCTATTACTACAGCCGGAAGGTGGTCCTCGCCTACCTGGACTGCGCTCTGCACACAGACATGGCGGACATCGAGCAGTACTACATGAAGCCCCCCGGTGAGTCTGCCGCTCCAGCCTCTCCCTGGGTCCCCTCCCTTGGCTCCCCGGGCCCTCTCGCAGCCCCTCCTAATGGCAGACAGGCCCTGGGTGGGGGGGAGGACAGCCGGGTCTAGGTGGGCCCGGGCTGCTGCACCCCCACGACCGAGCCTTCGGAGTCAGGGCGGGCTCTGGCCGAGGTTTGGGGGTGGAGCAGGCCGGCAGGGGCTGGAGGTGAGAGAACTGGGTCCTTGTGAAGCAAGGTCCGCACAGACGGACCCGGAGCTGTCCTGCACCCTGTGAGGGTAGGGTGCTGAATGTCCTGAGCCGACCCCGGGCCCTGGTGTCCCGGATCTGCTCTCTGTGCTGCGCCCACGATGCCCTTTCCCTGGTGCTTGCTGAGGGGCTGGGGGTCTGCTGTGCTTTGCGGGGTCTCGGCCTGGCCTGGAGTGCTGGGGACCTGGTGTGGCAGGGGCAGAGGGCCTCCTGGTGGGGAGAGGGTTCTGGGTGGGGGGTCACCAAGGGCTGGGAGCCCTGGGAGAGCAGGGGTGTTGAGTCTTGGCCTCCACTTCAGGTCTCTGGGCCACTTAGTGAGGCAGAGGGTCTCGCCCCAGCCCCCTGGCCTTATGTACAGGGAGGGACTGGGTCTGGTCTGGGGGGGCCTGTAGCTCCCTGGGGGCTGTTCTCGTCCTCCAGGCTGACCCGGAGGCAAGCTAGGTCTTAGGAGGCAGGACCACTTGGTTTCCTTCATGTCCGGCGCCAGAGAAGGGAGACTTTGTCTCCACTTTCTGGGGCGTGAGGGTCTCCCCGGTGCTCGAGGGTTCCCAGGCTGAGGAGACGGAACAGTGTGTGCCCCAACAGTTGGTGAGGGCATAGAGGAGCCTGGTGAGTGCCAGAGAAGGGCAGCAGGGGACAAGAGAGGCAAGGCATCCCAGCACAAGGGTGCCCCACCTTGGCACTGCCGGCTCCCATGCCCACCGGCTCCCACAGAGCCAGCCCATCCTGTGGTGTCCTGCCTCCACCCCCATCCCCAGTCCTGCAGCTGCCTGGCCAGCCTTTGGCACCTTGGGTTCTCCTTGACCGTTTCCTAAGCTTGAACTCAGCTTCTTATCGGCCTCCATGGAGTTGCCCAGGACTGGAGGGAGCATAAGAGTGAGACCCACCTAGTGGCTCCCAGGTCCAGGCTGCAGGAGCAGGAGGGGGCTCAGGTTGGAAGCTGAGGGTGGCACGAGGACTCTGCTTTTTCAGGGCTGCAGTCTCCCTGAGTGTGCTTACCCTCCTGAGACATCTGGTAGTTTGCAGGAAGGTGCCACTGGGGCAGGGCAGCTGGACCACAGCGGATGGGGCCATGCTGTTCAGGGGATGGGAATACTCGGTCTGGCCTGGGTGTGTGTGGGGAAAACCCTGGATGGTGGGCAGGCCAGCTAGTGGAGGGGCCCATCAGGGCAGCGGGCCCTTAGCCATTGCCGAGCTCAGGCTGCATGCCGGGTCTCAGGGTATGGCAGTGAAGGAGACAGGAGCCCCTCTGGCCGAACTGATGGGGGGCCTGCCAGCAGACAAGACAGTGGGGGACCCTTGGGGGTTGGGTGGAGGGGTGATTTCTCTGGGCAAGGTCAGGTGCAGAACCTTTACGGGGGAGAATTTGGCCACTCAAGGAGAGAAGGTGGGGGTCGTTGGTGGCAGACACGGCTGTGGGAGCTGGAGTGGCCATAGTCAGGGCGAGTGCAGGTGGGGCTCCTCAGAGAGGGCACCCCTGTTGGCCAGCCCCCGCCTCTTGGGGCCTCTGGGCTGGTGGTCAGCAGAGGTGACCAGGCTCTCCCTGTGGCTCATGCCCTGCAAGCCTCCCCTCCCATGTTCATTCTCTCTCTTCTTGCTTCTCTCCTCATCCCCTTTCAGCCCTCCACCTCTTCCTGCCCTGTGTGGGGCTGTGATTGGTCCAGGCCATGGGTGGGGAGGCCTGGCCTGGCCACTGGGCTCCTGCTCAGGAGAGGCTGAGGTCAGTGGGAGGCGTGCAGTGGTGCTTATTTGTCCTGGTTTTCCACTTGGACTGTCCCCTGAACCTGCCAAGGGCCTGTTTCTGTGTCCTGATCCGAGAAGGCCATGAAGCTCCCATGCTCAGCAGCTCCTGACCCAGGAGAATGGAGGCCACAGGACCTCCTGAGGCCCACAGGGGCTTGGCTCCCAGAAGGGTCCTGCTGCCCTGGCCTGTCCTCCCAGACCCCCTGAAGTCCCCATTGTAGGGGTCCTTCTGGAGGTCCCCTCATGGCCCCGTCTCTCTCCAGCTCCCTGGTATGGATACATAGGGACAAGTGTGGTGGGCCCCAAGTGGTTGGGAGCCAGGGCAGGTCGCCTGCACCTGTGGCCTGTCCATGGCCATCTACGGCCATCCAGGTGTTAGTTCTGGGGGTAGCTGGGCAGAGGAGGGGTCTGTTTGGCTGAGGCCTGCCCAGCTCTTGGTTCCTGGGGGAGGGACTCTGGCCCCAGAGCTCTTGTCTGCCCAGCCTCAGGCCGAGGGCAGGGGCTGCCATGGGCAGCAGGCAGGTTGGGCCCGGCTCTTTCTGCTCCGAGGGCTCTGGAGAGGCAGCCGTGTCCTGCCACAGCTCTGACTGCCCTCTCCCTGCAGGCTCCTGCTTCTGGGTGGCCGTGCTGGATGGCAACGTGGTGGGCATCGTGGCGGCGCGGGCCCACGAGGCAGACAACACGGTGGAGCTGCTGCGCATGTCCGTGGACTCGCGTTTCCGTGGCAAGGGCATCGCCAAGGCGCTGGGCCGCAAGGTGCTGGAGTTCGCTCTGGTGCACAACTACTCCGCAGTGGTGTTGGGCACGACGGCCGTCAAGGTGGCCGCACACAAGCTCTACGAGTCGCTGGGCTTCAGACACATGGGCTCGAGTGACCACTATGTGCTGCCCGGCATGACCCTGTCGCTGGCCGAGCGCCTCTTCTTCCAGGTCCGCTACCACCGCTACCGCCTGCAGCTGCGCGAGGAGTGACCGTTGCCTGCCTGCCCGCCCACCTGCCGCCCTGGCCGCCCCGTCCGCCTGTGCCCGCCTGCCCACCGCCCGGGCCTGCTTTCAGACGCTCACCTTGGCGTTTGTGTTGGGTTTTTCCTTTTCAACATCACGCGGTTCTCTGGCTGGTTCTCCAGGGGGTGTGGGGCTGTTGCGCGTCTGTGACACTTCGGGCCTCGGTTGTTTGCAGCCGCGGCCCCTCGCCCTCCCCAGCCTGCTGGGGCTGCGTCCTGAAGAGTGACAGCATGGACCACCACGTGCCCACGTGGCTGCTCGGCCTGCGCGCAGGGCCTCTCCCGGCCCACCACCACGGGGCAGGCCTAGCCCGGCCCACCAAGCACAGAACCTCTGCGGCGCGGCCCCTGCCCGGCAGACCCCTGGCCTCCGGCCAGGCTGTGGCTCGGCCGTCAGTCCCTGGGAGGCGTGGCCTGCTGGGCTGGCCGGCCAGCGCCCTGTGGGGCACCGAGCTGGCCACGGGCCCCGCTTTGCTCTGTGCATGCTGAGGACATGGCCTGGCTGCCGCATGACCACAGCCTCTCACCCCGCTGCCCTGCTCAGCCTGGGCCAGGACTGGTGAGCGCCCCCTGCCCCGCCTTCCAGCTAGCCACGGCCGCCCACCTGCTCTCTGGAGGGCTCGCCTGCCTCTCACTGCCCCTTGCTCCCCCCAGCCCAGCTTTGCTTTGACACCAAGTCACATTTCTTTCCTTTTGGTCCCTGCCCCCCCCGCCCCGGCTTTGCTGCCTGGCATCGTCACCCAGGTGTGGTTCCCGTAGCAACCTGTTGCACAGCCTGGTCAGGGTCCTTCAGGAGAGCAGGGTGGGGAGGCAGTCATGCGGTCGCCTGTCCCCAGGGCCAGCTAGATTACGGTGGCCTTTCCCAGACCTCCCCGAGGACCGCGCTGCCTAACGGCTGATGGGCTCTGCCCTGTGAATCTTACTAAGCCAGGCCGCTGCCAACACCACTGAGCCCACAGCTTCTCCCAACCTGAAACCGACCTATTTTTTAATAAGTTATTTAGACAGAATAGCACTCTGCATGACTTTAATTCTTGGGACAAAATGGTAGTTTATACCTTAATGCACACATGCACACACGCCGGTGTGGTCTAGAGTATGCACTATTTTCTGGCCCAGTTTGGGGGGGGGGGTGGCCGGGTGGGTGAAGGGTTTCAGATTTTGAAATCTGGAGGGAGACCCTGATTTAGCATTCTTCCCCTCAAAAGAGCATTCCTGGTTTGTGAGGAGGCTCTGGGCTGCCCCTGTCCAGCCTTGACGTATGGGACTGAGGTCAGGATAGCAGCAAATTCCCTGCTGCCTTTGGGAGGAGTGAGTGCTGCCCACCTTGGCTGGGGGCAGGGTGGCGGCCTGGCCGTGCTCCCAGCCTCTCCGTCTTGAGGTGGGAGGTGGCGGTCAGGTGTGGGGTGGCCTGGACGGGGGAGGGGTGGAGGGGGAGGAAAAGGATCATTGGCAGTGCCCATGTGTCCAACTTGTAAGCCTGGACCCGGCTGCGGTGGCAGGAGGGCCATAAATGCCCACCGAGGCCCCTTTGTTTCGGGAGCTGGGAGAGTGGGGGGTGGCAGGCACAGTGGGCCATGGAGCTGGGTCCCACGTAGGGGACACAGAGGGGACCTTAGAAAGGCGCTTCGGAAACTAGCAAAGCAAGTTTCCGTGCGAAGCGAGCCCAGTTTCCCGAGGGGCCTTTCGTGCTGTCAGCAATCGAGATATTTGCAGAACATTGTATAGACCCCACTCTCCCCTGTACATTTCTCCCTGGTGGCGTCCGGTCCCTGCTCGGGGATGGGAGTTTTGTAGACTGTACAGAAATCGGCACCCTATTTTCTTGCAGCTCTCAGATTTTGTTAATCTGGATTATACAGAGAGACGTAAAGTGTTTTAGCAAAACGGAAAACAAACAGTTGTGCCTTTTTCCTCCTTTGGTTTGGTTTGGTTTCGGCTTGGGGCGGCCTTAGTTGGTGTGGGGTGTGTTGGGGGCTGCGGCTGATCTGAGGCCTGGCGGGGCAGGAAGGGCAAGTGGGCGCCCCAGTATGGTGGGCTG
This sequence comes from Ursus arctos, assembly GCF_023065955.2. Lineage (NCBI taxonomy): Eukaryota > Metazoa > Chordata > Mammalia > Carnivora > Ursidae > Ursus > Ursus arctos. Next base: position 1,250,969 of record NW_026623111.1, read on the forward strand.
TGTCTTGTCAGTGGTAGCTCGGGAGAGCTGCCAGCTTCCCTTGATCCTGTGCCTTTGCAGTCCCAGGTCCCTGGTGTGGGGATGTGTGGGTGGGGGCCGCGGGAGCCCACTGGGGCTCTGGAGCTGCCAGCATCTGGGTGACGTTGACCAAAGTGTGTCAGCGGGGTTGCTCCTGGGCGGATGTGTGGCCCTCTCCTGTTCTGCTGGCGTCTGTCTGTCTGTGTAGGATCTGTGGGCAGGGTAGGTTGCAGTGTCTGCCCCAGTTGGATGGCCCAGGGTGACCGCGTGGCTGCTGCCCCAGCATGGTGGTGGCCATAGGCACCCGCTGGGTGTGCCCTGTACTTGGGACAGGGCCTTTGCCTGACCCGTGTGTGGCTTGGCAGGCCTCTAAGATCACCGGGGGAGCAGCTCTCCCGTCCTTCCCCTGGGCCGGAGGCTGGGCACACTTGTGGGGGACGCCTGTCCCTGGCTGGCCACTTCCCTCCAGCCTGGGAGCTAACTCCTCCACAAACGTGCACCAAGATGTGAATTTTATACATTTGTAGAAATTCTGATGTTACTTCTTCTACCTCTGTGAAGCATCCGCCGGGGTTCTGCTCAGTGGTGTGTCTGGGCAGCTCTCTGCATTGTCAGGCCCTGGGCCCCCTCCCTCTCTGTGCTGGCCTCCTGGGCCTCCCCCAGGGGCTCCTGCCGAGGCCCAGGGAAAGCCGGTCCCCAGGCGTGGCACCCATGCTCAGGAGACAGGGCTCCCAGGACTTTTGGAAGCCTCTGTTTTTGGACGGGAAAGCAGGAGGTGGAGTGTTCCAGAATGTCTTTGTTAGATGAGCCTGGAACACAAACCTAGTGGGCAGCTTGGGGCAGTGGGATGCAGGATAACTGAGCGCTCTAGCCCCTCCAGATGGCCCAGCACCACCAGTGTCCCTGGGGCAGCTCCCGCTGCCCAGGTGTGGGGTCTGCAGAGAGCTGGCCCCTGAGGGTGTGGCCACACTGAGTTGTCTGCAGCTGCTGAGGCCAGCCATGCGGAGGCCTGTCACATGGAGGCCTGTCACATCCAGCCCGGCCTCCCACTGTGCCCTTGGGTGGATGGAGCAGAGAGATGGGCCAGCCTGCCTCAGGGAAGTAGGGGGGGGGGCGGCCCTGGGAGTAGACTTGAGCTGGGAGGCCCCACAGCTGGGCTGAGGCCACGAGGTCCTCAGGCAGCCCCCATCCTGTCCCTGGGCAGCCTTCCTCAGAGAAGGCCTTTCCAGGGACAGGCCGGGGGCTGCTCACAAGGCTTCCTCGGGAATTGAGCAAGTGCTTGGGAGGCTCTCTGGGCCACAGGGAGTCACGCGGGCAGTGTGAGTGCCTGCCCCCGCCCGCCCCTGCCCACCCCTGCCTGGCCTATGTCCACCCCTGCCTGGCCTATGTGGCCTTGAGCCTAGGCCCTTGCTGGGCTGGGGCCAGGTCAGGAGCTGAGCAGCACCCATGGAGCCACCCTCCTGTCCGTGTCCAGGGAATGGCTGGACAGTGGCCCCTGAGCCTCGGAAGCCCAGCACCCCTCCCCAGGCAGGTGGGCAGCACCGATCTTGTCTACGTGTGAAGCTGCCGCAGTGACTGTTTCGGCCTCGGCCGCTGTTCCTGTGCCGGTGGGCCTTTGGCTGAGGCTCTCGGGGCTTGTGTTGCAGGCTGGGTGTGGGGCAGATCCTGAAATGTTTGCTCCTTGGTGCCGTGAGCAGGGCAGCCCAGGGCCTGGGGCGTTGCAGGAGGAGCCCCGACCTGACCTGCCGTTGTTGGATGTATTTTTTTTTAACAGCAATAATTAGCCATTTTGAAGAAGGGGTGTGCCTGTGTGTGTGCATGCACACACGTGTATGTGTGCTGGTGCGTATGCACACGTGTGCACACGCATACGTGTACACGCGCACACGTGCATGCCTGTGCCTGTGTGTACCTGCACGTGTGTGCACACGTGTGTAAGCGTGTGGCGACAGGGAGGGAACCTCCTGTTTCAGCCGCGGGGGCTGGCGCTAAGCCCCCCACCGAGACGCAGGGGCCCTGGCTCCGTGCTGTGCTTCCTTCTCCCAGGCCTGCCCCAGGGCCCAGCAAACCTTGAATGTAGTGTTCCTTCCCCCTTGGTGGAGGGCACTGGACGGGCCTGTGTGAAGTGGGGGCTGGGGGTGGGGAGGCCCGGATGAGCGTTTGCCTGGGTCTCGGGGGGTGCGGGGAGGATAGCATGGGTGGACACTTAGCCAGACCAGCCAAGATCAGATTTGATGACGTGGAGTCACCTTGGTCAGGCTGTTTGACCACAGCTGCTGTGGACGCCGTGTGTTTGGGTGAACAGAGCCCAGATCATGTCATGGTGTCTGGGTTCCCTTCCTGTGGTTACTGTTGATGACCCTGCAATTGTGGCACCTGTCCTGAGACCCCAGGATGTGCCCCAACAGCCCCCGAGAGGGCCCAGAGGGGCAGCGGAGACAGGCTGCAGGGCCGGGGTGGGTGGGGGTCGCAGGCTTCCTGTGGGTGTGTGAGCAGCAAGGGGGGAGTGCTGTGGGCCCTCTGCCTGCACGGCCCCCAATGCTGTTGTTTTTCAATAAAACCAGAGTTGACGGAACTGGACTCCTGTGTGTTCTTGAGGCGCCCCTGCCTGGGACTTAGGGGTGGGGGCAGGTGCTAGGGTAACCTCTGGAGCTGAGGCCACTGTCCCTGTGCTAGGCACCCTGGCTGGGGTTCCACTGCAGGCCTGGGCATCCACCTGCCCAGATGGCACCCCCAAGGAGCAGCTCAGCTCTGAAGGGCCCGGGTGATGGCATCAGGCCCACCTCCCTTGTGGTGTCTGTGAGGGAGGATGACATGGGGGCAGCTGGGGACAGTGAGGTGCCGTCCAGCCCCAGACAGGCCCCGGAGGCGTGGCCACCCGCACGCGCACAGGCACATGGACGTGCAACACAGGCCCGCAGCTGGCATGGAGGGGGCCAGCTCTCCAGATTCTGGAATGTTCCAGAAAGGAACCAGAAAGGTGGGCCTGGGCACAGTAAGCGGAGAAGTGTGCTCTGCACAGCAGGCGGCATGTAAGCCCAGTCACCCCGTACCTGAGCAGCTCTGGTGCCCGCAGGAGGGAGAGCCTCACCCGGACCCAGGGCTGCATCTGAGCACCTGTCGACATGTCCCCCCACCCCAACAGGTGCTGTAGGGGCCCAGCATCCCTCTTAGCAGGTGCACTCAGAACCATACAGGGAAGCACGAGGGAGGGGAGACCCTGGGGTGCCAGGATGGCCTGGATGCAGGACCCCCAGGGGTCCCTTTGCAGGGGCTGTGAAGGAGAGGCAGCTGAGCAGAGGTGCAGGCAGCCCACCCGCTGCATGAACTACCCAGGTGGGCTTGTACAATGATGTAACCTTTCTGTGCCTCCATGTCCCCACTGTGCAAGGAGGGTGCACGGTCTGGGAGAACCACTTTGAGAGGAGAGTCAGGGGAGCTGGCTGGCTCCCAGGGACTGGTCACTGGCCAGCAGGAGGTTCGTGGGGAGGCTGGGGGGCCCAGGAGCATTGACTCCAGAGGCCCCAACGGCCTGACCAGGCCTCTTGGAGACGCACGCACAGGCACACAGGCCCCTCTGGCCTCCGGGAGTCAGCTGTGAGCACAGACCCCATACCTGCCCAGCTGTGCTCTCTCTATGCAGCGCACCGTTGCCGTCAGGGTGGCCTGGGAGGAAGGGGCGCCACCGTGGCTGTGGGGAGCTCAGGGGGCCAGCGGGGAGGGCTCCAGGCTGTTGGCAGCTCCTTGGGCACCGGCTAGATGCTGAGCCGCTGTGCACCTGGAGGAACGCACCGCAGGCTCCGCGGGAGAAGGGCTGGGAGCGCCTGCTATGGGCCAGGCTGGGCCGCTCCTGTTTCAGGCGCTCAGCTGTGGCTCCCGTGGCTCCCGCTGAGTGGCTCAGGGCTGTGGGCATGGCATTTCCCACCCACGGGAAGAATTCATTTGCACAGAGGCTCGGCCTGCTTTGAAGAAGGCTTTTACTCCAGAGGACAACCCAGGGGGTGAATGTGGCCCTCTCCACGTCCTGCTCTAGCTGTGAGCCAGTACAAAGCGCCCAGTGCTGACCTTGGGGAAGGCCACACAATGGGCTGGTGGAAACCAGTTCTCTCCTCCCACTGTTGCCTGGGGCTACAGACAAAATGAAGGGAAAAATGCACACACCGCGGTAGGTGCTGACAAGGGGGCTGGCGGTGGCTGGGTGGTTGCTTGGAGACTCAGCAGGACGTGGGCTGGGCCGAGGGCCGGGGGGCCTCCTGCAGCGGCACCAGGTGCCCCCACGAGTGGCCGGCACTCAGGCTCACCTTCAGGGGCACCTGTGGGCAGTAGCCGGTGGTGAGTACCAGGCCTGGGCTAGCCCTTCTCAGCCGGCTCCCAACCCCACATGCAGGTGGGTATGGGCCCCTGGCACCAGGCAGCCACTTTGCCCAAAGACGTGATTTCACACGGCCACAGTGCACTGCTGCGGACAGATGCGCTCACACATGCAGTGACAGGCACACAGGCACCCCCAGGTCATAACACCTCAACCGTGGCTGAGCTCCCTGGCTGCCCTGCCAGGCCCTCTGTGCCTGGGAGCAGGCCTGCAGGGACTGGGCCAGGCCAAGTGCCTTATGGGCTCACCACCTCAGGGTCCTGCTCTCTGGGGGTCAGCCGGTTCTGAGAGATGCCAAAGGGGGGACTGGAGAGCCCTCCCAAGGACCCTAAGCCTGAGTGCGACCTTGCCAAGGCCCTCGACCATGGCTCAACATCTCCCTCGTGACAGGGAGGATGCGGGCTGCCCGTAGTTGCAGTTCCCTGCCACTAGCAGCCCCTCTGCTCCCTCCAGGACTACAGGTGGTGTGTGGGTGGGCCTCCTGGGCCTCCAGGAGCCACAGGGCGGGTGGGGGAGGGAAGCAGTCTGGGGGCTCAGGTGTGGTAGGCAGGGCTGGAGCCATGCCCTGTGTTCTGGCCCTCTTGCCTCGTGGGAGCTGGACTCTCGTCTCCCCTCTGGGTGGCGCTGGCTGGGAGTGTCCAGCTGGGAGGAGCCTGGCAGTGTGGAGTGTGACCGGCCCGACCCCCCACCCTTCCCCCTCACCTGCAGCTGTAGCTCCAAGGCCCGCACACTCCTTAGGGACTCCATGGTCCCCCTGACCAGAGCTGGAACAAAGGGAAAAGAGGGAGAGGGGCAGCCCCAAGTCATCTGGGCAGAGGTGGGCCCATCATGGGAATGCCCAGGCCCCAGCCCCTGCCCCCGGCTCCCTAGTTATTCTGAGTCCGACAGTCACCTGTGCCGGTGGGTCCGGCAGCCCAGGAGTCACACTGTGGCTAGTTCCACTGGCCACATCCCTAGCACAGGCCTGAAGGCATCTTAACTACACCAACTCTGGTTCCCAGGGGCAAGTTTCTCTGCTGCCGACCTCACCCCCAGCCCCAGGCTCAGCCAGGGGGCCCTGGGCAGGTGGCGCGGGGGGCAGGCACTGTGCCAGGGCCTCCAGCTTTGTCCAGAGGCTGTGGGGCTGGGAAGAGGAGGAAGCATAGGGCAAACCTGGCTGGAGCAGCGGGGGCAGGAGGACCCATGCCCCCACCAAATGCCCATGAACTTGCATGTGATGGTAAAGCCCAGAACGGCAGCTCTGTGGTGCTGGTGGGTTGGCCTGGCTGTGTGGCCTCAGTCACCACTGGGGAAGTCACCCTCCAGCCCTGAGAAAGGGAGCAGCACGGGCAGGGGAGGGGTCAGCTGGCTCAACGTTTCTCAGAGTTTGCTCTGAACTCTTTTGTCCCTTTGATCAACAAATATTTCATTCCATCTTACTAAGTTATCTGCAATTTTCGATACAAAGATTGTGACAGGAAGACCCCCTGAAGGGGTGGGTGCTGCCTTGTTCTCCCCTCCCTGGTTCCGGGGTTAACCCACCAACTCCCTGGGAACCGGTCTCTGGGTGCCTGGGTGGGACAATGGTACCCCAGGGCCGTGTACCTGACCTCTGCGGCCTTGTTTCCTTCTCTGTGCCGTGCAGAGGGTGTTGGGGGGGGGGGGGCAGGAGGCTGGTGCAGACGCTGGGGCGTAGGGCTGCTGGGTCACTGGGAAGGCAGCACGGCCAGCCCCTCTGGCCTGGCATGTGCATCAGGAGCCTTGCAGAGGGGCCCTGGCCAAGCTGGGGAGCTGCAAGAGTGTCCAGGTGCTTCCTAAAGGCAGGAGGCGGGACCTTGGCCCCCTGCCCCCTACTGGGGAAATACCAGCTGTGCAGGGAACCCCAAGAGGGATGGAGCTGCCTCTGTAGGATGGAGTCCGCACCCTAGGACCAAGGCCCACAAGGCCAGCAAGTCCAGAAGGGGGGTCCCCATCATCTCAGAGCCCTGAAGCTGAGGCAGACCCTACAGGGAGGACGGGGCATGGCCAGGACTGGGCATGTCCACTCAGCACGGGGCAGGGAAGTGGTCTTGAGTTCCCCACAAGGGGCAGATGCCAGCCAGCCTGGGAAGCCGCATGAGCTCTCTGGGAAGTCAAAGCAGCTTTGTGCTACCCAGGCTCACCTGCGAACTCTGGGATCTGAGAATCTTCCACCTCAAATAACAGTTCATCGTGGATTTGGGCCACCAACCTGGAAGACACGGCGGGGGGGGGGGGGTCACCCTGAGGCGCTTTGCATGGGTGCCACGAAGCTCGTGGTACAGGGCGCTCTAGAGGATGTGACTGGGTGGGGAGTGGGAAGACCCAGGAAGACCCCTGCTGCCTGGGGTCCCCTGACTGTCAGCAGGAGAGTCTCCAGGGAAGAGGCGAGCACAGTTTAGAAGTGACCCTAGCCTTTGGCTCCCATCATAGGAGGCACCTGGGACACCCAGCCAGGACTGGACGTAAACTTCTTCCCAGAGTCGAGGCTGCCAGACCTCAGCAAGTTGCTGCTCGTGGGTCATGGCAGGGAGGCCGCCTTCAATCTGGACAGCTTGCTGCAATCCTGGCCTGAACAGTGCTGCCCCTGAGACCTGCCCTCCCCCTCCCAGCTCTGGGCCTGGGGGTCACGCCCCATGGATTCCATCACAGGCCCAGAGAGGCCGGGGCTCATTCCAGCTCCCTCCACTGGGTGAGCCCCTGCACTGGAGGCCCCCTGGGCTCTGTGCCCCCATCAGCTCTGGACACCCTTCACAGCATCCCTTTCTCTAAGACCCTTCAGGGACCCTGGAAATAGGATGTGGGGGGGTGGGGCCTGGACTGTGGAAGGAGGTGTGGGGGCAAGGCACCGCCCAGGCACAGGGGTCTCGGAAGGGCTAAGACTCAAGTGACCAGCAGGTGCAAACGTGTGCATGGGGAGGGGATGGTGTGTCGGGGACACCCCCGTAGCTCTGTTGGCTGCACAGAACATGGTTGTAGCTGGATCTGGCCAGCACACGCCAGACTTCATGCATTCTGTGGAAGGCGGAATCTGGGCTGAATTAGGTGCTTTGGCCGGATGATGCCTGCCATGCTCTGTGGCCTGGGACCTGATGCCAGCCCCTCCCTCGGGGCAGAGGGAGGTGGCTTGCCCTGTGCACTCAGGGAGGGGAGGTGTGGTGCAGGTGACCCACAGGAAGGATGGGGGACATCACGGAGGGACCTCTGTGCTCTGCTGTTTGTGTGACTTGCTGTCTCCAGGACTGGGCCTTCGAGGTCAGAGGCCACATCTGATCCTTGGCACTTTATGGGGACCGCGTGTGAGGGCAGAGGTGGCCGGCAGAGGCATCAGGAAACCAGGGCTGCACAGGAGAGGAGTGGCGAGGGCCCCTGCGCAGCAGTCACCGGGGCAGCAAGCCCCAGCTGGGAGAGGGGGCAGCTCTTCCAACTGCAGGGCAGAGATGAGCGCTGCTGCCACGTTCGGGGGAACGCAAGGCTTTGCCACAGAGCTTCCTACAGGTCCCACGGGGAGAGCATCCGCAGGACGTTCCTGGCCGCCCTCTGGAAGCCAGAACAGGCTGGCGGCACGGCCTCTGGGAGGGTCTTCACTCCCACGGGATCTTCATTTTCAAATGGGTGAAACTCAGAAGAGGCCTTCGTACCTTCTTTCAGATTTAGCAGAATCAGTTTTCACACTTCTTGAAATTACGCTGAGTTCTGAGCCGCTGGTGTGGCAGCAACCTAAGAATAGGCCCGAGTTGTTAGTCACTTACACGCTCCCACAGCTGACTGCGACATTCCCGGACTTCCAACTGGAAACTGGGGCACAAGACAGAAGAGCAGCAGAGACCCCCATGTGGGGCAGATGAGTGCATGTGTCAGACCCCCCTGTTTCCGCGAAGTGACTGCCTGCTGTCCTGCTGTCCCCTGCGACACTCCTGTGAGGGAACGCTCCAGCAGAGCCCGGCCTCTTCGGCACCTGCCCCCGGCCTGGCTCTGTCATCAACCTGTCACCACCCTGCATCCTTCCTGCTTCGCCCCTCCTGGCCTCAGGAGCAAGCCCGCGGCTGTCCGGCCGTCTCACAGAGTTCAGGCTCATCAAGGCCGCTTCTCACTGCTTGGCTGAGTCTCTTGCCTCCTGGACCCCTGGCACCTTCTCTGCTCGTTTCTGAGGCTGGGAGATTGAGTGCGCCATGGCGGTGAGCCAGGCCTGGTCATGGGGCGCCCTGGGTTTACTGCGGCATTGAGAGGTGGCCAGAGGTCAGAGGGCCCCCCTGGTGATGAGCCGATGACCCCATCTTCCACAGACCACCCCGCATCTTCCCGGCTGTCCCTGCACCCAAGGACAAAGGAGAGGGTAAGGGTCTTCTGGAGGTGGCCACCGTCCGGGGCGGGGGAACCAGGCATGTCTCCTGGTCCTCTCCGTGGCAGGAGCACAGCGTGAGCAAAAGCTGCAGCTCCGCGGCTCGGGCTGGGAGGCCCAGCGCTGGTCCAGCTCTGCACGAACTTGGACCAGGGTGGGCTCTGAGGCTCAGTTTCCCCCTGTCCACACTCATGTGTTAGAGCCAACTGTCTCTGAAAGCTTCTTTCTGGCTCCGACATGTTCTGAAACCTAGAAAGGCCTTTTCACAGAGGCCCGTGTCCTGAGAGACCGAGAGGGGAGCCTGAGTGCCGCTGGCTCCGCCAACGAGTCGCAGCTGGGAGCTCACCTGCCCTCTTGCTCTGGACCTGGGGGCCCCGAGTGGAGGCCGGCCTGTGGCTGCGGCCCGCGGGGGCCTGGGGGTGACTGCGTGAGGCTCTCTGGGCCCTTGCTCCACTTCGGACAACCGTGAGCCTCTGGGGTGCGTCTCGTGCCCTCACACATGGCTTGCGGCGGCTTATTCTACTCTTGATCCCAAACTTCTCCTCTTGCTCCGGGAAGAGCAGAGCAGAGCTGGAAAGGCCCCAGATTCCACGCCGGACTGCTTTGTGTTTTAACATGACACAACACATTTGCCGTGGGAAGCGTTTCCCAAGGACAGTGATGCCTAAAAGAGGGGCAGCTGGGTGCCAAACCCCGAGCAGGAACTGTTCGTGCTCTGCTCTGGACTCGGTCATCTAAGAAGACCCCAAGTCCTCATGTACCAACTTTTCCTTTATCAATCCCACAAAACCCCAAAATGGATCAGACTTCTCTGGACTAAGATATCACAGATGCAGAACAACCGTGTGGCTTTCGGTTCCAGCCGAGCTGGTGAGCTACCCAGGCTGCTCGTGCCCCTCCTAAATGTACCTACAGAGAGCACACCAGGGGACAGGACCCAGGGCGCAGGGGCCTGTGGGCGCCTGCACGCACTGGCATGTGTGTGGGGGGGGGAGTAGTTGGACGTGGGGGCAGGAGAAACTCTGAGAGGCAAGCATTTCCCATTCTGCTCTTGCCTCCACACCCCCAGCAGCCGCAGAAACTAGAGCTGCCGCCCGGACCCGGGGCAGGTGCCCTCGGCAACTTTCAGCAGCAGCCCTCAGACACCCGCTCGCCGTCGCTCCTCCCCAGGCCCAGGCTGGCAGCCGCAGAGGCCTCCTCCCCGTGCTACCTCTCGGTGTGTCGGGGGCAGGGGCTGCGGGGGCGGGCGCTGCTGGGCGGCTCTGTGGGGCTTGGGGACAGTCCTCTCCCCACCCCTGCACATTTCTATACAAAATTGCTGGCATTGCCAGAAAAGCCCAGGTTCAAACGTCAAAGCAAACAGTAGGAAAGCCTTTTCAAGGAAAGATGAAGGACCTCAGATAAGGAAGGAAATCATGCCTTGAGAAGCACAACAGTATTGAAGCCAAGACGAAACTGTAGCCTCAGATGGAAAAGGGTCCCACTGTGCAGGTGACCTCCCACCCTTGGGGCAGTGGCAAGGCTGCCAATTCTGCTTCACAGGTCACCAGCTGGAGAAGCGGTTGCCTGGCCCTGCCGCCTGGAAGGGCTCGTGGGCAGGGACAGGCCTGCTCCGGCCTGGGGACCACCACCAGTGTGGCAAACGAACGTGCCTGGGGCCCAAGCAGGGAGGGAGCCAGACCTTCTGGGCCCTGACACACCCACTTCTCTGGGGGACTTCCAGAGGAGCTGCCAGGGAGGGTCCTGGGGTTCTGGAGCAGAACACACCCCCTGCCCGCTGCACGGGCGCCAGGACCGTGGGCGGCTGTGGGGCGTGGTTCTGGGCCAGCGGAGCTGGGCAGGGGCTCCTTGTCCTCCGGCCACCGGGATGCTCTGCCACAGAGGCAGAGACAGAAACTGGGGAGAGCTGTGGCCCGGAGGCAGCCGTGGTCGAGCCCCCATCCTCGAGAGGCACCTGCACGCTGGCTCTGGGGGCAGGGACGGGTGTTTGGCACACTGGGTGGCGGGAGTGGGGGCCGTGTGGCGTCTCCAGGTCCCGACTGAAGGTTGGCGGAGTCCACCTTGGGCTGGGCCTGCAGGGGCTCACGCACACCTGGGGAGATGTATTTCCACACCAGCTGAACCTCGAAAGGCCTTCTCGGGCCTCAAGGTGGATGGCCCGTCGCTATTGCAGCTGCCGTGAGCCGGCCCCTGGGCACTTCGCCCAGCCCGAGTTAGGAGTCAGGGGCTCCCCCGGGAGAGCTGAGAGGAGCTCGGGCTTAGGAGGCCCCTCTGCTTGGGGTTCATGGGAAGTGGCGGGCGTTGCTCTGCTCCTGGGAGGTGCGTGCGCATGGGCTAGCCATGGTGTCCACTCACAGAACAATGGGCCTTCCCCCCGAGCCCTGGAAAGGCAGGCCCACCCGCTGGGTCAGGCCGGGGCAGGCCGGCCACTCACTGACTGACCTGGCCGTCAGGGTAGGGGAAGCAGCCACTGCAGCGAAGACGCGGATCATGGCCATCTTGCAGAGGTCTGCGGCGGAGCCTGTGGGAGTGCGAGGTTCTGTTTCCTGAACCACGTGAGGTCCAGGGCCCTGCAGCAGGGACTCGGCCACACGCTCAGCCGAGCCCGGCTGTCTTAGTTTTCTATGCTGTGGAACGCAGGATCCCAGCCCCACCGGTTAAAACAACCCAGATCTACCATCTCACAGTTCCTGCCGAGCAAGAAACCCGTGTGGCTGGGTCCTCTGCTCAGGGCCTCACAGCCTGAGATCAGTGTGTGACCTGACCATGTCCTCATGTGGAGCTTGACTAGGGACGACCCACTCCCGAGTGACCCCAGGTCTTCAGCAAAATTTGTTTCCTTGCCGTGGGATGAGTGAGGTTCCTGTGCTGCTGGCTGCTAGCTGTGGGCCAGGCGTTCGGCTCCTGGAGGCTGCTCTCGGCTCCTTGCCATGGGCCCTCTGGCCAACATACAGTTTGCTTCTTCACGGCCAGCTGAAGGGTACCTGCTGTGGTGAATCCCTGACTCTGACCGCTACACGGTCTTCAGGGGCCTGACTGATTAGGTCAGGCCCACCCTGGATGGAAACCCCCTTTTGCCTTGTGGCTTGACCTAACCGTGGGAATGATACCATATTCACAGGTTCTGCAGAATCTAGAATCCTGCCCGCTGCACCAGCTAACGGAGTGACCAGGCAAGGGTGTGCACTCAGCCTTCCAGCCCTGGGGCCTTTGGACTTCCTTGTGCTCGGCTTTACAGTGGATCACATGGGCTCTGATCCAGCCTCCTAGACTAGGGTAGGGGTAAAGCACACGTCAGGGCTGTGTCCCCAGTGTAGGGGACATGCCCATCCCCGGGGGAGGCACACAGCAGGTGTCTCATGTGGGAAAGAGACTGAAGTTCAGGTCTCACTGGCGGTTTGAACTTGATTTAGCTCTTCGTGGTCCCCAAGGTTCACGAAGAAGTAAAGACTGTCCGTCCAAGAACTGCCTTCCTTGACTGCAAGGCTGAGCCTCCAGAGTATGGACGTAGTTTTCCTGAGAGTGGGGCAGCAATGCTGGACATGGAAGTCTGGGCTCTGAGGCCGACCTGCTGGCGGTGAGGGGTCTCAGGCAGGACGGGAAGCTGTGCTGGGGTGGGAGGTCAGGAAAAGTGCCCAGAGCTAGAGAAACAAAGATGGGGGAGGCGGGTGGCGAGAGAGGGGCATGTGGGGGAAGGGGAGGCCCCAGCGAGGTGGGCGCGTCACCGCTGGTCATGTTGGCTGACGGGTCAGAGGCAGAACTTTCTCGCGGGCACTGGCCACTGCTCGCCCCTGGCACCTCGTGACGCCCACACAGATTTCTGTTAGGTGGATGGACAGCAAGTCACTTGCTCAGAGACACACGTGTGCGTCAGAGACACACGTGTGCAGGGAGGCCGCATCCACGGTAGGTGGATGTCCTGGTTGGCTTCTCACGTCTTGTGTGCATTCTTTCTGGAAGGGCTCTAACATAGCTGAGCACATGCCTTGCACACATCTAGTGAACAGACATGTGGCCGTGGCCTGACAGTGGCCTCCTACGTGAAAACCCGCCATCTAAGGATGTGGAGGGCTGTCACTGTCCTCAGTTCCTATCTGGCTGGTCACACTGGGACACAGGACTCTGGAAGATTCTATCTTGAGCCCAGACCAGATCCTAGCAATTGTCCTGCCAGTTGCCACCAAGCCTCCTGCTGTCCAAGCAATACATGGAGGCTGAGTCTGAACTCAGTGCTGCCGTGTCCCCCTCTCTGCAGGACTCGCGGGGACCCCCCTGATCCCCACCCTGCCTCTAGTCCAAGCTGCCCGCTCCCCGTCAGCTGGGGTCCCTCACCACCCTCCTGCTGCAGAACCCCCCTCTGGGGGCAGGAGGTGGAATCCTGCCTCCAGGCCTCATGTCTGGGCCCTGGGGGCCTCAGTTCCCCATCTGTGACCCATGGGGTCACTGATGGGATAACTCCTGATCCCCAGGCTGCCTGGGGCCTCCCTGGGACGGCTTGTGGCACATGGTACAGGAAGCCCATGATTACCGCTCTCCCTCTTCTCCTCGACGCGGAGACGGGAGCTGTTTGAGGGCTGTGGCTAAGCGGTGATGGAGGAGTCTTTGTAAGCAGGGGCAGACAGTGTGCTATCACGACTCCCTGCTGCCTGGGGCTGAGGGCTGCAGGACCCAGGAGGGCCTGCTGCATCGGGAGGCCTTGCTGCAAGGTCTTACCCCTGCCAGGCAAGAAGGGCATGCCAGAACCCCCAGGCCGAGAATCCAGGGACTGAGCTCCAGGTCTCGCCCTAGTCCTGGCTAGAGAAACTCCGAAAGCCTCAGTTCCCTGCTCGGAGGTCCAGGGTAGTGTCGTCTGGGGGAAAGACCACCATGTCCCGAGCGTCTGCTGAGCACCCAGAGCTATTTCCCTCGTGCTTCCCGCGGAACTGCCACTAAGCACAGGAGCAGGGACTATCATCCCGATAATCTGGGGGTGTTGCTCAGCCCTGCAGCTGCCGAGAACCCACGGCAGGCAGCCTGAGGGACTCTGCGTACCTTGCACCACGAAGTTCACGGCCTGCCGCTCTGCTTGTGCCCGGAGCTGCTGGTCTTGTGCTCGGACCCTCGGCAGCGGTCTCCTTCTGCCCATGATGGATGCCACATAGCCTGGGTCACACGAAGGAGAAGCAGGACATGAGACAGAAGTAAACAGGCCGTGTGGCGCCTTGGTGCTCACCTGTCCTCTGTGGACATGGCCTCCTTCACGTGGGGTCCAGAGGCCCAGGCAGCACCCCTCCTCACTGCAGCACTGAGCCCAAGCGAAGTGGGGAGCTCCGCCCACAGGCCTCCTGGTCTGTCTCAGGGGCGAGGGGCTTCTGTGGTGGGGAAGCCAGGCAGCTTCCTGGCGGCTCTCCTTTCTGACTTCTGGCTGCAGTTCTATCTGACAGAGGACAGGGGAGGGCAGTTTATAAAGACTGTTACGGCCACTTGTGGGACTGCAGTACAGAAGTAATTCTGGACCATGCGGCAGCTGGGATGGGGAGAACGGCATTAGTCCATAGTCTACTCAAGGAGGGAGGGGCCGCATTCTCGCAGGAGGGCAGACCCAAGTTTTGTGGGGCCTGAATCGTCATAATTTTGTGGTCCTCTTTTTCTTCTTTTTCTTTTCTTTTAAGTAGGCTCCACACCCAGTGTGGAACCTGACCCGGGGCTCCATCTCAGGACCCCGGGATCACAACCTGAGATGCTTAGCTGCCTGCCCCGAGGTCCTCCTGAAGAAAAAGAGCACAGACATGCCGTGTTGGGTGAGGATGTTCCTGACCAGCGAGGACCTGTGTTTTATTAGGTGTTGGTAGGCTAGGTTCTCCACTCAGGATCTCTCACGTCTGAGGATTGGAAGCATTTCCCACATACGTCATAATTACAAAAATGACAATGTGTGGAGCGCCCACTGTATGCTGGGCAGTGGGAGAAAGTCCCGTAATAGCGCCGGGCAGTGAGGACAACGGGAGCCCCCGCCCCCACCTGAATGTACTTCAGTCTCTGCCTCGGTGTGTCTAGTGGCCTGGGGCTGGGTGCTGGGTACCGCGTGTCTCATATTGCCAAGGGTCAGTTTGCTGTCTTCGTTTCAAGAGTGTGTGCGGCCCAGGTTACTAGCAGGTCATCTGATGCCCTTGAGGCCGGTGTTTGAGCTTTGTTAGGGCAGGTTTAGAGAAGCCTGGAATCGGGGCTAGTTCAGACCTACGACTAGGGTGTGGTCCTTCTGGGGTCTCTCCTGCCTGTCGCAGATGGCCAACGAGGACTGTCCACTTCGAGGGTCAGGACACACACAGCTAGCCCTGAATGGACTCTGGAATGGTCCAGGCTCCAGCTTCCAGAAATCACTCTGCTTCACCCTGTGGGGTCTCCCGCTCTGTGTGCACCCCGGTGCTCAAAACTCTCCGGATTTGTGTAGTGCTTTCTCCGCACAGCTCCCTCCTCTCTGAAACTCTGCCTCCCCCGTCCTGGTCCTGGTCTCCTCAGCTGAGTGAGACCATGGAATCTCCTTGGCATCCCTCCTGCATTGCTCTGGGGTGCTCAGAGACCCTCAGGGATAGAAGAGTACACAGCCCATGATCCAGTGTCTGAAACAGCTGTTTCATACATTGTGCCCAGTTTTCTAGTTGTATATTGTGGGAGGAAAGTCTGAGCTCGGTTACCCCTTTGTGGCCCAAAGTGGAAGTCCCTGGCTCCACGCTTCTGTTTCAGCCAGGGCTCACAGGGCTGGGGTCATCGTTCCCAGTCACACTGCGAGGTGACCCCCATCCCTCACCTTCATGTCCCCGTGCTCAAGAAGTGGGCCGGGGGTGGGAGGAAAGCTCCTCCAAGCCATTCCTGTGCCGGCACGGCCAGCATCCCTCGATCACACAAGGAAGGAGTGAGAAACCACAGAAGTCTCTGCACTGAATGACATCCTCTTAGCTGGACTCCCACGCCGGCCGTGGCCGCTCTGCTGCCCGCCCCTGCCCCCTCCCTGGCAGGGAGTGGAGGGGCCGGTGTGGAGGAGGCAGCGTCTTGCTCTTGCTTTTGTCAGTTGTACAAAGGAGCAGACCACACGAACACCTTGCAGCCCCTCTCCCCAGGGCCTTGGAAGGGACCCCGGACCTACTGCTCACAGCAGCCTGGTAGATGTGCCTCGTGTGCCTGCTCCAGCCCCAGCCCCAGCAGCGGCAGGCGTGTCTACGTGGAGAGCTCGCACCCACACCTGGGGCCTGAGCCCCCCTCTGGTCAGTGGTCCATGTTGCCTCCTTGGCATCTCTTGCCTGTGCTCTCCGTCTATCCCACGTCAGATGCTGGGCGGAGGCCCTGTCACTTCAAACGGCTCCCGGGGCACCGGCTCGGACTTCAGCCTCCCCTGCCGGTCTATCTCCCACGCTCGTGGACTGATTTGTACTAAACAAACCCCAGGTTCTTCCCGTGGCTTGTGGTGTGCCATGCAGGGTCTGGGCCCTCTGCCTTCCTCTCTGGCCTGCTGGCTGCCCCAGCCCGCCTGCGCACCCCAGCACTGCTCCAGGCTCTCCTGGCCTTTCCCGGGGTGGCTCAGATGTCACCCCCCAAGGCCGGGGTGCACAGTGCTCTCCCGGGGCCTCCCCCTGCCACTCTGCACTGCCATTCTGCCGGCTCCTTTCACACCTGCAATCCCGTCTTTCTGACACCGTCTGCATGTACTTGCCTCCTCTACTGTCTGCTCTTGGACGGGGGCCCGCGACATTGAGGAGCCCGTATCGCTGCCCGACCTCAACCAGTGTGTGTGGAAGTTTTCAACGATCATTCGAGGGTTTCTTTCCAGCATTTGCCCAGAAGTGTCGTAGCTGGTGGAAGGGTACGCACACCACATATGTGGCCCTTCAAGAGTTGAGGCAGCAGCACGTAGCAGGGAGTGTGCTCTGGGCTGGAGCTGCCTGGGCGTGGGTCCCCGCCTGCTACCACCTGTTAGCTGTGTGAACTGGAGAAGCTACTTAGCTTAACCTCCTGGTGACTCATTTTCTCCATCTGTAAAATGGGTAAAGATACCAACCACGTGTAGAATATCGGTGAGGATTCCATGAGTTACTTTACGGAAAGCCACTGAAAACATGCCTGCACCTTCACTGCCTCCTGCTTATGGCAATTCTGACTCCATATTCTATCACTCTTCTAACATTTCAAAGTCGGTTGTCTTCATTTTTCCCTTAGGTGCGGGTGCAGGTGGCCACAGGAAGAGGCTCAACCCCCAGGTCCAGGGAGCCTGAGGCCTGTTAGATGCTCACTGGGGATGGGAGTGCACCAAGGCTGCAGGGAGCTGGGGGCTGAGTGCGGTCAGGGCCCACAGCCCCCCCCCTCCCCGCCCCGGGGCTGGTGCCTGGATGCACAGTCAGGCCAGGAGGCTCCTGGGGAGGGGCCGCCGGGAGCTCCAGAGAGGAAGGTCACCAGCGGGCCTGGCAGAGCTGGGACGGGCCTGGACCCCAAGGGAGCCTGAGGGAGCACACCACAGCCACTGGGAAGGCTGGGCCCGTCAGGCTGCAGCTGCTCCGTCCTTACAGCGCCCCTCACCACCTGTCGTCCACCGGCTTGCCTGCGGCCCGCTTCCTGAGTCTCTGCTCCTGCTCATCTCTCTCCTCCCCCTGCTTCATTTCACCGTGCTGCTCTTTCCCGAACGTCCAGGGTCGAATACAACCCACTTATGATCACAGATTTCTTTCTTTCTTTTTAATATATGCTTTTGAACTATTCCTGCACCTCTAAGTGAAGGATCGGCATGGCTGTGCCCCACAGTTTTCACGGGAGCTCCTCCCACTGTCATTTACTTCCAAGATGTTTGTAATGCTCTTGGGACATCTTCTGATTTCGAATCATTGAGGAGTGTGATCTGTTTCCAAGCAGGTAGGTGGACAGACAGCGTTCCACTGTGGTCACACGATGTGTTCTAGTTGATATTCTTTGGAATTTGTGACCAAATTGTGGTGAAATTTTGTAACTATACCACGTGCTTTTCAAAGAACATATGTTCTCCACTTTCAGGTGCAGGATTGTATCTCTAGCTACCCATCTACCATTTTCTGACGTGAGATTCCCTCAAGCAGACCCTGGCTTTGGACCCTTCTCACACTGGAGCCTAGAGTCCCATTTTGTGCTCACCCCGTCCCCTCCCATCTGCCCGCCACCCCCTATGGAGCAGGGCCAGGAGATCAGGGGCGGCTGTAGGTCAGCAGGGAGGGAAGAGGGGTCTGCAAAGGCTTTGGCTGTGTCTGGCTCACCTGTCTGATGACACCGGGCAATGGTTGTTTGGACAAAGTCCTTGATTTTCTTGTACTTTTGCAAAAAACTCTCCAAAAACCGGGCAGCCTCCTGCACAGTAACTCCAAGGCAAGCAGCAAGCCGCTCCTTCCCTGTATGGACAGAAACACTCAAGGTCAGAGGCAAGCTCACACCTGCTGGGACTGGGATCGTATGGTACCAGGCAGGAGCCACCACACACAGAAGTGAGCCTGCAGAAGGGCCCTTGGAAGACGAAGTCTGGGTCCGACTGGCCCCACTCGTCTTTTCTGAATGGTCAGGATGGTGTTGGCTTTGGCTTTCCAGCTGAGTGCTCTGTGCTGCTCGGCCTAGACTGGCGCCCGTTAAACATTTATTCATTCAACAATATTGGCCGAGTGCCTGGCAGGTACGCAGGTAAAGCCGTGAGTAAAGTCTCTCAGCCTGTCCAGAGGGAGAGCTGACCCCAGAGGACTGGGGGACACTGGAGAGGAGCACAGAGGAAAAGAGGAAGGGAAAGTTCCATTGCCAAATCACGAGAAAATGTACTTAGGAGCTCCCATCTTTGAAATTTTCATTTTGAGACCAACACTTCTGGTCCAAACCAGTATTTGTTCCCTAGAGGATGCAGGTGTTCTTGTGAGGTCTTTTACAGCAAGATCTCTGGTCAGGACAGCACCCTGAATTCCAGAGCAGCCTGCTGGGAGCAGATGCTGAGGCCACAGAGACCTGGGTCTGAGTTCAGCTCTGTCACCCACAGGCAGCTCCGGGCGCCTGGGGGGAAGTTACAGGACCTGCAATCAACCCCGTTTCTTCACCTATGACTCAAGAACACTAGTCCTTACCCCGGAGGTTCTTAAGGGGACACCTCTGAAGGAATAGGACTAACTGAGCTCAGATCCAATCTTCTCTTTAGCCAGGCCACCCCTAGCCTGAGCCAGCTGATGCTTTCAGGGGTCTGGACAGAAACTTCATATTTTGGGAGAGTGAAGGGGCAGATGTCTGCTTCCCCTGCTTGGCTAGGGAGAGTGGGAAAGGCTGTGCTCCCTAAAGTCTCTCCTGAGAGAGCACGCTCTTGGAGCCTCCGGTCCTTGCCGGACTATCCCATGTCATTTAGACAGAAATAAGCCCTATTAAGGCTTAATTAAGACCATGTGATAGCTTCATGAATACAGTCCACTGAAATAATCCATCTCTAAGTCTTTCTTTCTAGGACATTCCAATCCCTGCCCCTCTGCTACGTCACTCTAGTGGAAACCTCCATTGGCTTTCAGAAAGGAATCAGATGGTGGCTAGACACTTCCAGCACATCTGGCTCAGTGGAACCCAGAGTCTTCTCAGCTAAGTCCTTTCGCATGTCTCATCTACTGTTTAGCCGAGTCAGTGAACTTTTATTTCTGACACTGTAGTTCTCAGTTTTAGAATTTCCATTTGGTTCTTTTTTCCTGAGATATCCTATTTTTTCACTCATTATGAGCATATTTTCCTTTACATCCTTCAGCATAGTTATAATATTGGTTTTAAAATCCTTGTCTGCTAATTTCAACATCAGAAGATTTGCTTCTATGATGGCCTTTTCTTTTGAGTATGGATCAAATTATCCTATTTCTTCATATGTTTAGTAATTTTGGGTTAAATCCTGGATATTGTGAATGAAACGTTGTAGACACTCTGGATTCTATTATTTTTTTTTTCCAGTATTGATTTTTTTTTTTTTAAAGGAGGCAGTTAATGTGGCTCAAGTCAAACTTTGACCTTTGTCCCTCTGCAGTGGGAAGCAGCTGAAATTTCAGATCAGTCTCTTTAGCCTTAGCTGGGCTGTCTGAAGTCTGCCCTACTTATGTATAGTCAGAGGTCAGCCAGAGGTTTGGGCAGAGTTCATATCCAGAATCTGGTGTTCTTTGTTTTGTTTTTGTTTTTGTTTTTTTAAAGATTTTATTTATTTGACAGAGAGAGAGAGACAGCCAGCGAGAGAGGAAACACAGCAGGGGGAGTGGGAGAGGAAGAAGCAGGCTTCCAGCGGAGCAGGGATCCCAATGTGGGGCCGATTCCAGGACTCTGGGATCACACCCTGAGCCAAAAGCAGATGCTTAATGACTGAGCCACCCAGGTGCCCCAGAATCTGGTGTTCTTTGGCTCCTTTGGCTCTCTTGTTTTCTGAGATTTCTCCCTCACTTTCTAGATTCTCTGGTTGCTTCAAACTCTGTCCTCTGTTTCTTCAGGCAAGTGAGATTACGGATTTCTGTTGGAGCGTTAGCCACCCATCACGCTGACGGAGGCCTGTCTTCAGGTGAAGAGCGATACAAAGAGGAACTCACCCTGAACCATTCCTCCCAAAGGTCACTGTTCAGTACCTTTCGGGAGTTGTTTATTATATTTTTTCCACATATTTCTCCCATAGTTGATACCTGTGAGGGAGTAGTCTGCTGGGACCTGATTGGCCATTACACAACTCGCACTCCTCCTTCTCAGTATGAATGGCCCAGAAAGGATGCCTCTCCTGTATTTGGTAGAGCTGACGGGAGAGCTGAAGGGCAGAGGTTGGCCGAGGTCCTGTACGGGAAGAAGCCTGTTTACCAGAGGAACAAATAATGCAGCCGCTGCAAAGGAAGAAGACAGAGACTGGGAAAGAGATGGAGGGTCCGGGCGGTTCTCTGATTCCTGCTCCCACACCCTCCCCGTGGGCCTGTCGCACTCAGAGGCGCCCAAGCGGGATGGCCGTTGATGCCATGAGGGCTTGTGTTCCACGCTTCATGGAGACTGGCCCCTTTCACACAACTGTCCTCTATGCTTTGGTTCACTTGATGGGGTTTCTGCTGTTCGAGTTATAATCGCAGGCAGGCTTGTCCCCCTGAGAGCAAGCGCCCCCCAGTGGGAGCACCGTCATTCCTCATCTCTGAAATCCTAGAGGAACACGCGAAGTGACTCTTCCCACAGACGTCTAATTACATCGTGTGCACGCGGGCTGCATCTTTAGCTTTAGGAAGACAATTTTCACTCTCTTTTCTCCAAGTGCTCTTTCACCCCTCGCACATTTGCTAATAGTTTCTCCCTCCTGTCTGTAGCTCTGGGGCCTAGTGAGCGCCTGGCATGTCGTGGCCTCCGGGAGTGCTGGCTGGTCTGACCGGAGCAGACCTGACTCACTCTCCTCGCCCCTCAGAACCTGCAGCCTGCCCCACCTCTCCCGGCCCTACTTGGCATCAGCGACTCTGGGGCACGTGGGCTAGTTACTCAGTGCTGTCCTCCCGGGCCCCCCTGCACATCTCAGGTGACAAATGTCAGCCTCTGGGAGCCATGGGTGCCTGCTGGTCGAATGTGATTGGATGTGGAGGCAAATTTAAACGCTGAACAACTTGAGGAGAATCAAGGGTTAAACGGACTCCAGGAGCAGTGGGAGCTCAGAGCAAGACCAGAGGAGTCAGGAGGGGCCTCCTGGAGGAGGTCGCATGTCCGGATGGGCTCAGAGGGGCCGTGAGCAGGACTGGGCTGGGGGCACTGTTACTTGGCAGGTGGCTGAAAGAGGGGCAGTGAGCCGGCAGGTCCTCCCTTTGCGCGAGACCCCTGGGGAACAACGGATCTGTGGTCACCACCATTCTGGCAGGGACGGCCTTCCTGGCGGTCTGGGGGAGGTGTGGGGAGCAGGCCGCGGCGGGGCTGCGCAGATGTGAAGTCCCTCTCGAGTGCCTTCTCTGCTCACGTCATGTCCTGCTTCTCCTCGTCTGCTCTCACTGTGGTCCTCAGGCCGACCGCGCCGACCCAAGCGGTGCCCCCAGTGTTCAGAGCAGCAGCTTCCAGGCCCCTCAGTGAAAACACATCACTGCAACCACGAAAGCCAGCTGGTGGGAAGCCTGTCTGTGCTGCATTTCCAGAGGGTTCCCAGCAACCCAGGACACTCGAAAGGTTCGCTCGACAAGACTCTGGCTTCGCCAAGGGGAGGACAGCACAGCCGTGTGCTGACACTGGCAGAGGCACGGTAATCTGCTGTCGAGCTAGCTGGCGACAGCGGGAACAGCAGAAATGGAGGCTCGGGGTGGGAACCCTGTCACCATCAGGGCTAAAAGCAGCCAAATTACTCTTTTCACCAACATCACAGCTAATGACTCACTGCTTATTTACCAAGTGGAGCTCTTTTCCTCTCCAGCAAAAAATACAGTGCGTACTCCAGAGGTGAAGACTGACTCTGGGTGCATCCTGCCGTCCGCACGCAGATGCCCGTCCTTGGTACTGCGTCCGGGGGCACTGCCGGAGTGGGGGTTAGCTGGCGCCAGGCACCGCTCCAACAAGCCAGCTCCTCACCGACTGGCAGGTGACTGGGGCATGGAGGTGGAGGGCCTGCAGAAGGTCACACATCCAGGAGGGGACAGTTAGGACTCCAGCCTGGGCTGCCCGCCAGGGAGGTGGAGGCAGCATTCTGCCTGCAGAGCCAAAGCTGATGGTACCTCTGCGACATGTGATTCTGGAGCGAGGATGTGAGGCACCAAAATCTAATATAATTTGGTGGCAGGCTGCCTCTCCCCCGCCCCCCACCCCCTCCAGTGACCCAGGAAGGTTCAGGAACACAGCAGAGGGAGGCCGAGCGGAAGAGCCAGACCAAGCGAGTCTGAGTCATTTCTCTATCACCCACAGAGTTCAATGCTTTCAAACAAAGTTTCTTAGCCTGTTTCCCAAAAACGGTACAGAAAATGTTTTCACAAGTAGGGTCAGAGACTACGCAGCTCGTGAATTTGTTCAGTAAGTATTGATTGTGTGCCTGCTGTGTGCCTGGCCACGGCAGAGCTCCTGCTTCACGGCTCCTCGGGCTGGGAGAGTGGGCGGCGCTCCGGGGGAAGCAGGCCACGGAGGGCAAGCCAGGAACTGCATGGGGTGCAAGCTTGGAAAGGGTTGTGCGGCAGACAGATTTTAAGTGGCCTCTGCGGTCCTGCCTCCTGGTCTTCACGCCCTTGCGTGACCCTCCCCTGGGGTGTGGGCCGACCTGCCACTTGCCTCTAAGCAGCAGCACAGTGACGGTCATGGAGGTACTGACTTCTGATTGTGGAAGACGTGTGCAACACCGTCTTGTCGGCTCTGAAGAGCGCAGCCACGGTGTGGAGGGCCCCACGTGGCAAGAACTGAGGGCTGCCGACGTGCTCCCTGGTGGAGCTGCTGGTGAGACCACAGCCCTGGAGACCCTCCGACACTGAGTGATCATAAATGTGTTACCCGGAAACAGATCGCCACTCCAGTGGTCAAGGATGGCTGAGAAGTGACAGCAGGGCCAAGAGGAAGGCGTGAGGGTGAGCTCTGTGGACTGGGGGTCCAGCAGAGGGAGCAGGTGCAGGGTCTGGGCTGGGAGCCAGGCTGGCCGCTGGGACGCACGCTCCAGACCCCGCGAAAGCAGGTCGCTAATGCCCCACAGGCACCACGGTCACATGGCCGAAGTCCGCAGTGGTTCTTACAGATAATCAACAACATGTCTGCCCGGGTGCTCTTGCACTGAAGCTGGGCCCCTTTTACTGCCTTTCCTTTTTTTTTTTTTTTTTTTTTTGAAGATTTCGTTTATTTATTTGACACAGAGAGAGACAGCCAGCAGAGAGGGAACACAAGCAGGGGGAGTGGGAGAGGAAGAAGCAGGCTCCCAGCAGAGGAGCCCGATGTGGGGCTCGATCCCAGAACGCAGGGATCACGCCCTGAGCCAAAGGCAGATGCTTAACGACTGAGCCACCCAGGGGCCCCTGCTGCCTTTCTTCGAGTGAACAAAGGGTCTCTGTGGCAGGGGGGTACATTCTCCTCGCAGTGTCTTCGCACAAGCCTTGCTGCTCAAACAGAACTGATCCCAAGAAGGCGGTTCACACAGGCCGGCTGACGGCCACATGGGCCCTTCCTTGGGGAGGGACTGGCTGGCTCACAGCCCCTTCTGACCCTCTCCCTTGCTGTCCTGAGGGGACGTGAGGTCCCCCTGGTTCAGCATGACGTAGAAGAAGAAAAGAGTTTAAATAGAATTTAGTAAGCCACGGTCAAGAAGTTGGAGGGAGACGGAGGGAGGGTGGGAGGGAGCAGAAGGCCTGCTCTGCCTCAGGTCCTGGGTGGTGGGGTGGAGGTCAGGGTTCGGATGGGGTCTCCGAAAGCATCACAAAGCCCAGAAATGGCTTTCCACCACAGCCGTGTGATGTAGGGGCGGGGTTCCATGCTCTGGCTTCAGCCCTGCAGCATCCCTCTCGGGTGGGCAACCATGCTCTACACTGACTTTTGTGCCTCTGTTCTCTCAGCGAGCGGAGCGGAGCGGGACACCAAGGGAGCTAATGGCCGTCAGTGGTCTGACTGGTTTCTGGTGCATCACAGATGTCCTCAGTGTTTTGTAAATGACACTCAGAAACACAAAAGTGAGCTCGAGGGCCAAGAATGATCTGTCTAAGGCACAGCCACATTTAAACGCAGTCACAGGGTAAGAGCCAGCTCCATCTGGCCGGCAGGTGACCCTGAGACTGGCCTGCAGCCTACCTGCTCCATAGACCGCTGAGTACACCACCTTCTTGGTCTGCTCTCTGTCTGCGTGCGTCACATGCTCTGGGGGGACGTCCTTCCTGCGTGGAAAGATGGCATGTGGTCAGGCCCATCAGCATCGTGTGTGCAGAGGGAGCCGTGTGAGTCCAAGCCATGTGCCACCCGTCACGACTCTTTCTCTGGAGGCTCTTAACCATTTCAAACCTGTCCATGGGGAAGGGGGGAATTCAGTACCTGCCTGTCTGGCTCAGCATGAGTTCTCCGCACAGAGGCTGACACTGAGGCCTAGCAGGTGCAAGCCGGCCACATTCTCGGGTGTCGCACACCAAAAACAAACAGTGCTTTCACCAAAGGAGTACAACCCAACTTGTGGAAACCTTGCTCCCGGTGCCAGGGGGCCTGGGCCCAGGAGCCCAGTGGATGCTGCCGTGGGCCGAGGAGGATAGGTGGGCAGCCTCAGCCTTGCCTCGCAGAGATGGAGGGGCTGGTGGGCGAGCCTGGCCTGAGGCTACGGCTCTCAACACCTGCCGTCTGCAGAGGGTAAAGCCCAGGGGCTGGTGGGCGCCTGGAGCCGCTCCTCCTGCCAGCGCCCACGTGCAGCCTCATGGCTCAGGTGTCAGGTGTCTCTGACAGAGTGGGGACTACAGATTCAAGAGGAGGGAAATAGAAAAGCAAAAGGGAACCTGTCCCAACCTTGATGGGCCAGCTCAGCTCTGGGCTGTGGCCGGCGCTGCCGGAGCCTTCACTTCCAGCTGGCCCTGGGCCTAGACACCAACCCCGAGCAAGCGCCTGGGGTCTTCTCCAGTCTTTTCTGAGTGTGTGAGTTGCCCCGGGCATGTGCGTGGCTCTCTCAATTTCTTGCTGTACACGGGTGGCTTTGAGTGCCCTAATTTGAGTGCCCAAGAAGTTCTTTCTCTTTTCTTTCTTTTCTTTTCTTTCTTTCTTTCTTTCTTTCTTTCTTTCTTTCTTTCTTTCTTTCTTTTTTTTTTTAGATTTATTTATTTATTCTGGTGGGGGGGAGAGAGAGAGAGAAAGAGAGAGAGAGAGAGTGCACAAGTGGGAGGGACAGAGGGAGAGAGAATCTCCCGCAGACTCCCTGCTGAGCACAGAGCCTGCCTCCGGGCTCAGTCCCACAACCTGGAGATCATGACCTGAGCTGAAATCAAGTCAGACGCTCCACTGACGGGGCCCCCAGGTGCCTGGTCCCCCAGAAGTTTTCCGCAGCTGTTCCCCCCAAGGTTTCAGCACTCAGTTATTTGCCTTGCCTGTCATCCCGTGCTGCAAGCAGCTGTGAGCTGTTCACTTTGCGATGTTTTCCAGTAATGCCCCCCACTTGTCTGCCCCAAGTGAGTTCCGAGTTAGGACAAACAATGCCTATTGTCGGTCCTTTGGGCAGCCCCTGGTCAGGTCAGAACAGACTAGATGCAGATCTTTGCACACAAGGTCTACTTGCTGTCCTCTGGAAGCAGGCACCTGGGTCCTGCACAGGGCGGCACCAAGGCCACAAAGCTCCCCCATGGTCTGCAGTTGTCTTTTTCTTGACTGTATTTCCTTGCTTGCTGTAAACTGTGCACCGTTTTCCAGAGTTCTGACAAAGTTGGTTCTGACAGTTTTTGCTTGATTTTTTGTTGTTTCTGTTGGGGGGACAGACCCTCAGAGACGCCTACTTTGCCATGTCCACTGGCGTCGGAGAGTTCACAAATTTTTACCACGTGATTTCTAAGTACCAGTGTATCCTTTGTGCTTTTCCCACTGTGTTAAGATGTTTTGCCCACTTGTTTATCTCATCCTTGAACTTTATATCGTTAACAGCTTTATTTAGACGAGAAGCAAAAAGCCAACATGGATTCATGCTCAGAAGAAATATGTGTCAACTCCTAGGTCACCGTCCCCCCCCCCCCCCCCAGCTTTACTTGGGAAATCCTACAGGTGCTCCAAGCCTGCTCCGCAAACACACTGCTGAAAAACTTGCTGGGACTGGCTTTCCCTGTTTCTTGCCCAGGGCCGTCTGTGACAAGGGCTCAGACAGACCCTCTGATGGCAGCTGCAGGGAGGGAAGGAGGGACCACTTTAGAGCCGGGTGCTCTCAACAAAGCACATTGGTGACCTCCTCTCAGTGCTGTCAGAGTCGAGTTGTCCGATGAAGCAGCATGAAACTCTCCCAGAACCTGCTTCTTCCCAAAGTGTGACAGGATCCGAAGAGCATAATCAATAAATAGATATTATGAACATGTATCGAAACCATGCTCTGATAATGGAGATATACTTTCTTCCTAAGCACATACAGCACACTCACAATAACCCATCATACGTTAGGACACACACAGAAAACACCGGAAGGTTGCACAAAGCAGAAATATTAAAATAACATTCTGATCACAGTGCAAGAAAACTAAAAATTAAAACCAGAGCCCCCGCCCCCCAAACAGAACAAAACACAAAACCAAACCAAACCCCATCCACCTAGAAATAAAACAAAAAACACTTCTTTCAGATGACTTTTGGGTGAAGAAAAATACAAACAGAAATTATGTAACTTCTAATGAAAACATGTCAGACCCAGTGGTTTACATTTAAAGCAGTAAGGAAATTTCACAGCCCTAAACACTCATATTAACAACAATGAAAGAACAACAGTACAGTTAGCCCTTGAACAACACAGGGGTTAGGTGTGTCAGTCCCCTGCATAGTCAAAAATCCATGTTTAACTTTTGAATCCCCCAAAACTTAACTACTAGTAGTCTCCTGTTGACTGGAAACCTTACCGATGACACACACAGTCGATCAACACATATTCTGCTGTTACGTGTCTTATTTACTGTATTTTTACAACAGAGTAAGTCACGGAAAAGAAAATGTTCTTAAGAAAATCATAAGGAAGAGAAAATACATCTACCGTAGTGTCCTGAAGCAAAAAATCCTCATGTACGTGGACCCACGCAGTTCATACTCGTGTTGTTCAAGAGTCAACTGTATGTGAACTAAGTTTTCAACTCAAAAAACAAGAAAAAGAACAAAGCAAATCAAAAGAATACATAGGAGGGAAATAATAAAGCTAGAATAAAGATGGGAACAGAAACTGACGAAGTAGAGGATAGCAAAACACTAGATCAAATTAATAAATGAAAATCCTGGTACTGTATGGTGACTAACATAATATAATAAAAAAAAGGGGGGGGGAATGAAGCATGAGAGACTATGGACTCTGGGAAACAAACTGAGGGCTTCAGAGGGGAGGGGGGTGGGGGAATGGGATAGGCTGGTGATGGGTAGTAAGGAGGGCACGTATTGCATGGTGCACTGGGTGTTATACGCAGCTAATGAATCATCCAACTTTACATCAGAAACCAGGGATGTACTGTATGGTGACTAACATAATAAAAAATTATTATTAAAAAAAAAAAAAGAAAATCCTGGTTCCTGAAAAAATAAAATAGACCAACCTAATCAAAAGATAAGAAACAATAAGGGAAGGTAACTACAGATATGCAAGAAGTTAAAAAATATTAAAAAGTTTATTTTGCAGAACTCTATGCAAATAAATGGAAAAATAGGTGACATGGACATTTCTTAACAAAACACATTTATAAAAATTGGCCCCAGTAGAGATGAAAGTTAGACCACAGAAGAATGTCCAAAGAAGAAACAGAGAAAATTATTAAGGAACTACCCCACAAAGCCCTCTAGGCCCAGATGGTTTCAAAGGGGAATTCTATCAAACCTCAGAGACCAGAGAGCCCCCATGCTGTCTAAATTGCTTCAAGAGCATAGAAAATGAAGAAAAATGTATTTTATTAAGTAGGTATAACAGTTATACTGAAAATATCTGTTATACAATAGAGTATAATAAAGGAAAATCACAGACCCTACATCCAATGACTATTGACTGATGTGATAATCCTAAATAGAATTTTGGCAAACAGAGTCCAACCCTATATTAAGAAAATAGTACCCATGGCCAACAAAAGTTTATACCAGGAAAGCAAGGTTGGTTCAATGTTGGGATCTCTATTAATATAATTCACCACATTAATGGAACTAAGGAGCAAATTACATGACTGTCTATAGAGTTGTTGAAAAAATCCTCAAAATTCGAACATCTACTCCTAATAAAAACTCTTGAGAAAATAGGAATAGCTGGATACTTTCTTAAAATTATAAAACACACACCCCAATCCTAAAGCTGGCATCCTACTATATGGGGAAATACCAGAGGCATTCTTACTAAGGTCAGAAGCAAGGCAAGGGTGCTCACTACCTCCAATACTATTTGACATTGTTCTGGAAGTATTAGCCAAACCATCAGAGGTATAAGAATTGGAAAATTTGAAGAAACCTATCTCTAGTTGCAGATGACAAGGTGGTATTCTGGAAATCCCTAGAGAATCAATGATAAAATAATTCATAAAGTAGTAGGAAATAAAATTAGCATAGCAAATCAATAGCCTTCATGTACGCCAAAAACCACAGAATGAAGACACAATGAAGAGAGGACCTCATTTACAACTTCAATGAAAAAGATAAAATACTTAGGAATAAACAACAAGAAATGTGTCACACCTATATGAAAAACTTTTAAAGCTTCCTGAAAGACACAAAAGTAGACTTGATTGCGTGGAAAGGCATCCCTTGTTCTTGATTGAAATGTTTCAGTATCATCAAGATGTCACCTTTCCCTACGCTCATTTGTGTATGTGATGTGATCTCAATAAAAATACCAACAAGCTTTTCCCTGGAACTAGATGCTAGTGTTCACGTGGGACATAAAGGCTGGCAAACAGGAGAGCCACCCAGACATTTAGACAGGCAGGAAGCGCTGTATAGCGCGGTGGTGTGGTAGGCGCGTGAAGAGCCAGAGCACCGGAGTAGGACAGAGAGCTCGGGGCCAGACTTGATGACGACATGCAGAAATCCCCTGGAACAAAGACAGGCTTCCCGGTAGATGGTTTTGGGACAGCTGGAGAGCCGTTTGGAGACGGGCACCAGAAAACACGGCAAGCTCCTCTGTAACCTGGGTATAGGGAAAGGCTTTCTGACCATGACTTCAAGTTTAGGTGCGGTGAAGGGAAGGGTGGATAGATCGCCACCACCACCGCCGCTACCACCCAAAACCTGACATCTTTTGCGTGGCATAAGATACCATAAGCGAAGTCAAAAGACAAACAACAAAGCAGGAGAAAATATTTGTAACATGCATCAGAGATGAAGGGCTAACATCCTAAGGAAACACAACGTTCCTACAAAAGAAGGATGAAAATGGCTGAGAGGCAAGAGGCAAATTCAGTGTGGATTTCTGCTGGCTGCAGTGGGGCCGGGCCTCCGGCTCCCGGTAACTCAGAGAGATTCTGCTTTTGCATCTGCTTGTTGGGTGATGGGGTGGTTAGCTCCTGGGCCCCCAGGAGCCCAGGTAGGCTGACCCTTCCTGGTGCAGGAGAAGTGTCTGAAGTGGCTTAACACAAAGTAAGGTGACTATTTCTGGGAATGCAGGCCGAAGGCTAACTGGGGAGTGAAGGTTGGTATGGCTGGCAGAGAGGGCTAGGTCTCCTGGTGTTTTCTTTTACTAGTTTCTAAAAATTAATTTTATTCAAGTATGGCTAACACATGATAAATTGCATCCATTTTAAGTGTACAGTCCAACGAATTTTTCAAAATGCGTACACCTGTATCACCACCAGCACAATCAAGACACAAACATTTCTATCATTCCAGAATATTCCCTCATGCCCCTCTGAAGTCAAACTACCCCCAGTTCTGCAGCCCCACGGAGGTGCCGATCCAGTTCCTGCTACTGTAGATTAGATTTGCCTTCTAGCTTACATAAATGGAAGCATATGGCACATAGTCTTTTGTGTTGGGCTTCTTTCACTTAGCTTAATATAGTTCAAAAATTTTTTATTATTGAAGAACAGTTGACATACAATGTTATGTTAGTTTTAGGTGTGCAAAATAGCAATTCAACAATTCCACATATTACACAGTGCCCACCACAATAAATGGAGTCAGCATCTGTCACCAGACAATGTTATTACAATATCATCGACTCTGTTCCCTGTGCTGTACTTTTCATCCCGTGACTTATTTATTTTATAACTGGAAGTTAGTACCTCTCAATCCCATTTACCTATTTCATGCATCCCCCCCCCCCCATCCACATCCCATCTGGCTGCCACCAGTTTGTTTTCTAGCCTGTTTTATGAGCCTGTTTCTAGTTTTTTGTTCATTTGTTTATCTTTTTTTTTTTTTTTAAGATTCCACATATAAGTGAAATCATATGGTATTTGTCTTTCTTCATCTGACTTATTTCATTTAATTTAATACCCTCTGGGTCCATCTATGTTGTCACAAATGGCAAAATCTCATTCTTTTTTATGTTTGAGTAATAGTCTAGTATATATATATTTTATACACCACATCTTTATACATTCATCCATGGATGAACACTTGGGAAGTATCCATATCTTTGCTATTGTAGGTAATGCTGCGGTGAGCACTGTGTCTTCAAATTAGTCTTCTCCTTTTGTTTTGGTAAATACCTAGTAGTAGAATTACTGGATCATATGGTATTTCTATTTTTAATTTTTTGAGGAACCTCCATACTGTTTTCCACAGTGGCTGCACCAACGTACATTTCCATCAACAGTGCACGAGGGTCCCTTTTCTGCACACCCTCACCAATGCCTGTTGTTTCTTGTCTTTTTCATTCTAGCCATTCTGACAGGTGGGACGTGACATCTCATTGTGGTTTTGATGTGCATGTCCCTGATGATGAGTGATGTTGAGCATCTTTTCACATGTCTGTTGGTCAACTGCATGTCTTCTTTGGAAAAATGCCTGTTCAGGTCCTCTGCCTATTTAAAAAATTGAATTATTATTGTTAATTTTTGGTGTTGAGTTGTATAAGTTCCTTTATATTGTGGATAGTAACCCCTTATCGGATATATCATCTGCAAATATTTTCTCCCATTCAGTAGGTTGCCCTTTCGTTTTGTTGGTGGTTTCCTTTCCTGTTCAAAGGCTTTTCATTTTGATGGAAGTCCCAATAGTTTATTTTTGCTTTTATTTCCCTTGCCTCAGGAGACATATCCATAAATATGTTGTTAAGGCTGGTGTCCAAGAGTTTACTGCCTGTGTTTTCTTTTAGGGGTTTTATGGTTTCAGGTCTTATGTTTAGGTCTTTAACCCATTATGAATTTATGTTTGTGTATGGTGTAGGAAAGTGGCCCAATTTCATTCTTCTGCACGTGGCTGTCCAGTTTTCCCAACATAATTTGTTGAAGAGGCTGTCTTTTTCCCATTGGATATTCTTGCCTCCTTTGTCGTAGATTAATCAACCATATAAGCAGCGTGGGTTTATTTCTGGGCTCTCTATCCTGTTCCATTAATCGATGTGTCTATTTTTGTGCCAGTTAGCATAATATTTTTGAGCCTTGCCTTGCTGTTTATATCCTTTGTTCATTTCTTCTCCTTGCTGATACTTTTCCATTGACACAATTTGTGGATCAATCATCTGTTGATAGACATGGATTTTTCTAATTTAGGACTACTGTGTTGACACAAGTCTGTCTACACGTGTGTGTTTATTTCTCTTGGATAGATACCTAAGAGTGGAATTGCTGGCTTGTGTGCTAAATGTGTATTCACCTTATAAGAAAGAGATTTTTTTCCCCAAATGGTTGACAGTTTTATACTCCCGGCTGCACCATGTGAGAGTTGTGGCTTCTCCGCACCATTGCCAACAGCGGTGACTAGTCTGGTTAGTTTTAGCCATTCTTGTGTGTATGGGGAGGTATCTAATTATGGTTTTGATTGGCATTTCCATGATAACTAGTGATATTGAACATATTTCCATGTGCTTATTGGCATTTATTTTATGAAGTGTCTGCTTAAATCTTTTGGGGGTTGTCTTCCTATCATGGAGTTGTAAGTTTTGTATACACTGGACAGTCATCTGTTGTCAGAGATGCGTATTGTAAATATTTTCTCCCAGGCTGTTGCTTGCTTTCTCATTGTCTCCCGCTATTGGTCTTTTATTTAAATTTTGATGCAGCCCAATTTATCAATTTTTCAATTGAGTGGCTGGTACTTCTCGTGTCCTATCTATGAAATCTTTGTCCCAAAGATTAAAGGATTTTTCTCTTATGTGTTCTTCTAGAATGTTTATAGTTTGAACTTTTATGTTTAGGTCTATGATCCATTTTGAGTTAATGTGTGTATTATGGTGTGAGGTAAGAATCAAAGCTCATTTTTTCTAAGTGGATATCCAGGGGCTCCAGCATCATTGGAAAGATTATTCTTTACCCCACCAAATTACATTAGCACCTCTGCTGAAAGTGAATTAGTCATATACGTGAAGGTCTGTTTCTGGACTTTCTTCTATTTTCATGACCTATGTATCTATTCTTATACTAATAACACACTGTTTTGGTTACTATAGCTTTATTGCAAGTTCTGAAATCAGGTAAAATTCTTCAAAATGTGTTCTTCCTTTTCAAAATTGTTTTGGTTATTCCAGGCTTTTGTACTTCCATATAAATTTTAGAATGAGTTTGATAATTCCTGCAAGAAAATCCTGCTGGGATTTTGACTGGGATCATGTTGAATTTATGGGTTGGTTTGGGGCAAATTGACAACAGTATTGTCTTCCAATCTGTGACCACAGTATATATCTCTCCATTGTTTAGGTCTTCTTTAATTCCTTTCAGCAATGTTTGTAGTTTTCAGTGTGCAGGTCACACACATACTTTGTTAAATTTATCCCTGAGTATTTTATGCTTTTGGATGATATTGTAATTGTATTGTTTTACTTAAAAATTTTTTCAATTGTTTATTGCTACTATATATAAATACCATTCTTTTTTAGAAAGACTTTATTTATTCGAGAGAGAGAGATCTTGAGAGAGTGAGAGAAAGCATGAGCACTGGGAGGGGCAGAAGGAGAAGCAGACCCCCCACTGAGCAAGGAGCCCCGATGGAGGGCTTGGTTCCCAGGACCCCAGGATCCTGACCTGAGCGGAAGGCAGACGCTTAACTGACTGAGCCACCCACACGCCCCTCAAAACCATTGATTCTTACACATTAACTTTGTTTCTTATGCCCTTGCTAAATATTCCTGTTCGTTCTAGTAGCATCTTTTGTGGCTCTCTTAGGATATTCTGTGACACGATGATGCTGTCTGCAAAGAAAGATAGTTTACTTCTTTCTTTCCAAACGGCGTCCCCTTTATTTTTATTGTTGTCTACTTCTGCTTTATTGCACTGCTAGGACCTCCGGCACAATGTTGTATAGACGTTGTGGGAATGGACATTCTTGCCTTGTTCCTACTCTTTGGAAAAATAACAGTTTTTCACTACTAAGATGTTAGCTATAGGTCTTTCATCTATGCCTTTTATCACACTGAGGAAATCAGTGTGATAGAAATCAATAGATCAGAAATCTATTTCTGGCTCACTAGAAATGTTTATATTTTTATAATGAACAGCTCTTGAATTTTGTCAAATCCTTGTCTGCATCAATTGAGATAATTACGTGGTTTTCTCCTTTATTCTCTTAATATCATTAATTACATTGATTAATTTTTGAGTGTTAAAGTAACGGTGCATTCCTTGGATAAACTCCAGTTGGTCATGGAGTAGTGTCCTTTTTCTGTATTGCTAGATTTGATTTGCTAATATTGTGAAGAATTTTTGCAACTATGATCATGAAGGCTACAGGTCTGCAGGTTTCTTTGTGCAATATCTTTGTTTAGTATCACGGTAATTCTGGCCTCATTAAAAGACTTGAGAAATATTCACTCTTCTTATCTTTTCTGAAAGTATTTATAAAGGATGGAATTACTTTCTTAAATGTTTGATAGAGTTTACTAGTGAAGTCATATAGCACTGGGAAGGTTTCTATTACAAATTCAACTTTTTTAATAGACAAAAAGCTTTCAAGTTGTTTCATATTTATCAGTTTTGGTTATTTGTATCTTTCAAGAAATTTGAGTTATCAGCGTCTGCCTTCAGCTCAGGGCGTGATCCCGGCGTTATGGGATCGAGCCCCACATCAGGCTCCTCTGCTATGAGCCTGCTTCTTCCTCTCCCACTCCCCCTGCTTGTGTTCCCTCTCTCGCTGGCTGTCTCTCTCTCTGTCAGATAAATAAATAAATAAATAAATAAATAAATAAATAAATAAAATCTTTAAAAAAATTTGAGTTATCAAACTTATGGACATAAAGTTGTCATTTCCCTATTATTCTTTAAATATCTGTAGAGTTCATGTTGATGTGCCCTTTTTCATCCCTGATTTTCCTGCTTCCCCCCTCCCCCCCAGCAGTCTCCCTAGGAGTTTATCAATTTTATTTATTTTTTTCGAAAACCCTGCTTTGGGTTTCTTTGATTTTCTCTATTTTTCTGTTTTCTATTACATTGATTTCTGCACCTCCTATCTTCCTTCTACTAAAGATTTAAGTAGCTTTTATTTTTCTAGCTTCTTAAGGTGGAAGCTTAAAACTCTGATAATTTCTTGTAGACTTTTCTTACTTTCTAAGATAAGCATTTAATGCCACAAATTTCTGAATACTTCTTCAGTTGCATCCCATAATTTCTGATATGTTGTGTTTTTATCTAGCTCAAAATATTTTCTTTTTTTTTTTAAGTTTTATTTTTAGTAATCTCCACGTCTAACGTGGGTCTCAGACTCACAACCCCGAGACTGAGAGTCGTGCTCTCTACCGACTGAGCCAACCGGGTGTCCTGAGCTTAAAATATTTTCTGATGTCCTTTGTGACTTTTTTCTTTGGCCCATGTATATAGATATATATCCTTCATTGTCCAAATATTTGGAAATTTCTCATATATATTTTTTGTTCTTAATTCCACAAGTTTATAGGACATACTTGATTTCAATTCTTCTCGCCCTGTTGAGACTTGTGTCCTGATGAACGCTTCCTTGTGCTCAGAGAGAACCGTATTGTGTGGCCGCTGGTGGATAACGTCATCCAGCTTCTGATCTTCTCTGTACTTGTTCTTGTCAATTATTGGGAGCATAGTGCCGAAATCCCCAGCTCTGCTTGTGGGTCTGTCGGTCCCTCCCTCCATCCTGTCAGGCTTGCTTCATGGCTTGGAAGCCCTCTTCTTAGGACTGGTTTTCTTTATGAAACATCCTTCTCCGTGCCTGGGAAAATTCCTTGTCCTGAACTCTAATGTGTCTGATGCTGACACAGCCATGCAGACTTTGAAGTGATTAGCCTCCGTCGCCTGGTTTTTAACGTAGGTTCTCCCCACTGGACCGCCCTCTGTGTCCCCATCACCGATTCCGGGTTTGGGGAGCATCTCGGGCCTTCGTGAAGAGAAAGTTCCTCTGCCTCCACACGGTCGGGCTTAGACACAACGCCAACA
The DNA here is from genome assembly GCF_023065955.2 of Ursus arctos. NCBI lineage: Eukaryota > Metazoa > Chordata > Mammalia > Carnivora > Ursidae > Ursus > Ursus arctos. The sequence goes on from NW_026623111.1 coordinate 1,286,805, forward strand.
AATAATGTTACCTGCGTCATGTCACCTTGTGTACCAGGAAAAAAAAGTATAAGATTTTCATTAGTTGTGTTTTCCTGCTGAAGTGGCCGCTAATACGTAGATACAGAGCAGATGTTCCATGAACTAACATGCCTAGAGCCTGAAAAAACTTTTAGAGGTTGGCTTAGGTGTTAGTTTCCTATGCTGCCGTAACAAGTGACCACAGTTTTGGTGGCTGAAGACAAGGGGTATTTATTCCCTCACAGTTCTGGAGATCAGAAGTCTGAAATCCGAGCCACTGGGCCAAAAGCAAGGGGATAGCGGGCCCCACGTCTGTGGAGGCTCTAGGGGGAGAATCTATTCCTTGCTTCTTCCAGCTTTTCTGGTGGCTGCCAGCATGTCCACTCCCACACATTCTTTCTCTCCGTCTCTCCATCTCTTGTGCACACACTTTTGATTCCTATGACTTTTTCTTTTTGTTTTTTGCTTTCAAAATCTGGTCTCATTGTGTGCATATCTTGAATATTTTATGGTTCCTATGTTGTGGTAGTCTGAATAATGGCCCACCGAATCCCTAGAACTTGTGACTATTACCTTATATGGAAAAAAGGGATCTTTGCAGCATGATTAAGTTACTGATTTTGAGATGAGAAGATTATACTGAATTATCAGAGTGAGCTCTAAATGCCATCACAGTGCCCTAACAAGGGGGAGGTGGAGGGAAGACACACAGAGAGGAGGAGGCTGTGTGACTGCAGGGCAGAAATGGGAGTGGTCACAAGCCAAAAAATGCCACTCCTGCACTCCTACTTCTCAGTTGCCAAGATGGCACAGATGGCAAACTCAGGCATCGGTTCGACAAAGGATTTAGGTAGAATTTCACTTACATCATATCTATACAAATCTCTTTCCACTTTCCCATTTCTCGTCAGCTGAACAGGAATCTAGTTTGGGCTTCATTAAATGAGAGAACCTCTGACCTCTTGCATACCCTGGCCTCTGGGTACCCACTGTGACTGTGACCATCTGTTGCTAGTTGGCCAAGGGTATGTCTGTGGGACATTTTGTTCCTCATCCAACATCTAAAGCTCTGTTTCCACTTTTACATGTAAAAGTCTGAATCGCTAATTAAAAGAATATAATAGTTAGACTAGACAAAACCCAACTATGAGCCACTTACAGAGACACACCTTAAATACAAGGGCCCAGGAAAATCAGAAGTATAGTAATGGCACGGGAAAAAGAACACACAAGCTCCAACCAGAAGAAAGCTGGCTTAGCTACACTTGTATTGGAAAAAAATAGTTGTAAATTTATACATGTCTAATAATATAGCTTCAAAAATAGGAAACAAAAATTGACAGAACCGAAAGGAGAAATAGACAAATCTGTAATAATAATGGGAAACTTTAATTCAACTCTGTGATAGCTAGTAGAACACTCAACTATCAGTAAGGACACAGAAGATGTGAGCAACATGCCTGCAAACTTGACCTAACAGACATACACAGAATACCGTACCAATGTACCAGCCTCACCCGACGCACAGGGCGAGACAGGCCTCATGCTGGTCTGAAAAGCCACTGAAAACACATTTCAAGGGATATAAATCATCCAGAGGATGTTCTTTGACTGTGGTGGAATTAAGCCAAAAATCATCAGGAGCAAGAACAACAAAAGCTAGAAAATGCTCATATATTTGGAAACTAAGCATTTTACTTCTAGGCCTTGGGTCAAAGAAGAAATCACAATGGAAGTTAGAAGATATTTTCAGCTGGATGACAGTGAAAATAGACATATCAAAATTTATGAGATGCAGCTAAAGTCATGCTTAGAAAGAAAATTATAGCCTTAAATCCATATTAGAAGTGAAGAAAGGCTGAAAATCAATGATTAAATATCCATCACAAGTAGCTGGGAAAAAAGAAAGAACAACATAATAAATCCAAAGAAATTAGAAAGAAAAAATAATAAAGAGAAGGCATTAATACAATGGAAAACAAATATATAATAAAGAAATTTAACAATAACATACTTAGTTCTTTGAAAAGATTAATAAAATCAGTAAGTCCTTAGGAAGCCTGAATAAGAATGAGAACGAGAAGGCACAAAGTAACAATACTGAGAATGAAGAGGGAGTGTCATTACAGACCCTATAGTCCTCAAGATAAAAAAAAGAGACTAATAGGAGCAACTTCATGCCAATGAATTTGGAAATATAGATGAAATGGCCAAATTCACCATAAGACACAATATACTGAAACTAATACAAGGAGGAGCAGAAAATCTGAGCAGTCACACGTCTATTAAATAAGTTTAATCCCACACAAAGAAACCGCAGTCCCCGCTGATTCACTGATGATTTCTTCTGAACATTTGAGGAAGAAACAGGTCCACTTATATATAAACTCTACCAGAGAATCAAAAAGAAGAAATACTTCCTAACTCAAAAACCTGACAAGGAAATTAAAAGAAAGGAAAGTTAATGGCTAGACTGTTTATAAAAATTTAGGTGCAAAATCTTTTTTTTTTTTTAAAGATTTTATTTATTTATTCGACAGAGATAGAGACAGCCAGCGAGAGAGGGAACACAAGCAGGGGAGTTGGAGAGGAAGAAGCAGGCTCATAGCGGAGGAGCCTGATGTGGGGCTCGATCCCAGAATGCCGGGATCACGCCCTGAGCCGAAGGCAGATGCCTAACCGCTGTGCCACCCAGGCGCCCCTTAGGTGCAAAATCTTAAACTAGCTAAAGAAAATATGATCTATCCAATTAAAAATAGGAAAGAAAAGAAAACACAGTACATTGAAAACATAAGACAGAAAAGGCTTAATATATCAGTAACTATTACAGATGTATGCGAGCTAATTCATCAATTAAGAGAACGGGACTCACAGATTGAACTTAAAAATTTTAATATTGGGGAGCCTGGGTGGCTCGGGCCTGGGTGGCTCAGTCAGTTAAAAGTCTGACTCTTGCTCTCAGCTCAGGTCTTGATCTCAGGGTCGTGAGTTCAAGCCCTATGTTGGGCTCCACACTTGGCGTGGAGCCTACTTAAAAAAAATTTTTTTTAAATATTATGTATAAAAAGACACAGAAAGGTAAAAATAAAAGAATAGGAAAATATATACAAGACAACTATGCTCCAAAAGAAATCTCAATATTGATCAAAATCTAATTTAAACCAAGAAAAAGTCATAAAGGAACTAAGAAGGAGATCATATTCTGTTGAAAGTAAAACAAGAAGATATATCCATTGTGAACATATAAACACCTAACAATTCAACCTCAAAACCGCTTAAGAAAAAACTTACAAAACCCCTGGGAAAAAATTGGTCTGCAATTATAATGGGAGATTCTGGCATTCTCCTTTCCGAAATGTGTGGAGCAAGCACAGGAAAAGCACCGACACTGAAGACCCAGCCGGAGCAGTCAGTGAGCTCGGGCTGCTAGGTGCGCAGGGAGCCCCTCAGCCAGCAAGTGAGGGCGCACCCTGGTCAGCCGCGTGGGCTCATTAAATGCGGAGGGACCCACCTTACACAGACTATACTCACACCTATCCTACGGTACACTCAGAAGATAGTAAAAATATAAGAATTGGCATTTTAATTTTCTTTATCTTTTCTATTTTTTTCTCACTTTAAAACTTTCTGCCCTTCATAAATTATCTTTATTAAATGATCTTTCTTGTGCACTTGGATTTGTTCTTCTTTCCCATGTATTGAACTGAAAACCTACCTGTTTTTAACAAGCTCTATTTTTGATAAATGTGTTTAGTTCTTAATTTCCCTCTAAGTACTGCTCTTCCTACTTTTTATTATCATTAACTTCCAATTATTTCTTTATTTTCTATAATTTTCTTCTTTTTTTCTTAACACCGAAGTTATTTTTACAGTGTATTATTTTGTTTACGATCCCATCGAGGGGCCTTGCCAGGACCGACAATGACAGTGTGCTACTCACTGCAGGTACGATCCCCCCAATCCTCGGAACAGGAAGCGACAGATGAACACAGATCCCTGCTTATCACATGCGCTAAGTAAATTCCATGGGGACGAGACATTTCAATACAACAAATTAAATCATAAAAGACAGAAAAATATAGGTGACTATTTATATGATTTGGGGGTAGAAGAGTAAAAGATAATATCAAAGACAAGCAATACAAGATCTAATTGATTCAATGGTATAAAACAAAAAAATTTGAACATTACAAAGAATTAACATAATTAAAGGCCAGTAAAAAACTAGGAGAAATATTTGTTTCATAATTGCCAAAGGACTAATAAATTTATTACAGAAGTAGCTCCTAAGGGTAAAAAGAAAAAACCCAGAATATCATGATATAAATGGGAAAAAATGATACGAACAGGCGATTCACAGAAGATAAAGAAATGATCAGTGAATAACTGAAGGTTCAGCTTCCATTGATAATTAAGCAAATGCAATTAAATGCATCAAGGGACTTTTTTACTTACCAAATCAGCTAACATTGACTTTTTTTTTTAAGATTTTATTTATTTATTTGACAGAGAGAGACAGCACAAGCTGGGGGGGGGGGCAGAGGGAGAGGGAGAAGCAGACCCCCTGCTGAGCAGGGAGCCTGATGCAGGACTCGATCCCAGGACCCTGGAATCGTGACCTGAGCAGAAGGCAGAAGCTTAACTGACTGAGCCACCCAGGCGCCCCCCGCCCCCGGTTTTTTGAGAGAGAGAAAGCGCAGGGTGGGGCGGAAGGGCAGAAGGAGAGGGAGAGAGAATCTTAAGCAGGCTCCATGTCCATCACAGAGCCCGCCACAGGGCTCGATCTCATGATCCTGAGATCTGACCAGAGCCAAAATCAAGAGTTGGACGCTTAACTGGCTGGGGCACCCAGGTGCCCCTAAATTGGCTAACATTAAACAAAACTGAAATCCATGCTCTCAGCATGGGTGCAGGGTGAAGAGCACTCTGATACACTTCTCATGGAGAATAAACTAGTATAACTTTTTTTGAAGGCATTTGGGGAATATGCAGCAAAATCCTTACAATGTGAATATATACCCTGACCCAGAAATTCCTCTTCTAGGAATTCACCCTAAGGCAATAATAAAATGTGGTTTGAGGATACTCATTAAGAAGGCATTTGGGAAATTGTTTAAGTCAGCACAGAACGTGTATGTTCAGCTTCACATAACGCTTCATAGCTTCATACAGATGGAAACACGCAGAAGTATTTCAGAAACATATATATGCGCACAGTTTAGCACACACATATGTATCTCCTTGCTCTGTCGGCTGAAAGGGCTTCGAAGCAAAGACACCCTTGTGGCAAAGAGCATACCCACCACCCAGATCTTGGCTTCTAATACCATTCTCCCATAGAAGAAACCAAGGCACCCTGAGAAATGGCTGATTCTAGGACTGGGGCAGGAGATATGCAAGATGAGCCTGGAGCATCTTGAGCCGGAGAATAAGGAAGTGATAAACACATACACACACACACACACACACACACACACACACACACACGAGGGTAAGTCAAAGGGACACAGGATCCAACTGAAAGAGCTCCCAACGGCCAAAGCTGGAACAATTTAAGAAAGAAAACAAAGTAGCTGAGTTATAAGCCGAAGTAAAATAAATATTCACGAGTCCACTGATACAGTAAGTGGTTGAATAAATAAATAAGTGGGGGAGAATAGACAGAACACCTGTGTGGAAGAATTCCAAGTAATTTATGTAAAAAAACTGCCCGTAAGCGGACGGAGCATAACCCCCAACTCCATCAGTGTGGGCTGTGACTACTGACTTGCTCTCAAGGGTACAGCATAGAAAAGGGATAAAAGAACTTTACAGTTGAGAACCCTGACAAACACTACTCGGCCAGGGGACTGAGGTCAACACCATGGTGACAGGTCATGTTCACAGCATGTACCCCGGAGATGATGTGATAAGAAGGGCACTTCACCTCCGTAGTCTATCTCCCCCAAAACCACGACCTCGGTCTAATCACAGGGAAAACATCAGACAAATCCTAACTGAGATACACTCTAAAAAACACCTGGCCAGCGCTCTTCAGACACGTCAAGGTCATCTACAGTAAGGAAAGTCTGAGAACTGCCGCACTCTGGGGGGAATCTAGGGACACATGACCCCCAAGTGTCCTGGGGGGTTCTGGATGTGGTCCTGGAACAGAACATGCGCACTGGGGAAATACTGACAAAATCTGAATAATGTATGAACTGTAGTTGATAACATGTATCAATATTGGGTTCACTAACTATGACTGATGTAATGTATTAATGTAAGATGTTAGTAACAGGGGGACCTGGGTGTGGGGCATATGGGAACTCTTTGTACTATCTTTGTCACTTTCATGTACATCTAAAACAAAAAGTTTATTTAAGAAATAAACAATCATTGCAGGTTTCAAAACATCTTCTATAGTATGACAGAATTTTGAATCATAAAAGTATAGCTACATAGGTAGGGAAGAACTAGGAGGAAGTCTAGTGGGCTTGTGGCTATTTGATTCCTGTTGTTTTTGGTATTTGGTATATAAGCTTTTTTTTTTTTTAAAGATTTTATTTATTTATTTGACAGAGAGAGACAGCGAGAGAGGGAACACAAGCAGGGGGAGTGTGAGAGGGAGAAGCAGACTCCCTGCCGAGCAGGGAGCCCGATGCTGGACTCGATCCCAGGACCCTGGGATCATGACCTGAGCCGAAGGCAGACGCTTAACGGCTGAGCCACCCAGACGCCCCTAAGCTTTTTTCTAACCAATGAAAATTCTGAAGAAAAATTAAGTCTTAAAAAAACCCCACAGTGAATACAGGAGAACCAGTTACTTTCTTGCCAGCAATGTGATAGAAAATATAATAAAAGGGCTGCACCCACAATAGCAGTAAAAAAAACAAAACCCAAACACCTGACAATAATTTTGAGAAGAAATGTGCCAGATCTTCATGAAGGAAGGGACGTGAGGACACGTGAAAGACTAGCCACACTCCCGGACAGGAGGTGACACACTGGCAGATGGCAACGCCCCCACACTGAGTGTATGTTAGTGCAGTTTCACCCAAGTACCCGTGGGATTTGGGGGTGAAAACTTTATAAAGTGATTCTAAGTGTCACCTGAAAAACAACCCGAAAGAGAATAGTCAGAGAGATGTTAGAGAGGGTGAGCAGTGAGAATATACAGGCTGTGCTGGGCGGGAAAGGTCAATACTGACACTGATGTAGAAACAGAGCAGTCAGCAGCAGAAAACAGAAGCCCCAAACAGGCCACAGAACATACAAAAACACAGTCGATGACCTGGCATTTCAAATCTACGTAGGGTTGGAACGGGTTGTTTGGAAAATTATAAAGCGAAGTGCCTACTTCATATCAAACACAAAAATAGAGACAAATTAACTTAAAACAAGATATTGTGGAGGGATAAACCTTTGTATGGAACGGAATGGAAAGCCTGGCAGCAGCCGTGAGGGTAATGGGCCTTGCTGTGTGACAGAAGGAAAGCCACGGGCGCAGCGCAGACATTCCCAGATACTGCCCCGGAAAAATCAAATTAGACCTTGGTTTTTATGTATCACCAAATAACAAGATCAGAGCCCAGATGGATTAAAGGCTTAAACTGAGAAAAAAAAAAAAGCAAATCTTAAGTACAGTTAAAGAAACAAAGGCAAATAGAGGTTTCCGCAAAAAGGAGAGTACTAATAAAAGACACACACGATACAAACCATAATAAGAAATGAATGATAATGTAGTCTACATCATAATTTTAAAATTCTGTATGATAAAAACCATCACAAAAAACTCAAGAGACAATTAAAAACTATGTACTGGGCATATAAAGGAGAAATAGAGTAATACCCCAAATATATAAAGAACCTCCAAAAGTCATTAAGAAAAATTAGAAAACTGGGCAGAGGACATAAACAGATAAAGGGGAAATCAGGATGGCTAATTAATAGAGCCTTATTAGTCCTGTAAAATGTAAATAAAGACCACCTCACTTTCCACAGAGTAGATCGGCCGAGATGAAGTCTGACACAGATGCAGGGAAAGTTCTAGCACACAGTGGGGCAGCTGCCCGAGGGGGTACCAGGGAAAGAAATGCAGACCCTACTCTGCCATCAGGTTCCTGGAAGCAGAGACACAGCCTCGGCCAAAGCCATACTTCCTGAAGGTCTCCGTGCTGGCCGGAGTTGCCAGGTCTGAGGGCTGTGCCCAGCCTATTGACCAGCCTTGGGACGCACTTGCCCCTGGCCGGGCCCACAGGGCAGGCAGAATAGTTTGGCTTCAGAGAGAACGAGGTGCAGAGAGGAGGGAGGTCCACACGGGCAGCCAGCCTCAGACAGGGCCGAGGGGCCCCTCAAGCTCAGATGTACAGAGCCAATGAATCTGCAGATGAAAAGCTTGGTGTTTCTTAGAGTCCTCACAGCGAGGGACAAAGGCACTCATTTATGGTATAATTAATTCCCTTAGTGTTTTTTTCTTTTGTAAAATACACATAACTTAAGATTTACCATTTTAACCATGCCCAAGTGTAGAATTCGGTGGCATTGCGCATATTCACGATGTTGCGTAACCATCACGACGACTTATTTCCAGAACTCTTTCATCATCCCAAACAAACGCCGTACCTGTATTTCCATTCGTGTTTTAACTTTAATTATAAAAATTGTTAGGGGGAGTCACTAATTCCTTTTACCCTTTCCTTTGTTCTTGTTTTACTATTGAGATACATTTACACGCCATAGAATTCACCCTTATAAGGTACAAACTTCAGGGGCTTTTAGTACACTCACACGTGCTCTGTCAACCATCACTACTGTCTATTCCAGAACATTCTCATCACTCCAGAAAGAAACCCCATACATGTTATGTCACTCTCCACTCCCCTCATGTCCCAACCCCTGGCCACCACCAGTCTGCTTTCTGTCTCCACACATTTGCCTGTTCTGGACATTTCGCAGGCATTAATGGAATCATAGCATACGAAGCCTTTTGTGACTGGCTTCTTTCACTCAGCATGATGTTTCCAAGGTTCATCCATGTAGTAACAGGTGTCCGTACTTCATTCCTTTCTGTGGCTGAATAATATCCCCCCGTATGGACCACAGTTTGCCTGTTCTGTTGAGGGCATTTGGGTGATGCGCACCTGTGGCCCTTGTGCATAATGCTGCCGTGAACATTCATGGACAAGTTTTCTTGTGGAGAGAGGTTTTCGTTTCCCTGGGGTAGATTTCGGAGTGGAATTGCTGGATCATATGGTTACTTTGTTTAACTTTTTGGAGGAACTGCCAGACTGTTTTCTGCAGTGGCTGCCCCATTTTTACCCACCAGCAATGTATGAAAGCTAATTACTTTTCTCATAGGAAAGCAGAAGATTAGTCCTTGAGCTCTTTATTCAAATTTCCCCTCGAAAACCACTCCTGGAGTCCTCAATGAATAATTAGAACTCTCCGGACAGGGGTCTGACTGAGAACGGAGGCCCACACTGCCTCCAAGCCCAGCCGTGGGGCTACTGCGGCCCGGGCAGAACACATGCACTGGTTCACTTGCATCTGTGGCCTCAGGAGGAAGCTGGGCCCTGACGGCAGATTAGGTCCTCAGCTCATGGATCAGGGCTGTCCACTCACTCAGCTCCTGGGCCCCGAGAGGAGTGGTGCCTGCCACACCCCATGCTCCCTCCCTCCCTCCCTCCCGGCTGCCACATGCTCACACCCATTCAGGGGAGGCGAGTGCTGTGCTGGGGCTGCAAGGGAGGCAGTAAATCAGACTGAGCCACAGAGGTGCACGAGCAGGGCACACGCACACACAGGCACAGTTACGTCCCTCCCAAGAGCACTGATAACAGCTACCATTTTCTGAGTAGCTACTGAGTCCCCCCGCCACGCCCCCCCACCTCCCTTCTGAGCTCAGTCTGCTGGGCTTACCCATTTGGTGCTCCCTATGGACGGGCTGAGACTCTCCAGTTCCACAGGCTCAGGACTGGACACTTGCTTCCTCCCCAGTGCACCCCCTTCTCACTGCCCCTCACCACCCACTCAGGCCTGACTCACCCCGACATCCCCTGTTCCCCACAACCTAAATCTTATCAACTCCACTCCTGCTGGCTCTGCCACCTCTACTGACTTCTCCCTAGTTCAAGTCCGTTACCCCTCACCCAGAGGATGCCATGACCCCTCTGCCCTCCAGACTATTCTCTGCTCCGTAGCATGGTGAAATGCCCATGCTTCCTTGCTGAAAGCCAGCCCATAGGCTTCTAGTTCAACATGGTGGGTTAGTCACACACATCTATCTCTGCTCCCTCCTGAAGCCCCACTAAAATAATTAAAATACATCTACAAGAAAGAAGAGGATAGGAGAGGGGCTACGAGCAGCAAGGGATTTCATTTCTGCACGTTTATAAAAGATGGTGGGGGTGGGGGAGACCGGGGGTGACAGCTGAGAGGGAGCCACAGGCATGGAGAAGCCAGGGGAGGCTCCAGGGCTGGGAGTACAGGTGCAGCCCAAAGGTGGAGGGGGAGATGTGAGGCTGAATGCAGGGGTGTGAATTCACTGTTACGGGCAGAATGGTCGGGTGCCCTGACTCCCCAGCCATCACCCACCCCCCAAGTACATTCAGTGTGAGTCTGGACAGGCATGCACTCCCCCAGACAGATGAGGAGGAGGAGGAAAATGAACCAGAGGATTCTCGGCAAAATGGATGGCCCTGGAAAAGTGGCCTCTACTTCTACTCTGGGTATGTCCCCCGTGTGTTGTTGTGAAGGGAGGTCTGCAGTCCGATGATCTCTGCTCATGAACCAGGGGCTCTGAGCAAACTGGCATGGCCCTGCTCTGAACTGTGGTCACCAGAGCCCCAGGAAACCCGAATTCTGCGCCCTCCAGTCCTCCAAAGCCAGCTCTGATGCCAGCCCTCCCATTGCTGAACCTGGCAGCCCTGTGGGTTCCGGCCCGCAGGGACACCCTGGAAGAAAGCAGGGCGTTGCTGCACACTTCACTCCTGCTGCTGCCTCAGCTCCTCCTCCAGCCCTTCATTTCTTTAGCCAAGGTCATCTCTGGGCATCTGCCTTTGGCTTATAATGCTAACTGAAGAAATTTCAGAGTCTGGCCTTAAAAATCCAAGTCTTCATAGTTTAAAAAAAAAGTCTAAGAAACAAATGAAGGAGATGTTCCCTCTGCCTTGCAGCTGTGGAGAAAGGAACATCTTCAAGACCCAATTTGAAAAAATCTCGCATGGGGAAGTCCACGTGAACACCCTTCCCGGCTTCTGGTGAATGTGCACACTGGGGTGGATATCCTTCCCTCCTTTCCGATCTCCTGCAGGCTGCTTGCAGGGCTCCCAGGCTTCAGAATCTATGCCATGTCTTGGGGCGGGGGTCCTCCCAACAGGTCCCTGTAATTCTGATCGGTTGTCGTACTTGACATTTGTTTTGCCCGGCAATGACGTGAACGGGGCCCACGTAAACACAGGGGCTGAATAAGATGTTCCCCCGCAGTCCTTCTCTTCCAGAACACGTGGTGCCGGCTCAATAAAACCCACTCTGTGGAGGATTACTGAACAAATCATTCAAGAGCCTGTTTTTTACTTAAATTAGTATCTCTTTTATCATATACTAATTTATATCTATATATGGGTCTATTTTTGGACTTCATTTTTTTTCTATTGATCTATTCCATTTTGTACCCATACCATAATGTTTTAGTAACTGTGGCTTTATGTTTTAATATCTGGTAGGACTTGGTCTTCCTTAATGCTCAGCTTTAACTTGTTTTCATGGTTATTATGGATTATTTTTGCATCATAAACTGGTTTGTCTAGTTACCTACAAAAAATCCCATTGACTTTTTGGGCATATTTACTAGGACACAACTATATTTTATGCATTAATGTAAGGAGATGACATCTTTATAAAATTGAGATTTCCTATCTTTTCTGAAATTTTAATTTTTTTTTTAATCTGGCTCTTGCACATTTTCGTTAAGCTTATCATAGTCGTATCTTTCCCTCATGACATCTTGTAACTGGTGGTTGTTTACCAGGAGGCAGTTTCTGTGTGCTCATTTATGCCTAGACTTCTCCAGGCCCTGGCATGGAGGGTTTCTCTTCATTGATTCTGTTGGTTTCCAGGCAGGCAATCATGGCGTCTTCACAAGACGATGGTTTTCCTCCTTCTTTGCAGTTGTGATGCTTCTCTCTGTATGACATTAACCAGATAGATCGTGAATGGTAGCAGCAACAGCAGCTTATCTTGCTCCTGACTCGCACAGGGGAGCTTGACGTGGTCTGCCGGCTTGCAGAGGGTGAGTATTATCAGCCAGGGAAGGCCCAGAGGGGTCACATGGTCTGGCCGCATCCTAGCAAGATAAGGTGGAGGCAGTGGGGTGGATGTGAAGTGACTACAACAGTGGATGTGGGCAGTAAGAAAGGCCTGAACTGAGGTCATGGAGGGAAGAGGCCCCGGGGTAACAGGGGCCACCGCATGGCTGGAACCGGGGTATGGGAAGGAGGAAGGGAGGGGTCAGGATGGCCCCTGCAGGGACTGGGCACTGGTGCGGAGCTCTTCCAGACACGCTGAGTTTTCAGAATGTGTGGGACAGTCAGGGGGACTGGCACCGAGAGCTGGAGCTGCTGGCCTGGAGCTCAGCACCGAGAGGAGCTCTGCTACAGTTGCCCTGCCACATCCTGAGGCCCCCGCACTCTGGGCACCTGGGCCTCACCTTCGGCACCGAGGGCCTGGTGCCTTCGCTGCCTCTGCCTTGTTTGCCACCCCCCCTTCTCTGCTGTGCACCTTCTTGCTTGAGAGCTCAGTCCACCCCCTTCATGGAAGCCTCCCTGACCACAGGCTAGGACAGGGCACTGTCCATTGCCCTCTCTGCACCTGTCCTTCAGACTCTTTAGAAAATGTGATGAAACATTCCGTTGCATTGTGTAAGGTCCATCTTCCCCGCTGACAACCTGTCTTCACGGCTGTATCATGTGATTGATGTTCATGTATTTGTTGAGTAGATGAGTGGGATCATCTTGGGTGGTAGCCGTCCTTATTCCCATTTTATGAATGAAAAAAGTCTCAGATTGTATAGTAGCCAATGGCACAGCTGGACTGGGAGCCCAGATGGAACCAGGAAAGGGAGGAAGATGTCCTGGGAACACGTGGACGATGAGAAGAGGGCCCTGGATAAAGCATCAGGAATACTTCCACTGGGAGACAGAAGGTGCACGGTCCCTGGCACACATGCTCTCTTGTCCCAAGGGGAACAGCTCGGCTCCAGCTCAGATGCACTGTCTGTCCTCCCATGCAGCAAGCCCTGCCCTCACTGGGCAACTTCTGTAGAATGGGGCTAGGTCCAAGTTAGGGGCAGGTAGGAGTGGTCCATCTGACAACACTGCCAGCCATGCTGTCCACACCAGCTTCATCAGAATTGAGCCGGTGGTTTGGAGTCCGTTCCCCTGATGTCCTTCTCCATGGGTTTCTATGTGGCATTTCCCATTTCTACCTCGAGTCCCCATGCTGTCCCGTGCCCTGAGGGATTGGACCCTGACGCCCTGCAGCTTCGCCCTGGCAGATCACAGAGGGCGAGGAGTAGAGTGTTCCTGCTCCTCTGGGGGGAGTTGCAGTCCTGGCTGTGTCGGTGACCTTGTAGAATCCATCTCTGCCTCCAGGAAGATTGTCTAGACCCTGGGACTTGCTCCTGCAAGTGCGCCCACTAGGGCTGGTGCACAGGGCTTCACCCTGCCACATCTCTGCAAACGGTCTCCTCTTCAGCTGGAAATGCCAGCGGAGGCCCTATCAGTAGGAGGCTAAGGAAGAGGAGTGGGGCGTTTACCCCCTAAAGCCCCAAGGGTTAAGAGCCACGGCTCTAGAATCACACACTGGATATGGGTCACAGGGCTTAGTCAGCGACTATGTGACCTTGTCCAAGTTTCTAAAACAACCTCGGTCTCAATTTATCCAAAAGATGGGGGAATAACACTGTCACAGGTTTTTGTTGGTGTTAAATGAGATGTCTTTAAAACAATGCAAGGTATAACAGTGAGTGCTGTATGTATCGTTAAAGGGACAGAAAGCAGAGAAGGAAGAGGGATAGAAGCCTTCTGGGCCCAGAGAGGACACGCACAGGCTGTCAGAACAAAACCAAGTTCTGCCAACTTTTCTTCCAAATCTATATTAGGGCTGCAGAGGAAACCAATCATCGCATTGCGCGTATTAAAGTCCATTGAAGTTTAAGAACACTCCGAAGGGAATATTACCCCAAGTCTTCCCTCCTAGTTTTCTCCCTGAAAGGTGTGCATTGTGACTCTGTGTGTTGCCCAAACTCTGGAGCTTGGCTGTGGCTGACCAGAGATGCCCCTGGTGGGGCCAGAGGTTTGTGGCTGCCATTTACCCCTTTCCCTGCCGGTGCCCCCTCTGTGTGAAGCACTAATGTTCAGCACCTCAGTGGGATAGCAGCAAAATGACATGGTAATGAGGTACGCCAAGCCCTCTCCCCTCTGACAAGAAGCAGCAGTGAATAGCCCACTCCTGCTGGAGATGATTCTGCGCAACAGGACTTGGCGATCTTGCTGTGCTTCTGGATCTGCGCGTGTCGCTCCTGTGATGTTTTGGAGAACATGCAACATTAGGAAGCTCTGAGGGCCAATAAAACACTGAATTGTTTAAAAATTGCCAGTGCTTGTAGGAATAGTGGAAGGAATTAAATATGCCAGAGAACCGATCAACCTCTTAATAGAAGAGTCTGACGGAAACCAAACAATACCACTTAGGAGAAAACGACTGGATAAGAAGAAAGGAAAGAAGAAAGTCTCTGAAGCATAAGTAATCGTGGGCAGAGCCTTTGCCACAATCAGTCATCACAGCAGAACTTTCCCACAGGAGCACTACGCTGAGTCCAGGAAAAAACAACACTGCGATAATCAGATGTTTGCAATGCATATCCCTAGAAATCAGTGCCATAAAGTGTACCCTAAAAGATTAATATATCTTAATTACATATTTATTGAACTTCATTTAAAAATAAATTTTGTTTTAAGAGAAGCAAGGGCTGTTTCAGTGAGTGAATAAGTAAAGTGCACATTCTATTTCTTTCTTTAGTTCTGTCAATTTTTGCTCCAAGCTTTTTAAAGTTCTCTTATTAGGTACATTCAGGTTTAGGATGGCTATACCTTCCCGATGAACTTGTCTATTATCATCATGAAATGTCTCTAGTTCTGATAATGCGCTTTGTTTTGCAGTTTAACCTTCCCATCTTGGAATTTTAGTTTTATTTACACCATTTGCAACTTGTTCTCTGTCCCTCCTTTCTTGAATTCTTTTGGGTGAATCACATACTTTTTATTTTTATTTTTTTATTTTTATTTTTTTAAAGATTTTATTTATTTATTTGACAGAGACAGCCAGCGAGAGAGGGAACACAAGCAGGGGGAGTGGGAGAGGAAGAAGCAGGCTCCCAGCGGAGGAGCCTGATGCGGGGCTCGATCCCATAACGCCTAGATCACGCCCTGAGCCAAAGGCAGACGCTTAACGACTAAGCCACCCAGGTGCCCCCGAATCACATATTTTTAATATCCCATTTTATCTCCTGTGCTGACTTGCCTAGGTATTGTTTTACAGGTTGCCCTAGAAATTATAACACTCATCTTCAAGCCGTCATAGTCTGCCTCTAAATTCGATCACAGTGTGTCACGGACACTGTGAGAACCTCACAATAACATAATTCCACATTCACCCTTTCCTGCCCATCGTACTTTTCATGTCTTATATTTTCTTTTTTTAAAATTTAAATTCAATTAGCCAACACATAGTACATCATTAGTTTCAGATGTAGTGTTCAACAGTTCATCAGTTGTGAATAACATCCAGTGCTCAAGACATCACGTGCCCTCCTTAATGCCCATCACCCAGTTACCCCATCCCCATCCCCCCTCCTCTTTCAGGACCCTCAATTTGTTTCCTGGAATTAAGAGTCTCTTATGGTTTCTCTCCCTCTCTGATTTCTTCCCATTCCGTTTTCCATCCCTTCTCTTATGGTCTTCTGCACTGTTTCTTATATTCCACATATGAGTGAATTATCATATGATTTCACTCATATGCGGATTATAGTTTATTTCTATGTTGTAAACTTAAAAAAAAATTTAAAGTCTTTTCAAGAATTCAAAACCATATATAAGTAAGTCAGATCTAGAACTATACAAAATATATAAAATAAACTATGTAAAATGAAGCTAAGCATGTTTCTGTATTTGGCCTCACCATCCCTGGTGTTCTTTACTCCTGCCTGCAGCTCCAGTTCCAGGGGCCTCAGTCTCTCCATCCTGAAGAGCTGCTTTTGGCATTCCAAGTAGTGCAGGTCTGCTAAGACGCGTTTGTTCAGACTTCGTAAATCTGAAATTGTCTTTATTTTGCCTTCATTTTGGGAGATAATTTTCTGGATACAGAAATCTAGATGGACTCTTTCTGCACAGCATGGATGTTATCCCTTCATCCTCTGCTCTCCACTGTTTCTAGGAAAAGTCAGCTGTAATACATACTGTTCTTTGTATATAACATGTCTTTTTCCCTTTGTTATCTTTCAGGGTTTTCTCTTTATCTTTGGTGTTTGTGAGTTTGACTGTAATGTGCCTAATGTGTGGTTCTCTTTGTGTTTAACTTATTAGGAATTTGTTGAGCTTTCTGGATATGCAGATCAAGAATTTTAATCAATTTTGCAAAGTTCTCAGCCACTTTACCTTCAAACTCTCCGTTCTCCTCATGAGATGCCATATATACACAAGGTTAAACCATTATATTGCCTCACATATTCTGGACTCTCTGGTTGGCTGGGTGGTTTTCACTTTTTTCCCCGTTTTGTATTTCATCTGGGACACTTCCTACTGGCCTGTCTTCAAATTCATGGTTCTTTCCTACACTGGGTCCAGTGTGCTGTGAAGCAATCTGATGGATTCTTAGTCTTGCCATTGTATTTTTCATTTTTTACATTTCTATTTGAGTTCTTTCTATGGTTTTCACATCTCTATTAAAATTAATCATCTCTTAACACATATTGTCTACTTGTTCATTTAGATACTTTGGCATTTTTATAATTTAAAAAATCTGATAGTTCCAACATCTGGGCCATCTCTTTGGTTGACTCGTATTGATGGCTTACTCTCTTAGTCATAAGTCACATTTTCTTACTTCTTAGGTCTTAAAATTAAAAAAAAAATTATTTGCTGGACATTTTGCATAAAAGGACAGTAGAGACTGAAGTAAATATTTACTTCCTAAAAAGGACATGCCATTTTTTATGTCAGGTCACTAGAGCTGGGAGCAAAGTCAATTTGATCTGTGGTTGGGCTGGGTCTGGACTTTATTGAAACTTCGGTTGATTTGATTCACTCTTGGCTTGTAATGTTTTGAAACTGGGATCAGAAATTTCCCTTCTATGGGGTCTGCAGTCTGAGGACTGGCACAATTGCCAGGATTTCTTGGAGCTTTGCAGTTACACTGTCAGTGTTTCAGGCCACAGGAGATCTCTCTTTGTGTTACCAACCAGCTGCCAGCTTTTTGGGTTGCTAGGAAGTTTGCTTTGCCCTCCAGTGTCACCCAGCTTTCTGCACCGTGGAAGAGCACATCTGTACCAGAATGCCTGTCGGGGGGCTGTGGGTTCTCCTAGCCTTCTGCCATAACCCAGACCTTGGCAGCTGAAGGTCCAGGATGCTGTGGGTTGACTACTTTCAGCTGCCCTGCTCTGCCCTCAGCTTTGATGTCTGCCCCTAGACCCTCTGTAAAGACTCATGGGAAGGAGTTGATAAGTGATGGGATCTGTAGCTGGGGCACTTTAGAATTCTGTCACAGCAGCCCACATGTAGTTAAGCTTAGCTGGTCTCTTCCTCCCCACTGTAAGACAGGGTCCTCCTGTAAACTGGCCCTCCACCGGTGATGAGAGAAGCCTTGGGTTTCTTCTTTTCTGTGAAGGGCTTATCACTGTCTGGAGTTCTGTTCACTTAGTTGTATCCTCAGCTCTCTGGTAAATTCAGAAAAACTAATTTTGTAATTTATTTAGTTTGGTTTTATTGTTAAGACTTAGAGCAACCGTCTCTTGTGATTTTTTCCTCTTCTACATCTTAACTGGAAATTCATCCTTTAGTGTTGTCATGAATTACAACTTAAAAAACAGCCCCACTAAGATAGCCACGTGTTAGGACATCTAATCCAGTACAGGATGAGGTGTGCATCAGAAGAAAGGTGCAGAAGGGGTCATGCTAACTTTCCAGGGGATGTGGCCTATAAACTTGGCTCCTCCTTCACGTGGCAGTGTGACCCAGGAATCCAAACCACAAGGTTGCAAGGAAGTTCTTCAGCGCTGTTAGTGGTAACCCAACAAAAACCCTCTAAGTTGTTCTTGGCCTTCTAGGCACAGAACATCTCAGGCAGTCACAGAAGTTCAGCCTGGAGTACCGCAGAGCACACATATAATTCTCCACAACAACAGTCTGCTTACTCAGAGATTACTGAAGCCTGGTATAAACTCATTAATGAAGCAGATAGAATATGCGATTTAATTTCATCTTTAGTGGAGACACACCTAAATTGTGGCCAAACAAACGGCTGCACTGTTGCTGTGTGGCAAGGACAGCAAGGCTATGTTCCGGGGCCTACACGGACAAGGCTGGTTCTGGTTCATGCAGCGTGTCCGTCATGGGGCAGCTGGGGTTCTGCCTCAGCGTGATCTACGTCCTGTGATTCAGGAGTGCAGCCCAGCCCGCATCTGGAACAGTGATGGCTGTCACGGCAGAGGAAGAAGAGAGTCTGGAGAACCACGTGTGACCCAGTGGTGACAAACAGCATTGGTATTCACATGCCATTGCCTGAAGCAAGTCACATAGCCACACCTGAGTCAACGGGTGAGGAAGTACACTCTTCCTCTGGGGAGGAAAACAAAGATTTTTGAATAATAACATACTGTACCACACAGCCCACCCTCTGGTCACGCATATTTGCTTTCCTCCTCCTTGCCAAGGTCCCATCTGAGCAGGGTATCAGGATTTTGTGCCAGGTCTTGATGTGGCTCCTCTTGCTCTGTAGGTCAATGGACTAAAGAGTCAAGGCTCTTTCCCGGCACAAGCTGATGTTGGGTGGGACAGATGGCCGCAACAAACACACCCGTCTGGAAAGGGAAGAGTGCAAGACACATGGTAGTCAGTGGTGCACAGCATTCTCATTGGGTAGGTGCTGAGAGGGCCCTTCTCTGGCCTTTGATTGGGCCCTGAATCTGTTCCCCAGGAGTATATTCCTAGTCCATTGCTCTCCATGGCCTTTTATCCATTTCCTGGGATTTCCTTTTCCATTATATTTCTTGGCTACATGTAAGAGGGCAGTGAGAAATTCTCTTTCCCTGGGGGATGAGCATGTATCCCAGCCAGCTTCTTCCTGTAGGAGATGTGGGGCCCTAGGTTTTAAGTCTCCAACAATCAACACCTCTTTTAGTCCAGACTGCTGGTCCTCTGGCCAGTGCAACTCTCAGAAATGTAATCAGTTCCATTTCACTTCATCCAGCTCCACGTGCCAGCAGACCCACCCACAATTCATTTGGAGATGTATCCTCTCTCTAGACTTCATTGCAGTTACCTTGAGTTTATCAGGAGTTTGTGGGAAAGCTGCCACTAGTCTCTTTTTGTCTGGAGCTACATGGTCAAACTAAAAACTTATGGGTGTCCCCTTGATTCTTTCAGAGACATTAACAGTAGCCATTAAGGTCACACCTTTAATTTGTTAAAGGCGGTGTTTTAATTGGCTTTTGTTGTTCAAAACCCTTTTCAGATTCTTCTTTTACTGGTTGGAGATGAGAATCATTTTTATATTCAAATGCATAAGACTCCAATTTTCTGGAATTTCTATTCCCTTTCATGCCTACTTGTACACTGGCCAATTCTTTTCTGAGTTTGTTTCTTACAGTACGTTGTCACATTCAGACAAGCCCAACAGAGCATGTCCTAGTGCTCTGTTGGCCCACTCTGCCCAAAGCCTTAGCTCATTAGGATATTATTTGCCTCAAAATTATCACAAAAGACAATTTCACCAAATGTTATACCATTTACCAAATGCCATCCTCCAGCCTCCAGCAGATGTCTCCTCTATGCCTGCACCCACTTTCTGAAGCCAGTGCCACATGTTTTAGGATTCATTGTACAACCTCTTACTTCTGGCACCAAGTCCTATAGATCCTGCGAAAGGCCAAGTGACGCTGCCATATAAACTACTCCCAAATCTTACTGCCTACAGCAAGGATAGCTTGTCTTTCATCTCCACTGTATTCTGTCCCCAGGCCGGTCTGCCACACGTGATGCAGGACGAGGGACCGGTCTCTATCAATGTCGCCAGCCATGGTGACAGAGAGAAAAGAAATCAAGAGGAATCATCTGCAATTTCTTAAAGTCTCAGCTTAGAGGGACACATGTCACTTTTGCTTACATTTTGTTAGCGAGAGCAGGTCACAGGCCCAAGTCTGACATCTGCTGGGTAGAGAAGCACCACCTTCCCCCCAGAGAGGGGGCGCGGCCCACAACACTCTCTACCGCACTTGCCTTATGAGAGAATATCTCAGGAGAGCTCCCCCAGAAGGTCTGAAAGAAGTAAAATTAATATATCCTGCAGCAAAAATTTCTTTTTCAAGTTTCACTCTGAAAATGTTGAGTTGAATGCACACCCCATAAGGAAAGATTTTTACCTGCATTTCGTAAAACTATTAGGAAACCACCTAACTGGGCAAATATGTAATGATTACTGTATAGAGAGATGCCTTGTGGCCTGTCTTGGACGTGCAGGGTAGAATGGCTATCTTCCATGTGCATTTGAAGCTGCTGAAGCTGGTGGCAGAGGCTCTAAGATCGGTCCTAGACTGATGTGACTCCGGGGGCAGGTCCCAGCTCTCGGGGTCTCAGGCTTTCAGTGATCAAGATCACAGCTTTACAGAGGATTTCTAAGACTTGTTCCAAGTCTCCATTTTTATATGTAACCTATGTATCCTTAAAGGTTTTTCAAGGAAATTGCTAGTCTTTGAAAATGTTACTAAATATTCCAGGATAGAATATCAACTTTCCGTTTGCTTTTGAGTTTCAAACAATAAGACATTTGCATGAAACAAACATTTTTAAAAGTATACTTGATCTTGTGGCTTTTTACCATGTGCTATTCTAGTCTTCTGTTTGGAACATAAAAATCATTTCCACAGCGACTAATTATAGTCTAAGTCACAAGCACGGGGGATTAGAGGCAACCATCATGCAAATATTAAAAGCTTATCTTTGAAGTTCTCTCAAGAACGAATACAAGCTAATAAGATGCAGAAAAGACATACACAGTTTCCAGCATAGACGTGAACTTCTCACGTTGGCTTTATGGCTGATCAGCTTAACGTGAATCTGAAGAGAATTATTTTCTGCCCGATACTTCATGCCTTTTTGAAAAATCAGTTGAGCATATTTGTGTAGGTCTATTTCTGGCTTCTGTTTTCTGCTCCATTGGTCTCTGCCAACACCCCACTCTCTTGATTACTACATATTACATCTTAGGATCAGGTAGTGCCTCTTCCCACTTTATTCCATGTCAGGATTGTTTCAGCTATTCCAGGGCCTGTGCCTGTCCACAAAAATCTAAACTAAGCTTATTTACGTCTACAAAGCACTTCCTTCGGTTTTAATAGGGCTTGAATTAAGCCTACGGATAAATCTAGGAAGACCGGACACATTCACATGCTGGGTCTTCCATTCCGCGGGTGTAGTGTGTCCACACTCACGAGGTCCTCTTGGACAGCTTTCCCTGGCACCGTGTAATCTAACGCATTTGGCTCCTGCACACCCTTCGTTGACTGCGTACTTAAGTACGTCATTATCTCTGGATACTTTGTATATGACGCCATTATCTTTGGAGGGATTTTAAATGGTCTTGTGTTTTAAATTTTGATTTTCTGCATGTTCTTTGTCAGTTTATAGAAATGCAACTGGATTTTGTGTGATAGTGTGTCTTGTGACCTTGCTGAACTTCCTAGCTCTAGGAGTTAAAAAAAAATTCTTTTCATGTATGTTCTTTAAGACTTCTATGTAGACAATCCTGCCACCTGCAAACAGAGACAGTTTTACTCCTTCCTTTCTAAGCCGCATACCATTTATGTCTTTTTCTTGCCTTATTCAGTGGCTAGAGCTTCACCATCATTCAATACTAATAAGTTGTTCCACATCTTGGAGGGAAACATTCAGCCTTTCACCATTAAATGTGCTGTTGGCTGCAGGTTTTTTGAAGGTGCTCTTTACCAAGTTGAGGGAGTTCCTCTCTCTAACTTTCTGAGAATTTTTATCGTGAATGGGATGTTGAATTTTGTCAAATGCTATGTCTGGGTCAACAGAAAACATCACATTATTTTTATTTGTTAGCTTAATCACATGTGGATTATATTAATTGATTTTCAAATGTTTAACCAATCTTGAATGCCTGAAATAAATCCCACTTGGAAATGGCAAACAATTATTTTTAGACATTGTTGGATTTAGCTGGCTGATATTTTGTTGAGGATTTTAGGGTTTTCACCTAAGTTATGTGAGTGATATTGGTCTGTAGTGGGTTTTGGGTTTTTGTTGTTGTTGTTGTTTACTTAACTTTTACTCTCTTTGGTTTAAGCATCAGGTAATACCAGCTTCGCAGAATGAAGTGGGAAGTGTTCCTTTCTCTTCTATTTTCTGGAAGAAGTTATATATAATTGGGTGTTAATTCTTCTTTAAATGTTTGGTAAAATACTCCAGGGAAAGCATCTAGGCCTG
The DNA here is from genome assembly GCF_023065955.2 of Ursus arctos. Lineage (NCBI taxonomy): Eukaryota > Metazoa > Chordata > Mammalia > Carnivora > Ursidae > Ursus > Ursus arctos. The sequence goes on from NW_026623111.1 coordinate 1,309,565, forward strand.
GAAACTTATTTTTCAGAAACTTATAAATTACAAATTCAATTTCTTTAATGATTATAGGACTATTCAGATTACTTATTTCACCTTAGCTGGAGTTTGTAGTTTATGGTTTTCAAGAAATTGTTCTGTTTCTCCTAAATTGTTGGATTTTTGAGCATAAAGTTGCTTATCATATTCCTTTATTATCCTTTTGATGCCTGTGAAATCTGTACGAATATCCTCTATTCCATTCTTGATAGTGATGATTTGTGTCCTATTTTTATTTTTGTTGGTTTATCAATTTTATTGATTTTTTTTAAAGAATCAGCTTTTGTTTCATTGATCTACTCTATTGTTTTCCCAGTTTCAGTTTTATTGGTTTCTGCTCTTATCTTTATTATTTCCTTCCTTGTCTTGCTTTTCATACCTCAGGAGAGAGGGCACGGGTGTAATAAAATCTATCACATGCTTAAAAAACTCTGTGTTATGCTATATCCTCACTAGAGGGAGAGTGAAACATAAGAAAGGACATCTTCTGGGAAGAAGCCGGGTCAGCACTTGTGTTTCAGGTACAGAGGAGGGAAAAGAGGCAAAGATAAAGCACAAACGACGAGTTTAGGAAGAGGTGCTGAGCACCCTCAGTCACCAGAGAATGCGAGTCAGAATCCCAGTGAGAGGACCCCTCACACCCCCCAGGACAGCTGGAACCAAACAGACAGATAATAAAAAGTACTGGCGAGAACGTGGATAAACTGGAACCCCGTATGCTGCTTGTGAGAGTGTAAAGTGGTGTCGCTATCTCGTTCCTCAAAAAATTAGATACAGTTGCCATGGAATTATACATTTTAAAATGGTTAAGATGGTAAATTTTATGTTACTGTGTCTTACCACAAGAAAAAAAGTCAAACACAGAATCACTATATGTCGCAGAGATTCTGTTAGGTATCTACCCATTGGAAATGAAAACACAGATCCACACAACAGTTGTATGCGAATGTTCACAGCAGGGTTATTCCTAATAGGCAGATGGAGACCACTGAAATGTCCAACAACTGTGAATGGATAAACAAATGGAAGATTATTTGCTTGTTTAAACCAAAATATATAGAATATGTGATTCCATATAATGGAATACTATTGAGCCATAAAAAGGAGCGAAGTACTGATATTTGCTACCACAAGGATGAACCTTAAAAATATTATGTTCAGTGAAAGAAGCCAGACACAGTAAGCCACATATTGTATGATTCCGTTAACGTGAAAAATCCGGAACAGATGAATGCAGAGAGATAGAGAGTAGACTCGCGATTTCCATGGGGGAAGGAAAAATGGAGAGTGACAGGAATGGGGATGGGGTTTCTCTTTGGAGGGATGGAAATGTTCTGGAATTAGGCAGTGGCAATGGTTGCAAAACCTTGTGATGTATTAAACACTGCTGAATTATACACTTTAAGAAGGTGAATTTTATGGTATGTAAATGAGATCTCAATTTTAAAAAGAACCAAATGGAGCAAACCAAGGAGAAGGACATCTCCCTGGAGCAGTGGGCCAGGAGAGAGCAAGGGACTTGGAAGTACCCAGGGTCAGTGACGGACCCCTGCAGAGACTCTGAACTGGGGCTCACAGGTGGGCAGCGCCTGAGTGTGCTTATGCGGGCTGCGGACCCCATCGCCAACTACACCCTGAAGAAAGGTAGTCATTGTCTTAGATGGGAAGAGTTCCAGGCTTCTAATTGGAAGAAGAAAAACCTAAGTCGGTAAAGTGAAAGTTTGTTTAAAAAAGCAAGAATGAGCCAGCAATGAGAAAGAACAAGGAGTAACTATAGACTTTTCTTGTACTTAAACAGTAACTAAGGACTCCAGTGGGGTTGGAAATAGGATTTCCCTGAAGGCAAACATGGATGGTTTTTATTGTTTTTTTTGGGGGGGGGAGGTGAAGTTAACAAGGGGAAATGAACAACGCTAGAGTAGAAAATGGAAAATAAAGGGAATCCTCATGAAGACTGCCATGTAAAGTTGTACTGGTTGTGCACTGCACAACTCTAGGAGGTGCCATTCACACTGATGTGTAAATGTGTGGCATTGCATAGAGCTGTGCAATGCACCATTCTGATTTCCTGTTTTTGGCAATAGATGATGCTTCCTCTTTTGAGACAGGAATCTTTAAAGACAGAGGAGGACATACAACGACATATTGAGGCAAAGTGGGAGGGAGTTCAGGGGCTCATGTGTGAGGCCCTCTTCTTTGTCATTTAAGTAAAAGGTGAGGTTCTCTTTCAAGATTAAGAGAGGAGCAGACATTTGTGGCAAGTCAAAAAACATTTGGAGCAGCTGATGAGTAGAGACTAGTAAGTGTCCCTCTCAGGTTGGATGACCCAAATATATGGTGGACTCACTCACTCACCACTTTATGGCTTCCTGCAGCACCTTGGGGGTGAGCAATAGGAAAGCAGAGAATGGGACCACCCAGGGCTGGAAACATGCAACCAGGGAGGGGAGAAGTAAAGGGAGCAGCAAGTCCTACATGGGGCAGCTAATGGAGATCAATGGTGAGGCAGGGGTCCATCATGCCTTCATTTCCCTAGTGGTCATCCGGCAGGCCACAACTGCACGCCCAGGCATGCAGGAGGCATGGAAGGGGAGTCTGGGCTGCATTCCAGGTGGGACTTGCAGGAAGGGAACATGTGTAGGGGAGGAGGGCAGGCTGGGAGTGGGAAGGGGGCCTCGAGATCATGGTTGGGAGGTAAGGAGCGGCTGGCGGGAGAAGAACCCAGGTCACAGCTCTGCGAGGTCTCAGTGTGAGATGGGCCCTGCCCAGCAGGGTGGCCGGTGTACGGCAGCACACACTGCCAGGCCTGCCATGCTGTCCACACGCTGCCCCACTGCCTGATGCTCTGCTCTTCTGTGGAGTTTGTTGCTCCCCCTGCGGATGCCATCATAACCCTAATACTCACAACCACTCTTTAAAGCCCATCTCAGTGTACAGCAATGCCCTCTCTCCTCCGTCACCTTGACAACAATACCTTTTCCTGGTTTTTTTTTTTTTTTTAATTCAAATAAGTATTATGGTGGGGGGTTTCTGGAGAGGAGATGCCTTCTGGCCAACAGGACTGTTTGAGTCCCATGCTATTCCCTCATTCATTCACAGAGGTACACTGAGACTCCACATCTCGTGGTACAGGGCCAGGTGGCCCTGCCCTCCATGAGCTGACACTCCAGTGGGACAGGCAGGGTGGAGACAATGGACAGATGCATAGCAGTGGGGAGGGCAGGTCCTCGAGGGAAGCCGAGGCGTCATGCAGTGAGCTGAGGGTGAGTCATGGGGACACTCTGAGAAAGAGCTTCCCGAGGCGGGGGAAGGGAAGGCCTGAGTGAGACGTGCGTGTACCTGGAGCACCCGGTGGCTCAGGGAGGACAAAGAGGAGAGAGGCCAGCACTGATGCTGGATGAGGGGACGGAGAGGGACATGCAGAGGCCCGAGAACACAGAGGGCCAGGCTTTGTGGAGTGGTGGCTCCAAGGTGACTCCTGAGGGTGAGCGGACGTCAAGATAAGGTGGAATGGGTAAGGAGGCCCCCAAGAGGGGCAGCCCGGGGGAGAGGCCTGCAGGGGGAGGGAAGGTGGTGCCTACAGCTGCTGAAGGAGGGGGTGGACAGCAGGTGCGGTGCCTCTTCTTCCTCGTAGCAGAATCCTGACTTAGCTCCAGGCAGCGGCGTACCTGGCCCGGGTGGATATTGTGACTATTCCTCCATAGAGTGGTCGTTACCAGCCTCCCTTGCAGCTGCACAGCCCTGCTCTGGAACAGCAGTGCAAGAGCTGTCTGCAGCAGGGCCCTGGGCAGGACTCCTGCCCCCTGGCAAGGGCAGTCTGAGGGGAGAGCCTGCTCTCTAGCCCGCTCTGCACCAGAGGCAGCCTGGGTACGGCAGTCAGGAGAAGGAAAAGCTGACTACGAACACTGATGCACAAGGACAGGCGTTTGAGGACACTGTAAAACTGCTCAACAAAACCCGAGGCTGTCTGCCTCCAGAATTCTCTTTGAGTGCAGGTCACTGTCAGGCAGGGACTGTCCTCGCAGCCTGATATGCTCCTGGCGCTGATGGGGTGGGGGTGCAGAGAGGAAGCACTTGCACCCGGACCCGCCACATGTACACTCCCATGGAAGGAGCATGGACTCTCATCATGGATTCTTTCAGTATCTCTATTACATTCTCTAGCAATGGGCTACATTTTTGGTGGTGAAGAGCCATCGGTTTTTTTCATAATTAGGGAAATCTTGGCATTCTAGTTATCTACTCCTCTTTTCAAAAGGATTAACTGCTAGAGAAAAATATAATTTCCTTCTTATGAAAATAGCCTTGGAATAACTTCAGGCTTTTAAAATCATGTCAGCATTCTTGCAGATCTGATAATATTGTGAGCTCATATATCTTACCACTGTGAAGTCAGGATGGAAAATACATCATCTCTTTCAGATTCCTGGAATAACTTCAAAAGCTCTGGATCCCCAGATAAGTGTGCAAGAATGCGCAATTCAATCTGTGAAAAGTCTGTGAGATAGAATCCACATTAATTCTGAATCTACCAACAGTGTCCTCGACGTTGCTCCCCATGCCACAGCCCGCCCTCAACCTTCCATCCCCACTGCAGCATCAAGAGCAACATCTCCCACCCATCTGTCAGGGTTCTTTGGCCTCAGGGCCACTGGCCATCCTGGTGTCTGCAAGTCTAAGGGACTTGTCCTGCCTTCTATGAGGCCAGCAATGTCTCTGGGATAGGCCATATGCACTCATCTGTTCATTCTGTACATCAGAAGTTTAGAGGGGCCTACGGGTGTCAGGTGGTGTGCTTGGGATTTGATAGTGAACAAAAAAGATGAGCCTTTCTTCATGGAGCCCATGTCCTGGGAACAGGAGACAATGTGCGTGAGTTATCTGGTATGCCAGAAGATGAGAAGTGAAGTGGAAAAGACAGATCAAGAAAGGAGGTTCAGGAGGGAGAGGGTGGTCAGTGTATACCTCCTCAAGAAAGTGACATTTGAGCAAAGGTGCGGAGGAGGCGAAGGAGGGAACGAGATGGTACCTAGTGAAGAGATTCCATGCGGGCATGAGGTGAGGCTGGCCCATGCTGGAGGCCAGCCTACCTGCAGGCAGCCCGTGGGACAGAGAACCGAGCGTGACGAGGACAGTGAGGAGAAAGGAGGAGCAGACTGGGTGGGACCATGCGGGGGCATCTTGGATCTGGAAAAGGGGAGGGACCCTCGAAGCAGATCTGCTCTTAATTTACTGTGAACAAGAAATCTTTCCTTTGTATAAATATTTGCCTTAGGATTTATTTTAAAGGATGAATTCTGTAAGTACCTTCGAATTATCCATCTTCCAAGTACCTGAACTGAATGAAATGTGTAAAGTGAGCCACCGCGACACGGGCGTCTCAGGCATGGTCTGCACGTACCTGCTGCCAGGAAGGTGTGGCCCTCGGGGGCAACAAACACACTCCTCGGGGAGATGGTGAGCATCGCGCCTTCCACACCTGAAACGGGATTTGGTGAATTTGAGCATAAGCTGATTCATAGCCATTCCTCACACAGAGTTTATTTTAGTATCATTCTAAACTCAAGAGTCCAGATTTCTGACTTTTCTGAATATTTTTGTTAATATAATTTAAAAGCAACATGGTACTGCTGAGAGTAAAGTAGGTTTTCTGTTGTTAAAATTTTACATTCTGTCTAGAATTCTTGGTGAGGAAAAGCTCAAATATTGCTTGAACGTACTCCAGTAAGAACGTTCTGGAGGCCCCTGAAGCCTCACCGCCTAGAAGACAGGCTGTGGGGAAGTGCAGGTCCTACGATGCACAGAGTAGGTCTGAAGGGCAGTAGGAGACAAAGGTGCTTGTGGTCACAGGTCCTGCTTAAGGGTGACTGTGTAAATACTTCCGCACATTCTTCAATGTACGTGCTGGCCCAAGAGAGGTGCAGGGGCACCCCGTTAAGGGTGCAGGAGTTGGGGGGATTGGCCCCAGATATGACCTTTTTCTTTTTTAGAAATGCAACTGTCAGCATTACAGTGGAACAGCTCTGAAGAAAGAACAGTGTTAGTATGCTTTTATAAACATTTCCAGTAGCTTTCAGACTTTAATAAAAGGCAGTCCTATTGTATGCTTGTTTGTTTTTTTCTCTATTGGGAAGTTGGTGGGGGAGAGAGGGTGGGAAGGGAGCTACTTTCCTTGTATAATTATCATCTATGTTTACTTGTAAACCGCTAAAAGGGAGGTGCCATATCAGTTTAGCTGTGTTTTATTTTTCAATGTGTATTTAAATCCTGGTCATGCAAATACAGAGAACTTGAGGAAGGCAAAGAAGTTAGTTATACAGAAAAGCAATTATAAACACTTGCAGGTTTTTGGAAAATGTTACCCAAGACTTCAGCAAAGTAGAGAGAAATGTGTTACCTTTAAAATCTTGCGGTTTAGTAATTTGAATTGGATGCTTGGAGATACCTTGGATATTCTGTTAATAATAAGAGGAGAAGAGCTTTAGCTGAAATACTACTAGTAAATTAATCTGTATCATTTGATGTTATTATTTTTTAAAATTATTTTTAAAGTAAACTCTGTGCCTAACATGGTGCTTGAACTCATGCCCCAAGATCAAGAGTCCCATGCTCCACCAACTGAGCCAGCCAGGCGCCCCCAAATCTGTACCATTTAAGGGCATTTAAAACATGTCACGTTTTATTAAACCTTAACAAGACAGCTAATGCCAATGTATTATGCATAAGCACATTACTACGCAATACAAGCATCTAATACTGAAACATGATTTTGGCGAGTACACCACCAAGTATAGTCAGCAAATATGAGAACGATTCTTTCTGACTCCAGCCTGTGTGGCCCTTATTGTAATTACATACAGTAATGCTGTTAGCAGCAGCCTAAATTACAAACCTAAAAATTTCTATATAACATGCTAAACATAAATTTCATGAAATTTATATACTGTAGTTTCCCCTTAAAAACATATTTTAAGATGAAACTTCTGGTCCCTCCACCCTGACCATCGCCCTCCCCTGGTGCTCTTGGCACTCGGTACTGGCCTCGGTCTTGGCATGTGCAACTGCCCTGTGGCTGCTGGCCAGCGTGTCCACATCCCCTGAAGAGCCTTGTGACAGGTCACTAAGCACCTTCACACCCTTACAACTTGGACCGAACAGCTGCTAGCTTCCCCTGTCACCACCACCCAAAGCAGGAAAACTTGGGCAGCAACTCCCTTTTGTGCTTGGCAGTACCTTCTGCAGACACACCTGCTCTACCTGGTAATGTAAGTCCTTGGGAATCGGTTGATCTTGGCTCCCTGACTGGATCTGGTGAGGCTGCCAGATGTCTCAGACCCTGTGCTTTGGGCCCAGCAACTCCAGGTGGGAAGGCAGGCACTGTTACCCAATTTTTTAAGGTAAGGACACCGAGGCCCGAGGTATGAAGCTAATGGCTCTCAACTTTTCTCTACGATAGAATCACATGGTATCTTAAAACACACCAAATACTCATGTGATAAGCTCAGTAACAGAACAGAGATGACAGAAAATGAGAGCCAGTGAACTTAAAGACAGTAGGAACTATCCAGTGTAGAGGAGAGAAGAAAAACGTTGGGGAAACAAGAACAGAGGCTCAGGGACCTGTGGGATAATACCAGAAGTACCATATTTCAGTCCCTGACAGAGAAAAAAGAGACTAGAGCTGAAAAAAATAAAGAAATAATGGCTAAAATTTCCCAGATTTAGTGAAAGACATTTTTTTCAGATTCAAGAAGCTGAACAACCTTAAATAAGATGAATTAAAAGAAAATCGGGCCCAGAAACACCACAAACTGCTGAAAACCAAAGATGGAGAACAATCTGGAAAGCAGCGCAAGTGAAATGACACAGGACATGTAGAGGAGCGGCCCCATGGGTGGCCGCGGACTCCCGTCAGGAGCCAAGGGCTCAGACCACAGTGGGGCAGACGAGGGCACTGTCACCTCGGAACCTGCTCTTCAGCAAACTGCGTCCTCAGGGAATGAAGGTGAACTGAAGCCATTCTCGGATGACGAAACATGAAGAGAACATGTCCTCAGGGGCCTGCTCTGAAAGGAGTGCTAAGGAAGGGTGCTCAGGCTGAAGGGAAAGGTCCCAAGGAAGCCTGCAACTTGAGAAATGAAGAATGAGTGACAGAAATGCTCAGTACCCAAAGCATAAAGACTGTTTTTTCAAGCTCTTTAGAATACTTACTACTGTTAAAAGCAAACACTGTAGCCATTTCTGGGGTTTTTACCGTGTGTGCAGATGTAATGCACAGCAGCGATGACAAGACGGTGTTGGTAAGTCTTCCACAACTTTCTGGAAGTGGTAAAATGTTAAATCCAAAACTACACTGAAAATTGATATGTATACAAAAATCCCTGTAGCCCTCACCAAAAAATATGTAATGAGGGGTGCCTGGGTGGTTCAGTCGGTTAGGTGGTAAACTCTTGGTTTTGGCTTTGGTCACAATCTCAGGGTTGTGGGATCAAGCCCCACATCAGGCTCCGTGCTTAGCGGCGAATAGGCTTGAGATTCTACCTCCCCCCCGCCCCGGCTCCCTGCTCATGCTCTCTTTAAATAAATAAATAAATCTTTAAAAAATATTATACAACGAGATGTAGCAAAAAATCCAATATACAAATTGAAATGGAATTCTAAAAATTATTCAGTAGTTCAGAGAAATGCAGGAAAGAGGGAACAGAAGAACAAAAACCGAAAGAACTAACAGAAAAACAAACTGGCAACGCAAATCCAACCATATCAATAATTACATTAAGTTTCAATACTTTAAACACACCAATTAAAAAGAGTTTGAGTGCACAAATATAAGATCCAACTATATGTTGTCTACAAGAAATCCACTTTAATAAGATTTATTTTTTTTAAGATTTTTAAAATTTATTTGACAGAGAGAGACAACCAGCGAGAGCGGGAACACAAGCAGAGGGAGTGGGAAAGGAAGAAGCAGGCTCCCAGCCGAGGAGCCCGATGTGGGGCTCGATCCCAGGACTCTGAGATCACGCCCTGAGCCAAAGGCAGACGCTTAATGACTGAGCCACACAGGCGCCCCCACTTTAATAAGATTTAGATAGATTACAAGTAAATGGATGAAAGAGGATATGCCATGCAAACAGTGATTAGAAGAACTCTGGAGTGGCTATATTAACATAAGACAAAGCAGCATTCAGAAGGGAATTTACCATGCATAAAAAGAATATCACAGAATGATAAAAAGGTAAATTTACAAGGAAATAGAAATTCTAAATGTGCACACATCTAACAACAGAATTTAAAAATACTCAAAGCAGGGGCGCCTGGGTGGCACAGCGGTCTGCCTTCGGCTCAGGGCGTGATCCTGGCATTATGGGATCGAGCCCCACATCAGGCTCCTCCGCTATGAGCCCGCTTCTTCCTCTCCCACTCCCCTTGCTTGTGTTCCCTCTCTCACTGGCTGTCTCTCTCTCTGTCAAATAAAATAAAATAAAATAAAATAAAATCTTAAAAAAAAAATACTCAAAGCAAGAACTGACAGACCTGCAATGAGAAATAGACAAATCCACAACTACACTTAGAGGTGTAAATACTCCTCTCTCAGCAATATGTAGAAACGTAGAGATAAAATCAGCAGGGATACGGAAGACCTGAACAATGCTGTCAACCAGCTTGACCTAATTGACATTTATAGAACAGTGTATCCCAAGACAGCAGAACACACATTCTTTTCAAGTGCACAGGAAACATTGTTCAAGATAGACAATATCATAGTTTGTAAAACAAGCAAATTTAGAAAAATTGAAATCATTCAAAGTATGTTCTCTGACCATAATGAAGGTAAACAAAAAAACAGTAACAGAAAGATATCTGGAAAATTCACAAACGTTTGGACATTAAACAACATACTTCTTAATTTGCCAGGAGTCAAAGTAGAAGTTTCAAGGGAACTTAGAAAATATGTTGACCAGAATGCAAAAGAAAACACACAGTATCAAAATCCATGAGATGTAGCTAAAGCAGTACTTACAGGGAAATTTATAGCATTAAAATGTTTCTATTAGAGAAAAAGAAAGGTCTCAAATCAATAATTTAAGCTTCTACCTTGAGGAACTAAAAAAAAATTAATTCTAATGCAAGTAACAGAAAAATAACGAGTATCTGAAATTAATGAAATTTATTATTTTTTATTATTTTATTTTTATTTATTTATTTTTATTATTATTATTTTTTAACAATATATTATTTATTTATTTATTTATTTTTGCAAGAGAGTGAGAGAGGGGGAGAGAGAGCGAGAGCACAAGCAGGGGTCAGGGACAGAGGGAGAAGCAGACTCCCTGATGAGCGGGGAGCCTGAAGCAGGACTCGATCCCAGGACCCTGGGATCATGACCTGAGCCAAAGGCAGACGTTTAACACATTGAGCCACCCAGGCACCACTGAAATTAATGAAATTTAAAACAGAAAAACAATACTGCTGACCCTTGGACAACACGGGTTTGAACTACACAGATCTACTTATACAGGGATTGTTTTTTAAAAATACAGGACAGTACTGCAGATGTATTTTCTTTTCCTTAAGATTTTAATAACACTTCCTTTTCTCTTGCTTACTATTGTGAACTAGAATTATTTTAAGAATATAACATATAATACATATTAAGAATATAACATATAATACATATTACATACAAAATATCTGTCAATCAACTGTTTATGTTATCAGTAAGTCTTCTAGTCAACAGTATGCTATCAGTGGTTAAATTTTGGGGGGCTCAAAAGTCATATGGGAATTTTCTACTGTGCAGGGTGTTAGTGCCCCAACCCTTGTGTTGTTCAAAGGTCAACTGTACAGAAAAATCAGTGAAGCCCAAACCTGGCTCTTATAAAAGACCAATAAAATTGATAAACCTCTATCCAAACTGTTCAAAGAAAAAAAAAAGGCAAAAAATGATCAATTTCAGGAATGAAAGGCAGATATCACAACAGATCACACAGACACTAAGGACAATAAGGAAACTCTATGTGCGTAATATGCCCATAAATTCAACAAGATGAAGGGGGCCAGTTCCTTGAAAGACACAAACTTCCAAAAATCACTCAAGGAAAAAACAGAAAATCTGGATAACCTACATTTGTTATAGAAATTAATTCTGTAGTTAAGAATCTTTCCACAAATAAAATTCTAGGTCCAGATAGTTTCAAATATTTAAGAAATAAATAATATCAATTCTACATGATTTCTACTAGAAAATTAAAAAAGGAATAATTTCTAACTCATTTTATGAGGCAAGTAATATCCTAATAGCAAAACCAGACAAAGACATTTCAAGAAAACTACAGACCAATATCCCTCATGAATATAGACAGAAACAATCCTAAACAAAATAGAAACAAATCAACCCAGCAATAGGACAGTCTGTCATGACCAAGTGGAGTTAATCCCACACATCCCAGCCTTGACTGGTTCAGCATTTAAAAACCTATCAATGTCATTCCCTATATAAATACATTGAAGAAGAAAAATCACATGATCTTAATTAGATGCAGAAAAAGCATTTGACAAAATTAAATATCCATTCATGATAAAAACTACTCTCAGTAAACTAAGAATAGAAAATAATTATCTAATGTGACAAAGAGAATCTGTGACAAAACCTAAAATGAACATTATCCTTGATGGTGAAAGACTCAATGTTTTCCTTTGGAGATCAGGAGCAGGGCAAGGATGTCTACTCCCAGGACTCTATTCAACACAATAGAGGAAGTCTGAGACAGCATGATAAGGCAAGAAAAAGAAATAAAAAGCATACAGTACAAAAAAAGAAATAAAATGGCCATTATTCATGGAAGACATGATTGTCTATGTAGAGTAACCCATGGAAACTACAAAAAAACTTCCTGGGACTAATAAATGAGCTGACCCAAGGTACCAGGATATAAAGTCAACCTACAAAAATCAATTGTATATCTACATATTATCAACGAACAATTGGACATTGAAATTAAACAATGCCATTTGTAACAGCACCCCAAAATACCTAGGTAAAAATCTGTATGCTGAAAACTACTAAATCCTGATGAAAGAATTCAAAGCCCTAAATAAATGGAAATATATAGCATGTTCTTGGATTAGAATACTCCATATTAAATGCCAACGATTCCCAAATTGATCTACAAATTCAACACAGTCCCAATCGAAATCCCAGCAGGATATTTCATAGCTATCAATGAGATGATTCTATAATTATGGATCATATGTCTAAATGTAAAACATAAAACTCTAAAACTTTTAGAAGAAAACTTAAGAGAAAATTCTTGCAATCCTGAGTTACACAGAGTTCTTAGATAGACACCAAAAACATAATCCACAAAAGAAAACACTTGAAAAATTTGGCTCCATCAAACTTTTAAAAACATTTGGTTTGGAAGGATGTTGTAAAGGGAATGAAAAGCAAGCCTTGTACTAGAATCAATTTTTTTTTGGAAATCACACTGGATTCAAAATATATAAAGAACTCTTAACAAAACTCAGCAAGGAGAGGTACTCCTAGAATGGCAGAGTGAGGAGCTTGCCAACTCATTCTACGAGGTCAGTATTACCCTGATACCAAAGGCAGACATTAAACAAAACAACCTACATAAATAAAGATACAAAAACCCTCAACCGAATATTAGCAAACTGATCTAACAACATACAAAAAAGATTATACACTATGACCAAGTAGGATTTATCTCAGAAATGCAAGGTTTGTTTAAAATCCAAAAATAGGGATGCCTGGGTGGCTCAGTTGGTGAAGCATCTGCCTTCAGCTCAGGTCATGATTTTGGGGTCTGGGATCGAGCCCCACATTGGACTCCTTGCTCAGCAGGGAGCCTGCTTCTCCCTCTGCCTGCTGCTCCCCTGCTTGTGCTCTCTCTCCCTCTCTCTGACAAATAAATGAATAAAATCTTTTTAAAAATCCAAAAAAAAAAATGTAATACAACAGATTAGTAGAATAAAGGACCGAAAAACACATCATCCTCACAATAAAACATTAAGAGCAATTGCCAAAATCCAACACTCATTTATTTGAAACTATCTCAACTAACTAGGGAAAAAAGAGAATTTTCTCAACGTAAGAGCATCTATAACATTTACTCACTCTGAGTAATTTCAGTGTCATAGCTGTATAAAATAGGGTGTGTTCTCTACCCAATGGAATGCCAAATCAGGACCAGGTCAGACTGTAACTAATGCACCCAGCTAAATGCTCCTGGTTTCAGGGTCACCCAGAAAACAAGCACACAATTCCTTGTATCATTTCTCCCAGGACTCATAAAACATCAGCTTTAAGGTAAGTCACTGTACCAAAGAGAGAACCAAGTTTCCCATTTGTCCTGAGAAAGCAGTAATGTTAAGTTTAAATGGTTTATTTTTAGATGAATATGAAGGAAGCCTTTTGATAATTAAATGCCAATTTTTATGTTTACAATATAAAAAAATAACAGAATAGAAACTTCACTAAATACCTAACTTATAGATAGCATGCTTTATTAAATATGTTCTTCCACAGAACACAATCCTGAGAAGGATGTTGGCCCATGCCAAGCTCTTCATGGGTAACACCCTCCCATTGCTCTGCTGCGCTGTGTCCCAGCCAGGTCTATGTCTGCTCATGTACATGGGATCATGTTCATAGATGTATACAGGAAATGCCACAGCACTTTTGCACTGGCCTCTGTGATGAAAACAGCAATTAGACAGTCCTGTCCCTAAAGCCTCATGCACAAACGAATGCTCACACATTTGTCTGTCAAGGTGAGCCATGACTGTACATGCATGTGAGTTATCCCTAAAGACCAAGGGTGAAGTAAAGTGACTCTGGGGGCTGTGCGACAGCTAACAAGAGCCTGAAATATCTGGGAAGCTTAGTTTAATACCTTAATACCTTAAGGTTCATCCACGTTGTTGCAAATGGCAAGATCTCATTCTTTTTTATGGATGAGTAATACTCCATTGTATATATAGACCGCATCTTCTCTATCCATTTGTCAGTTGATGGATACTTGGGTTGCTTCCATATCTTGGCTATTGTAAATCATGCTAAAATGAACACAGGGGTGCATGTGTCTTTTCAAATTAGCAGTTTTTTTCCCCCTTTGGGTAAATACCCAGTAGTAGAATTACTGGATCAAATTGTATTTCAATTTTTAATTTTTTGAGGAACCTCCATGCTGTTTTCCACAGTGGCTGCACCAATGTACATTCCTACCAAAAGTGCCTGAGGGTTCCTTTACCTCGGCATCCTCACCAACACTTTTTGCTTGTCTTTTTTATTTTAGCTCTTCTGACAGGTGTGAGGTGTCATTGTTTTGATTAGCATCTCCCTGATGACGCGGGATGTTGAGCATCTTTTCACATGTCTGTTGGTCATTTGTATGTCTTCTTTGGAAAAATTGTCTATTCAGGTTCTCCATTTTTTATTGGATTAGTTTTCTTTTTTTTGGTGTTGAGTTGCTTAAGTTCCTTATATTTTAGATATTATCGCTTTATTGGGTATATTATTTCCACTTCCCATTCTTTTAGTTGCCCTTTCATTTTGTTGATGATTTCCTTTGCTGTGCAAAACTTTTTTATTTTGGAGGAGTCCCAATAGTTTTTGTTTTTGTTTCCCTTGTCTCAGGAGACATATCTAGAAAAATGTTGCAACAGTGGATGTGAAAGAGATTACTGCCTATGTTTTCTTCTAGGATTTTTATACTTTCAGGTCTCATGTTTATGTCTTTAATCCATTTTGACTTTATTTTTGTATTTATTTTGTGATCCAGTTTCATTCTTTTGCATGTATCTGTCCAGTTTTCCCAGCATCATTTATTGAAGAGACTCTTTTCCCCATTGGATATTCTTGCCTCCTTTCTGGGCTCTCAATCCTGTTACACTGATCTATGTGTCTATTTTTGTACCAGTACCATACTGTCTTTTTTTTAAAGATTTTATTTACATTTTTGACTAGGAGAGAGAGAGCACAAGCAGGGGGAGCAGCAGGCAGAGGGAGAGCGAGAAGCAGGTCCCCACTGAGCAGGGAGCCCAATGTGGGGCTCAATCCCAGGACTCCAGGATCATGACCTGAGCTGAAGGTAGACACTTCGCTGAGCCATCCAGGTGCCTCCATACTGTCTTGATTATTATAGCTTTGTAGCATATCTTGAGATCTGGAATTGTGATACCTCCAGCTTTGTTCTTCTTTCTCAAGATTGCTTTGGCTATTTGGGGTCTCTAGTGGCTCCATACAAGTTTTTGTCTTATTTGTTCTACTTCTGTGGAAAATGCTATTGGTATTTTGATAGGAATTGCACTGAATCTGTAGATTGCTTTGTGGAGTATGGGCATTTTAACAATATTAATTCTTCCGATCCATGAGCATAGTATACCTTTCCATTTATTTGTGTCTTCTCCAGCTTCTTTCATCAATGTTATGTAGTTTTCAGAGTATATGTCTTTCACTTCCCTGGCTAAGTTTATTCCTGGGTATTTCTTTTTGGGGGGATGCAATTGTAAATGATATTGTTTTTTAAATTTCTCTTTCTGCTGCTTGGTTTTTAGTATATAGAAATGCAACAGATTTCTATATATTAATTTTGTATCCTGCAACTTCACTGAATTCAGTTATCAGTTCTAATAGTTTTTTGTTAGAGTCTTTAGGGTTTTCTATATATAGTATCATGTCGTCTGCAAATAGTGAAAGTTTTACTTCTTCCTTACCAATTTGGATGCCTTTTATTCCTTTTTCTTGTGTAATTGCTGCAGCTAGGACTTCCAATACTATGTTGAATAAGCATGCAGTGAAAATTTTAATCTCCTGGGTCCCCCTAATGTGCAGTAGTCTGGACCAGGCCCATGAGGCTTTTGAGCATTCTAGAGCAGAACACAGAGTGAGCACATAGCAACATGATCATACATCAGAAGGACTACTGTAAGTTTTCCAAACTATGGAAAGTAAAAGTAAATTGGGACTTCATTCTCCTCTAAGTTATAAATTTTTCTGCCTTAATGTACCATCACAGATGGTATGAGAACCATTTCTAAGCCCCCTGTGTAAATAAACCCAGCCAGATTCTCTGGGACAGTGAGACCCACTACAGGAAGTGCCTTGTGCTCTGTACCTGATTTTCTTTCTCCACTTCCATTGACTGCTTTGGGCCCCATTATGGCTGGAGAGAAAAAGCGCTAGTAATAAAAACTGGGTACACTCTTAGCATTTGTTTTCATGGTGAACTTCGGTATGCTTAAAAAAAAAATAAGAGAACTGATCTAGAAAAATTCAATGTTAACAGCCTTTATTTCACATTCAGCAAAAGGCAAGGTGCAGAGGTGACATTTTAAGTCTACAATTTAGCATTTGTTAAAATGTCAGTAGTTGTAAGTGAAAATGTCAAGCAAGGAACAGTTTTAACTATGGGGGAAGGCAGCGGCACCCAGGAGGTCCATTCTCCCATGGCCCTCCTACTCAGGTGCTGTGTGGGCCTGGAGATGGCCACCATCAGTCCTCTGCAGTGTGGCCGAAGTGTCCTAACTGCAGATGCCATACCAAGGAGGCAGCAGAAATACAGCAACAATGACAGCAGACCTGTCTCTAGCATCCATCCTTGGAACCTCTGGAATGAGGCTGAATGGCAGTGATCATTACAATGAGGGTCACAGCTGGCTTCCCTTTGTCCTGGTCTCTGTATGACAGTAGCAGCAGCAGCAGCAGCAGCAGCAGCAGCAGCAGCAGCTTCCAAGCACCACATGAGGTGCCTCTGATGGGCTGTCAGGAACAAACGAACAAACTGCACTCCAGCAGGACGCAGCCTCCTGAGGGTCAGGCTGTGGTCATGCCTGTGGTGTTACGCCTGTGTCCTCGGCACCTATGACCCTTCCTAGCACACAGGGCAGTCAACAAATATTAGCTGAATGAATGAAATGAGAAGGAAATAATCCTCACAATAACCTGGAAAGAAGGCATTATTTTTATCATTTCATGGATGGGAAAATGGAAGTTTCCAGCTGGAGTCATACTGTCAGCAACTGAGCGGGAATTTGAACTCAGGTCTGCTGCAAACCAGTGCTCAGCTGCCTCTGGAGTTCTGTCAGATAGTGACAGATGTTTCTTGAAATAATTTTTCTTAAGAATACAAGGGAAAACAAGTAAAAGCCATGGCAGTAAAAACATAGAAAGGAAAATTGGTTCAGAGAGAAGAGTAAGGGCCACAGACATACCCAAGATAGTAGTTCATGCTGAGCTAACACTCTTGTACTTGACCTCATCTGCAGCCCCAAGACCAGCATGAGCCTTGCGCTATGTGGAGCTGGGGGCTGGGTGAGGGGCTCAGATGGCCTTCGCGTGCACTGAGATGCACCTCCCCTACATCCACATGGCCCCAGGTGGCCCATTCCTTCACCTTAGAGCTTTTGTTTGGTCATCACCTCCTCTGTCAGTGCCGCTCTGTCTCCCCTCATGAGCATCGTCCCCCTGTGCTTTTGATCCTTGCCCCTGCAACTCTATATTTTCCACAACATTTTGTCATCTTTCATATTAGGACTTATTAGTATGTTTGCTGTCTGCTCATGCCTCCAGCCCCAGACTCCACAAGGGTAGAGGTTGTGATGCATTCAGCACAAGCACCTTGAACAGCCTGGATGTAAGAAGTGCTCAAGAAACATCTATTGAATGAATGAATGAATGAATGGGCAGCAGGAGGAAATGGTTTGGAGAGGGAGGCAGGGGTAAGAACACCAGGAACCCTGGATACCAGGTAAGGAGTAGAGAATGTGGCTGACCTGTGAGGCTCTCTGGCTGCTGGGTGGGAGAGTGGGAGGGCCCACAAAGACAGCCAGGGTGAGTGGGATGAGAAGGGCAGCGAAGAGCAATGCCCAGGAGGCACACTCCACAGGACCTGGCAATGGGCTAAAAAAGCAGGGCTCCCACCTGAGCAACCAGGGGAACTGAGGCAGATTTGGCATAAAAGGATAAAATCACTGCGGCTTTTTTTTTTAAGACTTATATATTTAGTTGAAAGAGAGAGAGAGAGCAGAGGGAAAGGGTGAGAGAAACTTAAGCAGACTCTGTGCTGAGTGCAGATCCCGACGCAGGGCTCAGATCATGACCTGAGCTGAAACAAGAGTCAGATGCTCAACCGACTGCGCCACCCAGGTGCCCCCACTGTGAAGTGATCCATGGAGAATGAGGGGACTGCTCTTTTTACTCTATATAGAAATCGGAAACTATTTCATCCCTAGAATACCATTTCATTTGGGTTTCAAATAGTGGTGCAGAGTTAGCAATAATTACATGACTTCTTGATAATAAATAATTTGATAGTACAATGATATTATATGGGAGATATTCATCAAGTAAGCAGAAAAATCGCATGCCAACAATGTAAAGACCCTGAATAGAATTACTTTAAATTAGCTACTTTAACATGTATATAGGTAATGATGAAATAGGCTTAAATGTTGTATCTGGGAAACAAGACTCTTCACTGGATGGTGCCACCTGAGCCTGAAAGCAAATCTCCCAAGCATCTTACGGAGCAACAACCTAAGAATGGCAGGTGCACTGGAAAACAGAATAGAACATTTCCTGTTAGAACAGTAATTCTTATTTGTGCTGATAGCTAGGGGAAAAAAACCCCATAATCATATCATAATAAAAAAATAGAAATAATAAAAACGTAAAAGTCTATCTTAAAAAAAAAACAAAACCAAAACCCATAATCTTGTTGCATGTGGAGACACTGGTTATTGGGGCCACGAGTATTCTTTTCCTTCTTCCTTAGAAAATGACACTCAGATTGTCATTAAAGGCTCCCACCTTTAAGCCAGCCAGCAGAGGCCGTCTTGTGGCCACAGTGACTAGTTTAAGGGTGGCTTGGGCTATTTCAGAGAGATGCAAGGAGATGCTTGCTGAGGACATCTGCAAAAGATGCTTCCTCCTCCTTTCATGGAAGCTACATGGAGAGATGTGTTAATCCCCACCAGGGAGAAACTAAGCAGTTTTTGCCAAGACCTGCTGGGATGCTGAGGAAGAGAAGTTGGGAAATGGGGGACAGAAGCTGGACCTGTCTGTATAACTTAGGCTGCCAGATCAAATCTTGCCAGAAGCTAGCCTTTCCTTGGACTTCTAAGTTAGGTAAGCTGAGAAATACCTTGATAGTTTAGATCAGTTTGGGTTTGATTTTCTGTTGTTTGCCACTGGACATATTTGAATGAATACTTGGACAAGCAGTAACTTAATCACCCAGTGTAGACACTTGGGGAAAAGCACTCAGTGCTGACCCCACACTCATGGTCCTCCTTCTCAAGGTGGCACGGGAGGGGAGGAGCCTGCTCTCTCTAGCCAAAGGACAGGAAAGGGACAGCCCAGCAAGACAGAAACCTACTCCAGTCAAATACTGCAGAAAAACACTGTGGCTGAGTTTAGCAAGTAATTTAGCATGAATCCCCCCACACTTCATACCTGGCCAAGCTCCTCTCAGTAATTTTCTACCCAGTGACTCTGTCCACCTTCCTACTGGCCTTATATCCCCAGGTGCCCTTATTGTATTTGGAGTTGAGGTCAATCTCTCTCCCCTGTTGCAATAATCTTGAATAAGCTCTTTCTTGCTTGTTTAACTCTGTCTGGTGCAATTTTTCTTTTACAAAATACAACATATCAAAATTTGTGGAATATAGTTAGAACAGTGGGGGAAAGAGAAATTTTATAGCACAAAAAATGTATACATGAGAGAAAAGGAAAAGTCTTAAAGCAATAATCTAAAGTTGGACCTCAAGAACCTAGCAAAATAAACCCAAATCAAGCAGAAGAAAGGAAAGAATAAAGAACGGAAATCAATAAAATTGAAAACAGAGAAAACCCACTGAAACAAATAGCTGGTTCACTGAAAAGATCAATAACACTGATAAAACTCTATCTAGACTCACAAAGAAAAAAGAGAGAAGACACAAATCACCAATATCAGGAATGAAATAGGGGACATCACTACAGATCCTACAGACATCAAAAAGATAAGGGAATGCTACAAACAACTATATGCACATCAATTTCACAAATAAGACAAAATGGACTAATTTTTCAAAAAATACAACCAACCAAAATTTACCCAATACGAAACACGATAATATGAATAACCCTATAAATACTGGTAAAATTGAACACATAATTTTAAAACTCTCCAAAAAGAAACCTCCTGGCCCAGACAATTTTGTTAGCAAATTCTACCAAATATTTAAAGAAGAATTTTTTTAAAAGATTTTTAAGTAATCTCTACACCCAACGTGGGGCTCAAAGTTAATGCTCTAGGGACTGAGCCACCCAGGCATCCCTATTTAAAGAATTAACACAAATTCCATACAATGTCTTCCAGAAAATGCAAGAGGAAGAAACATTTCCTAATTCATGAAACTAGTGTTATCCTGGTATCTAAACCAGATCTATATTTCTCATGAATATATACACAAAATCCTTCAAAAATATTAGTACCTATTGGCATTAAAATAGACATATAGACCAACAGAACCAAAGAGAGAGCCCAGAAATAAACCCATTATTATATGGTCAATTAATTTACAACAAAGGAGGCAAGAATATCCAATGGGGAGAAGACAATCTCTTTAATAGATGATGTTGAAGAACCTGGACAGATACATACAAAAGAATGAATTTAGACCACTATCTCATACCATGTAAAAAAATCAACACAAAATGGATTAAAGACTTGAATGTAAGACCTGAAACCATAAAACTGCTCGAAGAAAACATAGGTGTTAAGCTTCTTAACTTCAGTCTTAGCATTGATCTGACTCCAAAAGCAAAAATAAACAGGTGGGAGTAGATCAAACTAAAAAAGCTTCTGCAAAAGGAAAAAAATGTCAACGTACTGAGTGGGGAAAAAATTGTAAATTATATATCCTATAAAGGGTTAATATCTAAAATATATAAGGAATCAAACAACCCAATAGCAAAAAACCCAAACGATCTGATTAAAAAACGAGCAGAGGACCTGAATAGATATTTTTCCAAAAAAGACATACAAATGGCCAGCAGGGACATGAAATGATGCTCAACATCACTTATCATCAGGGAAATGCAAATCAAAACCGTGAAGAGATATTATCTCATACCTGTTAGGATGGCTATTATTAAAAAGACAAGAAACAATAAGTTTTGGGAAGGATGTGTAGAAAAGGGAGCCCTTGTACACCGTTGGTGGGAATATAAATTGGTGCAACCACTGTGGAAGCAGGGTGGACTCCTCAAAAAATTAAAAAAAGAACTATCATATAATCTAGTAATTCTACTCCTGGGTATTTGCCTGAAGAAAACAAAAACATGAATTTGAAAAGACACACTCACCCCTATGTTTATAGCAGCATTATTTACAATAGCCAAGCTATGGAAGCAACCCAAGTGTCCACTGATGGATGAATGGATTTAGAAGATATGGTATGTATATACAATGGAATGTTATTTGGCCATAAAAAGGAGATCTTGCAGGTGTGACAACATGGATGGACGTTGAGAGTATTATGTTAAGTGAAATAAGTCGGAGAAAGACAAATATCATATGATTTCACTTATATGTGCAATCTAAAAACAAAACAAAAGAACAAACAAAATAAAACTCATAGATACAGAGAATGGGTTGATGATTATCAGAGGGGTAAGGCGATTGGGGAGTGGATGAAATGGGTTAAGGGGGTAAACCGTATGGTGACAGAAGGTAATTAGGCTTACTGTGGTGATCAATTTGTAGTACATACAAAAATTGAATTATTATGTTGTACACCTGAAACTAATATAATGTTATACATCAATTTCATCTTAATAAAAAATATATTAGCACATAGAACTCACCATATATGTACAAAAATATGATCCAGCAATTGCATTCTTAGCACTTAATCCTGGGGAAATGAAGACTTAAGTTCACACAAAAATCTGTACATTAATGCTTATAGCAGCTTTAGTTATAATAGCCAAAAACTGGAAACAACCTAGATGTCCTTCAAAATTTTATTTCCACTGTGGGGCGCCTGGGTGGCTCAGTTGGTTGGGTGTCTGACTTTTGGTTTCGGTCTAGGTCCTGAACTCGGGGCCATGGTCTCAGGGTCGTGGGTTTGGGCCCAGCCTCAACCACCTGTCAGCCTCCCCACCCCCTCACTGTGCATTTAACATAGAGTCTGTCCTCCTCCCTCCCCTTTTCTCCCCACCCCACTCTTGCGTGTCTGCATGTGCACTCTCTCTCTCTAAAATAAATAAATAAATAGATAAATCTTTAAGGAAAAAAATTGAATTGCCACTCATACCTAAGAGCTTCAGATGGTGATAAGTTGCCCTTAGGGAACTTAGTATCTTTTTTCAAAATATCAGATATTTTAAATTTACTCTATTGGAAAAAAAAACCAATAAATTTTCTCAAAATTATAAAAAAGATCTGCTATAAGATATAGATTCACTGTTAAAAATACTCTTAAGGGGCGCCTGGGTGGCTCAGTCAGTTAAGCGTCTGCCTTCAGTTTAGATCACGATCCCAGTATCCTGGGATCGATCCCCCCCATTGGGCTCCTCGCTCAGCAGGCAGCCTGCTTTTTCCTCTCCGTCTCCCCCTGCTTGTACACTCTTTCTCTGTCAAGTAAATAAATAAAATCTTTTTAAAAATATATTCTTAAAAAGACTCTCTTGACTAGAATTCATTTATTATATTCATCAAGATTCCATAGTATTATGGAAATTACTAGTTTATCAAACACGACCTCCATATAATTAATATTTACATGATAATAAGCTATCGGAAGAAATTTTACTTACTTAATGAATAGAAGTTGTAAGAACTGATGCCATATATTTTTACCTAAAATGTTCTTTCCCCAATAATATATTAGCTGTAATTAGCACTCAATAACTAAGATTTAAGTGCCCAATTTTATTCATTATTTCAAAAACATTTAGTGACCACCCGTCATACGGTAGACACGAGGTCATTTCTGGGACAAAATGTTGAGACAACTCGAAGAGTGTATAGTAGAAGGAAGGCAAACACTACAGCAAGGGAATAAGTGATAATATAGGTTAAGCTGAAGATAGTCTGGGAATGCACATTTCCAATGAAACTATCCTAAATTAAGATCATGTGATTGGGTGCCTGGGTGGCTCAGCCGTTAAGCGTCTGCCTTTGGCTCAGGTCATGATCCCAGGGTCCTGGAATCGAGCCCCGCATCGGGCTCCCTGTTCGGTGGGGAGTCTGTTTCTCCCTCTCACACTCCCCTTGCTTGTGCTCCCTCTCTCACTGTCTCTCTCTGTCAAATAAATAAATAAAATCTTAAAAAAAAAAAAAAAGATCATGTGAGAATAGACAAATGGACCAAGGGCACAAAACTGAGAGCCTAGAAACAGACCCAGCATCTATCAAAATTCATGTAGGACAAGGCGTTGCAAATTACTTAAGTTATTCCAACAGCTTACTGTAACAATACTTATAGCAAGCAGTTATTCAGATGGGAAAATAATCAGATCTCTTCCTTACACCTGTATAAATGCAAATTCCAGGGGGACTGCAGACTCAATGTAAAAAACAAAGCCCTAAAACTATTAAAAGAGAATTAGAGTATCATGAGGATCTCCATGTAAAAAAAAAAAAAAAGTTTCCTTAAACAAGACACAAAGCATACAAACCATAAAGAGTACAAAGTTGATACTAACACAGAAAACACCTGTGTTGAGTCAACTTCATTGAATACAACATAAAAACATCAAACACAGACTGAGAGAAGATATTTATGTAAGTGAATGAAAGACTAGTATCCATAATATATAAAGAAACTTTACAAATTATAAGAAAAGACAAACCACTAAACTGAAAATGGACAAAGAGATAAACAAGCAAGTCACTGAAGAAACCGAAAAGAAACCCAAATCTTAAACCACAAAATAAATACTAATTCACACGCACCCAAGTGGCAGAGCAAAACGTGTGAAAATACCAAGAGCAGCGGATGCCTAGAGAGCCGAGCTCTGTCCCATGCTGCAGGCAGGGGCGTGTGCTGGTCCCCCCTCTCCCCCTGGAGAGTGCCAGGGGATGCCGGGAGAGCAGCACCAGCACACCCTGTGGCCAGGCAACACGCGTGACCAGCAGGAGAAACCCTGGCATGTGTTCAAGAATATACATCGCAGCATTATTTTCTCTTCATGCAGCATTGTTTCTAATAGTGGAAAACTGGAAAACATCGAGTACATTTACACAATGAAATACTGTATAGTAGCCAAGATAGACGGACTAGCGCTACTTCAGCCAGTGTGGATAAATCTCAAAAACATAATGTTGAATGAGAACGGCAAGCTATGGGGCGCCTGGGTGGCTCAGTCGGTTAAGCATCTGCCTTCAGCTCAGGTTGTGATCCCAGGGTCCTGGGATCCAGCCCCGCATCGGGCTCCCTGCTCAGCTCACTGCCTGCTTCTCCTTCCCTCTCCCTCTGCCCCTCCCCCCTGCTCCTGTGCTCTCTCTCTCTCTCTCAAATAAATAAAATCTTAAAAAAAAAAGAAAAAGAGAACAACATATATAAGTACACTATGATACCATTTATATAAAATTTAAAAATAGTAAAAAAAAAAAAAACCCAAAACACAGATGTTATTTAGGGATATATATACACACGCACATATATGTATATATATGTACATCTAATATTTAAGTGTGTGTGTGTGTGTGTGTGTGTGCGCGCGCACATGTGTATGTGTGTGCGCACATGTGTATGTGTAGTGCAGAATGGACAGGACGACAAACACTAACTTTGGGGTAGAAAGAAAGCAATTTGGGGAAAGGGCAGACAGGAGCTTTAAGTGCACCCACATAACATTTACGCCCTTAGACTGAACGACGGATGGACAGATATTCATTATGTTGGGTCCATGCCTTTGTCACAGGGAGGGGGCATCACTGAGCTTTGGGCGGGGGAGGGTGTCAGATGAGGCTTCCTGACGGACATGTTCCCTGAGCTATAGCCAGGGGAGCAGGCAGTGACCAGGAAAAGGAGGTCGGGCTGGAGGAAGAGGTTTTCAAGGATCAAGGGGCAGAAAAGGGACCTAAACAGAGGTGAAATAACAGCCTCAAGGCAAGGGAAAGCATGAGGGGTCAAGGAATCACAAATTACATCAAAGCACTCACCATAATACCAGAAAATCGTAACTTGTCTCCAACTCGGTTACATACCAAAAAAGCTAGTGCAAACATGCTAACTAGAAAAATGAAGAAACTAAGGGGGAGACGACTCACAAAGGAACCAAAGCTAAATGGTACCCAAATCTCAACATTTCCAAACAACACATTCTGAAGCTGTAACATTTTAACAACTTTTTTTTTTAAAGATTTTATTTTATTTATTCGACAGAGATAGAGACAGCCAGCGAGAGAGGGAACACAAGCAGGGGGAGTGGGAGAGGAAGAAGCAGGTTCACAGCAGGAGAGCCTGACGTGGGGCTCGATCCCGTAACGCCGGGATCACGCCCTGAGCCGAAGGCAGACGCTTAACTGCTGTGCCACCCAGGTGCCCCCATTGTAACAACTTCTAAAAGCTAACCTAGAAGAAGACTGAAGACTCGGGATATTAAAGAATTCATACCAATACAGTGTGTGGGGTCAGATATTTTGAATTACGAAATGTGGGTGAATTCTGAGCTGGAACCACTCAGTGCAAACGGCAGTGCAGTGACACGAGGACAGTGACAAAAACTGGCCTGTTGACACAGAAACATTAGGAGGGGCGTCTGAAGCCACAATGGACAAGGAGTATTAGGAGATGAAGAAAGGGTGAGAATGTGGCTCCTGGCAAGTGCAGTAAGAGCAGAGAGGTCCTCCACACCTGCCCAGGAGCAGGCCCTCGTAAAACTATGATAGGTCCAAGAGACACACACAAAACAAAGACTGACAGGCGTGAACCCTAAAGGATCTGAGTGAAGGGAAGAGGAGAATCAAGGCTCATGACCAACTCCCAGCTAGGGTGGAGAACATGACAGTCCAGTGTGGGGAAGACGCTGGGCCTACACTGTTAACACGCCGCAATCCTCATGATGATCCCAAACCACGTGACTTTGAGACGTGGGAAGGCAACTCCAGGGTGCATCACACATCCAGGTTTTCGCTCGAGTACTTGGTGCTTACCAGGTGGGCTCCAGGTGCAGAGCCAGGCCTGGAGGGTAAGTCGGCAAAAAAGGCAGAAAAAGTCCCTGTTCTCACGGAACATACAATCTAGCAGGGTAAACAGAGGTCAGTGTAGTGACCATCAGGACAACTATATGGAAACATCTAGGAGGATACTAGACTGAGGTTTTGATAAAGCAAATACTGATCAATGAACCGCTGAATGCTAAGAGAACACAAAGAATGAGGGTTTTAGGTGGTGAAAATTATCAGATGGGGCTTCTACTTCCACTCAGGATGGACACAGTTGAAAAGAAAGTGCTCCCACCTGACAAGGAAGGTAAGAAACACAACCCGTAACGTAAAGCCCTGAGAATACACGTATACTTTGACTCAGGAATTCCCTCTCTAGGAATGCTATGGAAATCATTACAAAAATGTGCCAAAAATATACATACAGGTATGTTTGTGGCATCTCTGTATAAAATAAGCGCAACTGACAACAATCTAAGTGGCCGTCACCAGGGACAGCCGTCAAGTGGGTGTACAGAAGCTGCTGAAATGATGACGTGCACTTCCAGGGGAAGGTAGTGGCTGAATGCACACATTATGTTATACCTTCTCTTTCCCAAAATTCAACTGAAATAACAGAAAATAAATAAATAAAACAAGAGCATCACTAAAAACTTGGGAGGAGCATTACTCATAAACCAGAGACGCTGGAGAATTCTGGAAGAGAATAAAACACAGCAAGACATTAACATGGAAATGTAATAGAAACTACGAACTTACAACCCTGTACAGGCAAAAGCAAGGACCTCATAAAAAGTGTTTTCCCAGCAGAACTCCTACATTACTCTTTGATGAGAAGCAGCAACAGCTAAGAGAACAGGTGCAGCAGGCGCCTTCCCTCAGAGGAGGCCCTAGCGTTAGTCCTGCACGTGCAGAGCCAGGTAAAGACCACAGAAGAGCTCTCTCAAGTGGGATGTCCAGAGGAAGACCTTCCTAAGGTGAGTGCAAAGTCCAGAGAGACCGTAGGGCCCTGAGCAGGGCCACGGCTCCCGCAGGGTGTGAGCCCGCCCAGCCCCGCACGACCACCTGCCGTGAGCACTGGGCACCCAAACACGTAAAGGCCAGGAGAAGGCCGGCAGGACGCAGTCCAGACCAGTGACAGGGGACCCTCGGCGTAGACAGACGTGTCACAAAGGGAAAGGAAAAGGCACTGAAATGTTTTATTCTATACGTGTCCACCCTGTTTGAATTCATCATGCATATGTACTAATATGTATATATTTATCGTGCATATGTAAATAATGTATTTAATTCATATATTTAAATAATCCAAATGTTTAAATCTAAATATAGATTCAGGTCAACATTAATGTATGATATCAAGACATCATAAATAAAATTGAAAAGTATAAAATGAAAGTGTGGTTTTATTTTAGTAGAAAAACAGTATTTTATAAATATGTATACCTAGCAAAAAGTCAATAAGGATAGACACCAAAATGTTTACCACAGTTAATTCTGCATGGGGGAATAGTAGATGGCTTTTATTAGTTTTTGTTTATTTGTTTTTACATTTCTGTACTTAAGGAACTGTTTGGCAATGAAAAATTAGTAATGAATCATCTTTAATTCAAAAATATAAAGCCATTTAAAAGCTAATTGCTTTGAGTGTTACTAAAGCTGCATCATAAATTCAAGGGTATTTACAGCTTTTTTCATCAGAGACAGTCTGGAACAACAACAAAGAAATGGAGGAGGTCATCAGAGCATCAGGCATTTCAACACATTTCTGGACATCAGAAGCCTCCTGTCCAATACAAATATGAAGACAAGGAAGGGGAAGTGGGAATGGGGTGTCCCTTTTGCCCTCAGCCGCAGCGCACATGACTCTCTGGATGGAAAGGACTCCTCACTAACTCAACACTTGGTGACAGAAGGGACCATGTGTCTTGCTCCCCCACTATGTTCCCAAAACACAGTAGGTGCTAAATGAATATTAGTTGAGTGGATAAACAGAGTAAAACACATCTATCAACATGGGGCCCCTCTTAGAAACGGAAAGTGCACAGGCAAACACACATAGGCAAAAACTCAACTCCGAGGCACAGAAACTGGCATCTAACAAGGAGCGCTAACTTACCGGATGCCTGGCTGAAAGTCTTCCAGTCACAGTTCCAGTCTGATTCCACGTAGATGAAATGGAGCCCTTTATCGGTTAAGAAGAATCAGTTTCAGCTCTGGCAATGCCATGTGAAGTCAAGAACACAGTGACTCTTCAGACTCCCTGCACACAGCATGCAACACTCACTGCTCTCCTGTAGACGTCTTTTGGCCCGAAGCCCCCAACCCCGAGAGGTCCCTGGGTGTCAGCAAAGTGCTGACCGACAAGGAGGTTCCCCCTAACCCATGCAGAAACTGCAACAGGACATGTGGGTCTTTGTGTCCCTTTAAGCCCCCGTGCATGGGGAGAGGAGGGCCCTGTGCCATGGGGGCACAGCATGGACTCCAGGCGGGGTTGTGCAGCCCAGACAGGGGCCCAGACAGAACACCTCTGATTGCAGCCTCCTCACGGGTGAACCAGAACAACGTCTCCCTGAAATGGGCGCAAGAGGAGGTGCGGTGACAGGTGTCACAGTGCCTGGGCAGCCCCAGAGCTCCCGTGTACATGCAGCTCCAGTTCTGAAGGCATGATGGCAACTCAGGCTATAAAGAGACCTGAGTAATAACAAAATCATGGCTCACAGCTCAAGAATATTTGGTGATTTCCATCGTTAACTAAAATTTCAGGAAATTGTACATGTATCTGAAACCACGGGAAACCACATTCCCGAGCACAGTATCTCGTTTAGCTCAGTTACCTTTCTCATGCAAGCTAGTAATCCATCCACAAAGGCCGACTTGGTCTTGTGAACCTAGGTTACACAGACAAACGTAATCATTTTCTCGTTTAAGCATCGAGCAGGAGCAAGCATCAAAGCAGTGTTTCACAGAGCGCTGGGCATGTGCCACTCACGTGTCAGCTCTGATAACTCCAGGAAGCCCTGAAACGGACTGGTGTAGTACCCTGAATTAAATAACAATGACCCACAGAGAAAGATGGCACCCTACCCCCTTTTCTGGAATAATTCTGGAATAATTCTTTTCACAGAAATGTTGCAAAGATAAATGTAGCATCGTGGGTACCCATCCTCCTGCATCCCCTAGGGTGCCTTTAGTTCTCTTCCAATCATTTTGTCCCTTCAAGGAGAAGGCCGTTTGGTGCCATGACCAAGCCCTGCCGGCTGCCACACCTCAGGAGAGCAGCAGGCCACAGGTTCAGGGAGCGACAGACTGATGGTACAAGTGGCGGCCAAAGTTATGGACACGTTCACAAACAACAGGGAACACACACAGGCACATGGACAGAGGAAGTGTGGGCTGCTGAGGAAGAAGGGGACATGTCAGCGAACAAGGGAGCCAACATGCTCAGAGGGCCGAGGTAACCTCGCCAGGCCTGGGCTGGGGAGCTGGAGGAGGTCCTTGAGAGAGGCTTCTGAACTCTGTGCTGGTGGAGTCTAGCCCACAGTGAAGCTGCCCGATGACAAGACACATGCCCCCTTCCCGTCTTCATCCATCCTCGTCCCCGTGGGACCCTGTGGCTCAGTGCTGAGCAGGGTGACTGTGGGCTCGAGCAGAGCGGGGCGCATGCGAGCAGCGCTGGTACCAGGCCGGCTTGAACAAGCTCTGTTCCCTTCAGAGCACTGCCCGGGCTCCTGTCGTGATTATGGATTGATTGCTCTTATCAGAGGGGGTGCCAGATGGCTCCCCTCCCTCATCAACTCACTCACACACAAAGGGAACTTACCCGTCTATATTCCAAAATTATCTTGGGTAATGGATGGAGGTCCTGAAGAGCCCTTAACTGAAAAATGAGAATAAATGTCACCAATATAATTCCTCCATTTAATTTTAACATTTTGGACACTTATTTTCAGCTGGAGAAAGTGCTAATAAATGGTCTGTATTGGCCACATTTTCCAAAGTGAAGATTCATAATAAACTCAAAGTTTATCAAGCGTCTTAATCTAAATCCCTTACAAAATCATTGCTGTCCATAAAGGAACTAAAAGCACTTCACACAAGCCTGGAAATAAGATTGCTCCTGAGATTCAAATTCATGAAGTCTAAATCCAGGGTATGTAAAATACCACATAGGAGAATACACTAAGAAAACGCCTACAAATGTGTAACTCGAGTTTAGGAACACCCATTTCAATCAGTTATCTGGGCATAATGTCAGTGAGGTAACATCAGAATAGGATTATGGATTTTAAAACTAATTTGAAAAGATCAAAATATTACATACAGGACAACACAAGATCATAAGAACACGGTTTGTTCGATTACCACAAAGTGAACACACTTAGGTAAGGCCACGCACACGGAACATTCCAGGTCGCCTGCGGGTCCCTGCCCCTCCCGTGCAGGTAACCACCACCCTGACCTCCATCGTCAAGGGCACTTTTCCCAGCTTTTGAACATCGCATCAATGGAACCGGACAGGTACTCTGTGTGTGTGACTTTGTTCAACATGGTGGTTTTAAGGTTCATCTGTGTTGTATGAAGCAGCATTTCATTTACTTGCACTCCTGTTTTCAACTGTTTGAATGTAGGACAACTATACTTTCTGCTTGATGGATACTAGTGGGTTGTTAATGGGCCGTGATGAGTAGTGCTGTTGTGAACATTCTGGAGCCTGGATTTCGGTTAACATGTCACAGTTCTGTGGAGGAGAAACACAGAGAGGAATGGAATCGCAGGGCCAACAGCAGCAGAGGCAACACCAGCCAGTTCGCCCAAGTGAAGGTGCCCGTCTACCCCGTCAGCACCACGCAGACGTTCCAACTGCTCCACGTCTTTTCCAACACGCGCTGTCCAGGCCTTAATGTTAGCCATTCTGGTAAATGTGAAGTGATATTGCACAGTAGTTTTATATGTATTTTCCCAATGACTAATACAGTTGGGTAGGATTCACATACTCAATGACTAATTAGGTATCTTCTCTCATTAAACCCCTGTTCATGTCTTTTGCCCATTTAAAAAACTGGTTGGCATGTCTTTTTTTCCCCTTGATTTGTAGGAATCTGTTATTCTGGACAGCGTTTTCTTCAGCTGGTTATTTACTAGAAATCCTCTGCCCTCTGTGGCTTACTTATTTACTTGTTTAACGGCATCTCTTCATAAACAGAGATTCTTAATTCTACTACTGTCCAATTTATCAATCTTTTCCTGTATGGGTAATGCATCTTGTGTCCTGTTTAGGAACATTGACCCACCTCAGAGTCTTAAGGATATTCCCTTACAGTATCTTCTACAATCTTTGTTGTTTTGCTTTTCATATTTAGATGTACAATTCGCTTGGAGTTTATTTTTGTGTACGGCATGAAATAGGGGTCATTTATGGAGCAAGCCCCTCTTACTCACTACTTTGCAGAGCTGCCCTCTCGGAGATCGTGCCTTTCATACGCACATGTGTACTCCCCACCCTGGGTCCACGGGTCTATTTCTTCACGCTCCAATCGGCACTACACTGTGCTACTTACTTAGTTCCTGGCAATCCTTATTGATTTAGGATTAGTCTTGAGTCCAACAGACTAAGTCCCCCAGCAGTGCTTTCCAAGAGCACACTGGCTTTTAGTTTTTTGCATTTCCATGTCAATTTTGGAATCAGCTTGCCAGCGTCTCCAAAAAACTGCTGCTAAGATTGTTTTGAATCTATAAATCAGGTGGGGTAACTGATGCTATAACTCTCACGTAACAGTGTAAGGCATGAAGTTGCATCCCTGTCTGTTTGAATAAAGACTGAGGACCCAAGGAGAATCATAACCCGGAGAGCCGACACTGGTGTCGTGGGAGTAGGCGCTGCCCAGGGGGAGGCACCCTACCTCAGTACAATCCAGAATTGCCTTTTACTTAGAAGAGCTATCCCCCGGGGGATGAAAGTACATGAAAACGCTTAGCCAAGAAAACTGCTTAAGATTTGACTAGCTCTCTTTATCCTGATACCTTACTCACAAAATAACTTTCTAACCACAGTCTCTCTGTATATCTCTACTTGAGCCGTCTGAGAACACTTGAAAAGATTTAAGTATTTGATCTCATAAAACGTCGGACAAAGCCCTACCAGCGTTGGTTCATGATCAGAGGCAGTTCCATAGCCGCCGGCCGCCCGTGAGCTTTATCACACACTCCGTGTTGGCTCCTGACAGCACATTCTTCTCAGCTCCCTTCTCTCCATGGCCACTCGCGGCCTCTTGTTGGCGCCTCCTCTTTCCCTGACCTCTAAGTGTCAGTTTCTCAGTGTTCGGTTCTGTGGTTATCAATGTTGGCTGGCTTATGAGAAACAGCCGGGAGCTTCAAAAACATGCCTGAGCCTGGGCCGTCCAACCCACAGACACGATTCTGTGGATCAGTCATCAGCCTAGGCATGAGTGTTTTTCCAAAGCTCCGGCCATCCTAGGGCAACTCTACTAAAAACTGGCTGACCACTTCCAGCACAAGACTTCTCACTGACCCAACTGCACCTGCAACATCTCTGTGCCCATGTCTTGTCAACGTCTGTCTTAATGCTCTTAACACACCCAAGAGTAAACATTTGATCCCCTGCCCCCCAGTAAACTGTTCCTCTCGCAGTTTTCCCTGAGTAGTGGCCTTTTCTCTCTGCTTAGTCGCACAACTAACAAAAACAAGAACTACCCCCACAGTCTTTTATTGACACTCACATGACCTCACACTCACAGACTTCCTTTCTGCTCTAAAAATGCTCTGGAAATTCGTCTGCTGCTCCATCTTCACAGCTGTCACCTGGACCATGAAGACTTCCGTCCCCACACTACAGTGACAGACTATTAACAAGACTCCTCCCTTCTCCAACCAGCTGTAAGTGTGGACTTTTCAGGACACAGCTAACATCTGTTAGGATGGGCAGAATCCAAAGCACTGACAATACCACATGCTGGCGAGGATGTGGAGCAATAGGAACTCCCATTCATGGCTGGTGGGAAGGCAGAATGGCGTAGCCACTTTGGGAGATAGTCTGTGAGTTTCTTACAAAATTCAATATACTCTCACTATATGATCCAGCAATCATGCTCCTTGGTATTTACCCAGAGGAGCTGAAAACTTACATCCACATAAAAACCTGTACACAGATGTTTATAGCAACTTTCTTCCTCATTGCCAAAACTTGGAAGCAACCAAGATGTCCTTCAGGAGGTGAATGGGTAATAAACTGTGGTCCATTCAGACAATGGAATGTTATTCATCATTAAAAAGAAATGAGCTATCAACTAGGAAAAGACACGGAGGAACTTTAAATGCACATTACTAAGGGAAAGAAGGCAGCCTGAAAAGGCTGCACACTGTATGGTTCCAGCTACAGGACATTCTGGGAAGGGTAAAACTATGGGGGCAGTGAAAATATCAGGGCGGGGGGGGAGGAGCAACGGGGTAACAGGTGGAGCACGAGAGTGTTTAGGGCAGTGAAGCTACTCTGTGTGAAAGCATAATGGCGGACACCCATCATTACACATTTGTCCAAACCCACAGAATGTGCAACACAAAGGGTGACCCCGGAGATAAACCATAGACTTTGGATGATGATGACATGTCAGTGGAGGTTTGTCGAGTGTAACAAATGGCTCCACTGGTGGGGATGTTGACAGTGGCGGAATGGGTGTGGTGGGGGTGAGAGGAAGGCAGTATATGAGACTTCTCTGTACCTTCTGCTCAATATTGCTGTGAAATAAAGTATAAAATATAATAAAAATAAAAGCCTAATAAAACCAAATCTAAGATCACAGTTGTGCCCTTACCTGAACTGTTCCAGGCTACACATTTTACCTGAGGACAACATCCTCTCCCCACGGGGAGGGGAACAGGAAGGGTGAAGGAAAGAAGAGAGGAGTCTTAATTCTGAATTCAGAACCATGTACATGTGCTCCCTAGTAAAAGTTTATCTTTTTTTTAAATGCACAAAATAGTATGACTTTGTCAGTTAAATAAGAGAGGTTAATATGATTTACCTTGATCATGTCTTTGTGAAAAATAATTAAGGTCATTAATTCTGTCTACAAGAAAGCACATCAACACCAGAAGAGAGCTACGTTTCCTTTCTTAGTTGCTGGTTGTCTGGAAGAGCTAAGGAGCAGCAAAGGGAAGGGCAACACTGCCAGCTGGTGCCAGGACGGAGAATAAATCAGCCCGAGACCCTCAGCTCCCAGCCCCATGAGGGCAAGTGTGAGGCTTTTCCAGGTACCACCGCTGCTCCAAATTTAGGGCACGGTGCCCCTCTGCGGTGCGGGTGTGAAATCCATGCCAGCCTCTCCAGCAGGCAGGGGTCTGCTCCCTGTCGTCCTGGATCCCCATGAACAAACAGCAGACATTTGCGCTGGTTCAGGCTGCTTGGGATACACTGGACAAGTCAAACGAGGGCTTTGATCTGCGCAGCCTACATCCTCGAGCGACAAGCCAACAGTAACTAAGGTAACTTTAGGTGCAGGAAACAAATCTGGGTGAAGAAACAGGTTGTGCCTGGGGGCCTTACTGTTGTCTGTGTGGCCAGGGGAGGCCTCTCTGAAAGCAACACTTAAGCCAACAAGAAGCCACTGTGCAAACTCCAGGAGAAGTCTCCAGACCGGGGAGGAGCCCGTGCAGAACCTGTGAAGAGCTGAAGAGCAGTGTGCTTGCGGGGCGCTGGGTGCGAGGGGGCTGGAGAAGGGGCAGGGCCAGACCCGGGGCCTAGGGACACACTAGAGGGCTTGGGCATTAATCTAAGGGTCACAGGAAGCCCCTGGAATGTACATCAGGGGAGTAACATGATTTTTCTAATGTTGTTAAAGATCGCTCTGCCTGGATGTGATGGATAACCAGCAGGGTAAGAACACCTGGGAGGCTGTGGAGGGGGCTTGCAGGGCTGTGAGTGGGAGGTGACTGAGGTGGTAACCGTGAGGACGGAGGGAGCAGACAAACTCAAGACCTACGTTTGCAGGTAGAGACTGTACGGCTGGCTACGGGGTGAGGCTGGCAGAAAATCCAAGGTGACTTGTAGGTTCTGGATGGAGTAGCTGATAATTATAGCCAGTACTTGCTGGTTTTTAACAGCTCATATGTCAGGCATGGTCCAAATACTGCTTCACACCCAGCACACATACACACACCTGAACACTCACAAAATTGCTGTAGGGAAAGGACTGTTATTATACTTCTTTTACAGGTCAGGAAACTGAGGCACAGGGAGTCAAATAACATGCCCAAGCTATGCAGGTGGATGTGGTGGCTGACTCCACCGCCCTTGCTCCACCCACTGCTGGCTCCCAAGGACCCAGGAGGACGGGCATCTACTGAGGTGGGGACGGGGGCATATTCAAACCCCCTTTGGGACACATCACTCTACGGATGTCATGATTCACTCAAGAACTGCCACCTGAGCCCACTGAGGGCCGCACATGGGGACCGTCAGAAGGCAAGGAGCTCTGGCAGGGCCGAGATAGGCAGAGCGTGCCGTGCTGGAGTGGCCATGTGCATAGGGACGGAGGCTGCTGCTAAGTCAAATGCTGGACACGGCACAGAGAGCACAAGCTGGCACCCCCATAGCCGGCTCTGACCGTAGCGACACAAGTCCCCTGCAGGGGAGCCTGGGTGGCTCAGTCGGTGAACCACCTGCTTTCAGCTCAGGTCGTGATCTTGGGGGTCCTGGGCTTCCTGCTCAGTAGGGGGCCTGCTTCTCCCTCTACTACTCCCCTCCTCCCTGCTCATGCTCTCTCTCAAATGAATAAATAAAATCTTAAAAACAACAAGTTCACTTACTGATCTCCATTCTGCATGCTTTCACGAATATTACTGGATTCTGAACATCTATTTATACTCTGCCATTCTTTTTTTTAAAAACATGTATCTTTTAAAGATTTATTCATTTATTTTAGAGAGTGAGCAAAAGAGGGAGAGGCAAAGGATCCCAAGCAGACCCCCTGCCAAGCGCAGAACCCAACTCAGGGCTTGATCCCACTATCCCAAGATCACGACCTGAGCTAAAATCAAAAGTTGAGGACCCCCAACCCACTGAGCCACCCAGGTGCCCCTATACTCTGCCACTGCGACAGAGTAGACCCTCATTCCTCCCTGTTTATACAACAGGCTCCTCTCCGGGGAAAGGTAGCTCAAATTTTCTAAAATAAATCTAGGGGGACGCCTGGGTGACTCAGTTGCTTAAGTGTCTGCCTTCGGCTCAGGTCATGATCCCGGGGGTCCTAGGATCAAGTCCCATACAGGGTCCTTGCTCAGCGGGAAGTCTGCCTCTCCCTCTGCCTGCCACTCCCCCAGCTTGTGCTCTCTCTCTCTCTCTCTCTGACAAATAAATAAATAATCATAAAAAAAAAAAAACCTTCCACATCTATATTAAAAAATAAAATAAATCTAGGAAAGGAGAAGACTGACAACCCTCCCCATTTCTAGCTTCTGGCAGCCTCTAGTTTCTAAGTGGCTGTGATTGGATTGACAACAATTTGTTTTCAGAACAAAATTCCACCTAATTGTCCTTTGCAGTAAGTGAAGTCAGTGGATTGCTTCTGGAAAACTGTACCGTCTGCCTCTTTCTCACGGTTCATACTAGGAGGGCAGCCTTGCGGGGAGCACCTCGTGGGAGCACCTGCCGCACAGCCCACTGCAGGGGGCACGGGCGAGTCTGAGGGTGACTTGCACGTGGTGCAGGCGTGCTACTGTCTCAAAAAGAAAGGGGAAAATTTTTGAACTTACCACGGCTTCTGATGTGGATGGGAGTCTCTGCAGCCCCGTTCTGGGAAGAGTCTCCCTGGGACTCAGCGGGGGCAGCTTTAGCTTGCCGAAGAGGACCTTCAACAAAGCAGTGACATGTGATGAGCGGGTCTCAGATTTGAGAGAACCTGAACGTCACTGCCACAGCCACAGCCACAGAAGGCCCACCCAAGTAGATGCTACAAACACCCAAATTCTGACTTCATACTTTTCTTGGATTTACAGGCTTTGAAGGAATGAATCTCGATGTGAGAAAACATGGGGAACTTATATACTTTCCAGATGATCAACATAAAATAATACTTATAAATTCAAAATAAATCACTCTTCAACCCCTGCTTCTTAAGCAGATTTTATTTAAAAAAAAAACACAAAATTTAGCTTTACCTCTCGAAGTTGATTATTACTTGTTATAAGAAACTGCTCTCCTGCAACAAAATGGGCTTCTTGCTCCAACTCCTTGAGACGAGACTGTGAATGGGACACAAAATCTCACTAATGTTTTTCACAATGTAAGATTATTTAATTTGCTCATCAAACTGTTCCCCAAAAAAGTTCTTACAAAAGTAAAAAATAGCCTACAATTTACTAAAATAGACATTAAAAATATATACTTTGACTCATAGTGGGAAACTTAGGCTCATAGAATCATCCTCTCCCAAACCTAAGGAAGCAAATGAAAGAAGCAAAATAGGAAATAACATACCAAAATAAGGGAAAGAATGACTTCTCCAGGAATATTACTACTAGAAAAGGGATCTAGCATCATACCACAAACTCGAAAGCATCCAAAGTATCCCAAGGTAAAGGAGGTAGGACCAATGACCTTGTAGGGCCCTCCCACCCAGCAGAGACAGCAGCCACAGGGGACACGAGGGACCATGCTCTGAACAACCACACGCAACCACATGGGACACAGCCTGGCTTGAGGGGTGGGAGGTACGGATGGTCTAGGTGAAAAAAAACCTAACCGTACCCTATGCAATGGCTGACGCAGTGCGGAGTGGAGCAGAGCTGAATTTATAAGCCCGTGGCCCCCTTGCCACTTCTGTCAGAAGAAAAGTAGAAGGAAGCCAGGACTTAAAAACGTAATTATAAAAGAAAACAGAGAGCAGAGGCTAAACCAACCCACCGTGGTGAAATATCA
The DNA here is from genome assembly GCF_023065955.2 of Ursus arctos. Lineage (NCBI taxonomy): Eukaryota > Metazoa > Chordata > Mammalia > Carnivora > Ursidae > Ursus > Ursus arctos. The sequence continues at coordinate 1,347,713 of NW_026623111.1, forward strand.
TCTGCATTCTATCCTTCATCAGACGAGGATGGCCTTGAGGCTGAAATTTTGAAAGAAGTTACAAAGAAGGTCCGGTGAAGTTAGGAGTAGGACAAGTCTGATACAAGAAAACAGTACCTAGGCGTAAAGAAGAAGCCAGAAACACTTGCCTCGGTTAAAGTATGCCAAAACTCAGTCGTCAAAGAAACAAGTGAGAAAAAGGAAACAAAAGAACAGAGCATTAAAGGACAGATAATGGGTCCCTTCAGGTATAAGCTGTACCTTAGGGAACAAAAACTCCAGCAATAAACTGTTTGAGCTTCAAGTTAAAAAGGCACAGTAACCTTGCATATTAATGCACCCCTCGTGTTCAGGCACAAAAAGAAATGGATAAATATAAACAGAGAAAAACAAAAAGCCAGTTTCTTAAAAGAAACAAAACAAAACATAAGCCTCTCTTCAGAGCAGGAATACATACAAACTACAAAGCAACAGGCAGAACGAGGGGGCAGCCCAGCTGGACCCTGGGGCCAGCGGCCAGGCCGGGCCCCCCCGTCGTGCCATGAAGCAGGGACTGCAAGCCCTCTGTTCGTGAGAGGAAGCTGGGCCAGCTTGTATCAGTTACCTGCTGCCACATGACAGACCAAACACACTTCCACGAATCAGCACCTTGGGTGGGGCTCAGCTAGGTGCAGGTGCTGGCTGCTTGGCCGCATGGGTAGATTCATTTCAAATTGCTGCCCATTTAAAAATTACGTTAACTGGCTTTTTCTTATTGATAGGAGTTCTCTATTATAGTCTACACAGGAGTCCTTTGTCATACGCATGAAAGTACAATCAAAATCCCAGCAGGGTTTTTAAAAAAGTAGATAAAAGAATTCTATATGGCAATGCAAAGAACCTAAGACTGGACAATACCATATAGAAGAAACACAAAGATGGAAAACATGCCATAGGGTATTAAGACGTATTTTTACAAAGCTACCGTAACTAAGGCAGGGCAGTATTAGCACAGGATAGACAAAAACAAAAAAACAAACAAAAAAAACCCCACGAAACAGAACAGAGTCCAGAAAAAAATCCACATTACACGGTGTTAAAATCAAACACACATGGAGCCTTGAAAATTCCCTAAGCAGACAAAACCAGTGTAGTCCGACAGGCAACGCTTCATTTAGTCTATTCTGCAAGATCGGCGAGGCTAACTTGATCTGGGTCACTTCTTGCTTATGCCTCTGAAAATCATAAGTGAATCTCAAATTGTGCCCCCAAATCCTAATGCAGTAGTCCACAACTGTGAAGAATAACCAGCCCCTGCCTCCACACCATACAAGTTGCTTTATAACAATAAACCTCTGAGCCTCACTCCATGGCTTGGTTTGAGTGCTCCTGGTTTGTAAACTGTCTTTTTGGTGTGTGCACAATTAAGTTTTGAAATTACTACTTCAGTGTTTCACTGGTTTTACTTCTGTTTTTCTCTGAACTTTTGACAGCAGTGATCTGACTTTTGACACAGATGTTACTGTAATTCAGTAGGGAAACAATGGTACTTTTAATAAACAGAAATCAACTTGGAGAAAAAATCTTAACCATACCTAATACCATATAGAAAAATTAATGTGAAATGAATGGTAGGCTTAAAATAATACAGCTTATAGAAGAAAACATAGAAGAATATCTTTACTAGAAGGCAGACAAAAGATATCAGCACACAAAAATTCTTAAACATTAAAAAAAATGGTTCACTGGACTTCATTAAAATAAAGAGATTCTGTTCACCAAAAAATACCACTATTAAGAGAGTGAAAAGATAAGCCATAGACACAGACTGAGCTGGAAAGTATTTTAGGTTCTATGGGCCACATATGGCTCCCGTCACATATTCTTCCTTATGTGTTTGTCTTTTAAAAATTGTAACAACCACTCTTAACTTGTACGCCATATAAAAATAGGCCACAGGATGGATTTGGCCCACAGACTATTGTTGGCCAAACCCTGGACTGGGAGAAAGAATTTTCAATATATATTTAAAAAGACTTGCATACAGAATTTATTGCAAGGACTCACATACAGAATATATAAAGAACTCCTACAATCAATATGAAAAATTCAGTTAACATAAATTTCAAAATGGGTGAAGTCTTTGCAAAATTATCACAAAAGAATACATCCAAAATGCCATCAAGCATATGGAAATGCCCTCAATATAACTGATCATCCAGGAAATGCAAACTAAACCCACAATGTAAATCCACACAATCCATTGTAAATGTACAATGACAGACCCACCAGAATGTCTAAAGTGAGAAAGACTGGCAGTGTGCGCTGGTGAGGATGTAGCAAACGGGACCGGAAAAGGTCATGACCAATTCCAAGAGGTCTTTGGAAGTACCTACTACCACCTGCACACACCCTGTGATCCAGCAATTCCACTTCCAGATAGAAAACCAAGAGACAGGAGCACTCACATCCACCACAGTTTATGCACATGAATATTCACAGCTGCTGTGAATACAGTGCCTACCAATGGGAAGGATGTAAAGAAGCCAAGACACATTCTTAAATGGGTGTTACACAGCAAGTTTTATTGGAACCCATGTCTGCTAAATTCACCAACCAAGCAAATCCCATAGACAGAATGTGGGCAAAAAAAGCCAGAACCAAAGAGCCCACACTGTATGGTTCCATTTACATGAAGTTCAAAATCACTTGAGTCAGATGAATGCCTCTCTCTGGGGGTACAAACTAGGAGGAGACAGGAAGGAGAAGACTTCTGGGTGCTTGAAATATTCTGTATCTTGCTCTGGGTGGAGCCACATGCATAGGTATATATGTAAAAACATGTCAAGTTATTCACTTACAATTTACACCAAGGAGATTCTGGGAAGATGGCAGAGTAGGAAGCACCCGTCGGTGAGAAACAGCCTCCCACCTGGACCACAGTGGCAGGGGCAGAAACCATTAGATGCAATAGCCATTTTGAATGGAGGAGTCTGTTGAAGGCTTGTAACTTCCAGGCTTGGAAGGTAAACTGCAGCTACTTTTGGTCCATTTCAGCTCTTAGCACAGTAGCAGTGACCCATCCCCATCTTCCACCCCCAGCCACACAGCAGGCAATCATCCACCTGTTTCTGGAACAGTGTGCAGAAGCCAGGGTGTGCAAAAAACCCCAGTCCTCCAAATAGTGGGGATCTGGGCTCTGACTGCTAATTTTAATAACACAGGTACAGACAAATAGGCAGGCAGTCATTGTTGTTGCCCCTCCTCACATTGTTGTAAGACCCTCTCCCTCCAGCTGAACAGACTTTCAGGGCAATTAAAGGGCCAGCACCCTTTTACATCCCCCTTCATTTTTCACTTTTCCTCCCTTTGGGAGCCGGAAATTAAAGACAAGGATGTTTGACAACTACTGCTTATGCAGGGAAAATGAGAAACAGACTGTGTATGCCCAGGAAAAATCTTAGAAAAAAACATGAGAAGACCTTAAGTTTGCCCCTCAGGCTGATCTTTAGCACAGAGATAGCCTACATCAATAAAAAACCCAAAGCCAAAAACAAAAACACTAATACAAAACAGCAAACCCTGTGGTAGGGGGAGAATATGATTTCCAGACCTACCACATTATCAGATTTGAATGTCCAGTATTCAATAAAAAATGTCAAGGCATATGAAGAAAAGCATCCCATTCAAAGGGAAAAACAAAACAAAACAAACCATCAACAGAAACTGTCCCTGGAAAAGACCCAATGGCAGATCTACTAGACAAAGACATTAAAACAACTGTCTTAAAGATGCTGGAAGAACTGAAGGAGGATGTGAAGAAAGTAAAGAAAACAATGTGTCAGCAAAATGCAAATAATGATAAAGAGAGAGAAAACCTAAAAGGAAATAAAAAAGAAATCCTGGAGCTGAAAAGTACACTAACTGAAAGAGAAAATTCCTTTGGGGGGTTCAACAGCAAATTTGAGCAGGCAGAAGAAAGAATCAGTAAACTTGAAGATAGGACAATGGAAATTATTGAGGCTGAGGAACAGGCAGAAAATAAATTGAAGAAAAGTGAACAGAGTCTAAGGGACCTGTGGGACACCATAAAGCAGACTGGCATATGCATTGTGGGCATCCCAGATGAGGAGAGAGAGAAAGGGGCAGCAAAAATATCTGAAGAAATAATGGCTGAAATTTCTCAAATTTGATGAAATACATGAAAATAAACATCCAAGAAGCTCCATGAACTTCAAGTAAGAGGAACTAAAAGAGATCAACACTAAGGCACATTATAATCAAAGTTTCAAAAGACAGATGATGACAAAGTTTCAAAAGACAGTTCAAAAGATGAACAGATAATCTTGAAATTAGCAAGAGAGAAGTGTCATCACATATAAAGGATCCTCAATAAGGTCAGTGAAGCAGATCTCTCATCAGAAACTATAGAGGCCAGAAGACAGGAGGCCAATATTTTCAAAGTGCTTAAAGGAAAAAACTGTCAACCAAGCATCCTGCATCTGGCAAAACTGTCCTTCAATGTTGAGGGAGAGACTGAGACATTCCCAGATAAAGAAAAGCTGAGGGAGATGTGATCACTACCCCTGCCCTAGAAAAAATGCTCAAGGAGTCCTGCAGGGTGAAATGAAAGGATACTAGACAGTATATCAAAGCCATATGGAGAAATAAAGATCTTCAGAAAGGTGAACGTGTGGACAGTTATAATAGCTAGTATTATAATAACAATCTGTCACTGCACTTTTTGTTTTCTCCATACTTAAAAAAAAATTATGAGTGTAAAAGCTAGTATTACTGTAACTTTAGTTTGTAACTCCAAGTCATGTTTCCTACATAATTTAAGAGACATATTAGTTTATGTTTGGGGCACACAATGTATAAAGATATAATTTTGTGGCATCAACAACTGAAAGGGGTGGGGACAGAGCTGTAAAGGAGCAGAGATTTTGCATGTTATTCAAGTTAAGCTGTAATAAACTCAAATTAGAGTGTTATAATGTTAGGATGTTAAATGTCATCCCCATGGTAACCACAAAGAAAATAGCTATAGAATATACACAAAAGAAAATGAGAAGGGAATTTAAACCATTCACTACAAAAAAAGCAACTAAACACAAAGAAGACAGTAATGTAGGAAATGAGAGATGAAATATCTATAATGCACATAGAAAACAGCATAATGACAGAAGTCAGTCCCTCCTTATCAGTAATTACTTACATGTAAATGGATTAAACTCTCCAATCAAAAGACAGAGATTGGCAGAATAGATAAAAACACATGATCCAACTATATGCTGTCTATAAGAAACAAACTTTAAATTCAAAGATACAGACAGGCTGAAAGTACAAGGATAGAAAGAGATATGCAAATAGTGACCCAAACAGACCAGGGATGGCTATATTACTATCAGAAAAAATAGACTTTAAATCAAAAATGGTTATAAGGGACAAAGGATGACATGTATGTGATACATGCAGCAATTGTTATACAACAATTATACACATTTACACACCCAATGACAGACGATCAAAATATATGGAGAAAAAACAGAACTGAAGGGAGAAATAAACAATTCTACAATAGTTGTTGGGAGACTTGATTACTCCACTCACAACAACCGGTAGAACAACCACAGAGAAGGTAAGGAAACAGAAGACTTAAACAGCACAAGAAACCAATCAGATCCAACAGACATGCAGAGCACCACCCAGCAACAACCACACACATGCACACAGGACATTTTCCAGGACAGAACATATGTTAGGCCACAAATGGCTCAAGAGATTTCAAAAAATAGTTATTATACAAAGCATCTTCTCTGACTACAACAGGATGAAGTTGGAAATCAATAACAAAAGGAAAACTAGAAAATTCATGAAACTGTGGAAATTAAGCAAATTATTTTTATTTTTATTTTATTTTATTTTTTTTTTAAAGATTTTATTTATTTATGTGACAGAGAGACAGCCAGCGAGAGAGGGAACACAGCAGGGGGAGTGGGAGAGGACGAAGCAGGCTCATAGCGGAGGAGCCTGATGTGGGACTTGATCCACGTACGCCAGGATCACGCCCTGAGCCGAAGGCAGACGCTTTAACGACTGCGCTACCCAGGCGCCCCTAAGCAAATTATTTTTAAACAATCAAAGGATCAAAAATAAATCAAAAGGGAATTTAGAAATTACTTAGAGATGAATGAAAATGAAAACACAACATAACACAACTTATGGGATGCAGCAAAAGCAGCAATAAAGGGGAATTTTATAGCTATAAATGCTATAAATATTATAAATATTAAGAAAGATCTGAAATCAATAACTTAACTTTACAACTTAAAGAACTAGAAAAAGAACAGACTAAACCCAAAGGTAGGAAAAGGAGATAATAAATATCAGAACAGATAAATGAAATAAATAGGGAAACAAGAGAGAAAACCAATGAAACCAAAAGTTAGTTCTTAAAGAAAAAAGAAAATTGACAAATTTTCACTAAATGGACTAAGAAAAAAAGAGAAAACTCAATTATTAAAATCAGAAATGAGAGTGGGGACATTATTTTACAAAAATAAAAAGAATTACAAGAGAGTAGTATGAATGACTGTACATCAACAAATTGGATAACCTAGATGAAATGGATAAATTCCTAAAATCACAAAACCTATCAAAATTAAATCACCAAAAAACAGAAAATCTGAATAGTCCTATAACTAGTAAGGAGACTGAATCAATAATCCATCTCCCAACAAAGAAGAGCCCCAGATCATTAGCTTCACAGGTGAATTCTACCAAATATTTAAAGAAGAACCAATACCAATCCTTCATACACTTTTCCAAAAAAATGGAGAGGAGGGAAGACCACTTCCTAACTCATTCTATGAGATCAGCATTACCCCGATACCAAAACCAAACAGAGACACAAGAAAACTATAGACCAACAACCCTTATGATTATTGATGCAAAAATCCTTAACAAAATACTAGCAGTATATTAAAAGGACTATACACCCCAACCAAGTGGGATTTAGTCCTGGAACGGAAGTATGGGTCAATACATTAAAACTGATCAATGTAATATGCCACATCAACAGAATGGAGGGGGTAAAAAAAATACAAGATCCTGTCAAAAATCATTTGACAATATTTAACACCCTTTCATGATAAAAACACTCAACTAACTAGGAACAGAAGGGAACTACCTCCACATAATAAAAACCATATAAGAAAACCCACAGGAAACATCATACTCAATGATCAAAGACTGAAAGCATTTCCTCTAAGATGAGGAAAAAGGCGAGGTTGCTTGCCTTCACCATTTCTATTCAACATGGTACTTCAAGTTCTGGTCAGAGCAATTAGGCAAGAAAAAGAAATAAAAGGCATCCAAATTGGGACAGAAGAAGTAAAATTATCTCTGCAGATCATATGATTTTATGTGTAGAAAACTCCAGAGTCCACACCAAAAAAAAAAAAAAAAGAAGAAGAAGAAGAAAAGCAAAAACAAAAAACAAACAACTTTTAGAACTTTGAAACTCAGCAAAGTAGCAGGATACAACATCAACACACAAAAATTGGTTGCATTTCTACACATGAACAATCTGAAAAGGAAATTGTAAAAACAATTCCATTCATAGAAGCATTAAAGAGAATAAAATACTTAGGAATTAACAAAGGAGGTGAAGGACTTATACAATGAAAACTATAAAACACTGCTGAAATAAATTTAAAAATAAATAAGTGGAAACACATCTCATGTTCACGGATTGGAAGACTTAGCAAAACTACTCAAAGTGATCTACAGATTCAGTGTAATTCCTATCAAAATCCTGAAGACCTTTTTTTCAGAAATAGAAAAATCCATCCTAAAATTCATACAAAATCTCAAGAGACCCCAAGTAGCCAAAACAATCTTAAAAAAAAAAAAGAAAAAATGTGGAGGACCCATACTTGCTGATTTCAAAATTGACTACAAAGCTACACTAATCAAAACAGTGTGTACTGGCATAAAGTCAGACATAGAGACAAAGAATAGAATGATGAGCCCAGAAATAAACCCCTTGCTTATATGGTCAAATGATTTTTGACAAGCATGCCAAGAACATTCAATGGAGAAAGTACAGTCTATTCAACAAATGGTGCTGGGAAAACTGGACATTCACATGCATAAAAATGAAGGTGGACCCCTACCTCACATCATATACAAAAATTAACTCAAAATGTACCAGGGACCAAATGTAAGACCTACAACAATAAAACTCTTAGAAGGAGACACAAGACAAAAGCTTCACAATATTGGATTTGACAGCTATTTCTTGGATATGACAACAAAGGCACAGGTAACAAAAGAAAAAATTTTAAATTGGACTACGAAAATTTAAAAATTTTGTGCATCAAAAGACACTATCAACAGGGCCTTTTGCCTCCTGTTGTCTTCTGGCACCCCTACGTCTGGCCTTGTCGGTGTAGTTGGCCAGCTTATTGAGGAGCAAGGATTCCATGGGGTTGCTGCTCTTTCCCTCCTCAGAAAGCGCCATGTTCTTTACTTCAGAGAAACTGCCTCTCCACTTCCACTTTGTTGAAGCAAGGGCTGTTTTTTCTCTGGTTTCCATCTCCCAGGCTCCCATCTCCCGGGCTCGGACAGTCGGGCTTGCCCTCCTGCAGGCCGGTCCCCTGAGTCGAGCTGGATAGGTACCAGACCAGCCTAAATAACCACGGAATCAGCCTGAGACGCAGGATGATGCATCTGGATCTCTACAAATGAACACCTCCAGCGCTGAGTATTGAGATAAGTAAATAAATAAAATCTTTAAAGAAGAAGCCCACATCTCTAAGGTCTCTATAAAACAAGGGGCACGGCCTGGGACCCAGTCAATAATTTTGGGCTCTGGACAACCCCGCAACCTCTCCTCATTAGAATGACAAGAAGGAAAAGCCCCCCCCCCCCAGCAAAGAAAAGACAGTGAGTCTGTGGCCTCTGCCACAGAAGCAACGGATATGGATGTAACCAAATTATCAGAAATGGAATTCAGAGTAACAATGGTCAAGATAATGAGTAGACTTGAAAAAAGTATTAAGGAAAATGTTACTGAGAATATAGAATCCCTAAGGGCGGAAATGAGAGCGAATTTGACAGAAATTAAAAATTCTATGAGCCAAATGCAGGCAAAACTAGAGGCTCTGACGGCCAGGGTCACGGAAGCAGAGGAAAGGGTTAGTGAATTGGAGGATGGGTTAATAGAGGAAAAAATAAAAATAGAAGATGGTCTTAAAAAAATCCACGCCCACGAATGTTGGCTACGGGAGATTACTGTCTCAACGAAACGATCCAATGTTAGAATCATCGGCATCCCCGAGGGGGTGGAGAGAAACAGAGGTCTAGAAGAGATATTTGAACAAATTGTAGCTGAAAACTTCCCTAATCTAGCAAGGGAAACAAAAATTCGTGTCCAAGAGGCAGAGAGGACCCCTCCCAAGCTCAACCATGACAGACCTACACCACGTCACGTCATAGTCCAATTCGCAAATATGAGATCCAAGGATACAGTATTGAAAGCGGCCAGGGCAAAGAAATTTCTCACGTACCAAGGCAAAGGCATCAGAATTACGTCAGACCTGTCTACACAGACCTGGAATGAGAGAAAGGGTTGGGGGAGCATTTTTAAAGCTCTTTCAGAGAAAAACATGCAGCCAAGGATCCTTTATCTAGCAAGGCTGTCATTCAGAATTGATGGAGAAATAAAGACATTTCAGAATCGACAGTCACTAGCCAATTTCGTAACCACGAAACCAGCCCTACAGGAGGTATTACGGGGGGTTCTATAAAAGTAAAAAGGCCCCAAGAGTGATACAAAACAGAAAGTCACAGCCAATACAAACAAAGACTTTACTGACAACATGGCAGAATTAAAAGCATATCTCTCAGTACTCAGTCTTAACATTAATGGTTTAAATTCTTGCTTAAAACGCCACAGGGTTGCAGATTGGATAAAAAGAAATGACCCATCCATTTGCTGTCTACAAGAGACTCATTTCGAACCCAAAGATGCATTCAGACTGAGAGTAAGGGGATGGAGTACCATCTTTCACGCAAATGGACCTCAAAAGAAAGCTGGGGTGTAGCAATTCTCATATCAGGTAAACTGGATTTTAAACTACAGACTATAGTTAGAGACGCAGAAGGGCACTATATTATTCTTAAAGGAAGTATTCAACAAGTGGATATGACAATTATAAATATATATGCCCCCAACAGGGGAGCAGCAAGATACACAAGCCAACTCTTAACCAGAATAAAGAGACATATAAATAAAAATACATTAATAGTAGGGGACCTCAACACTCCACTCTCAGAAATAGACAGAACACCCTGGCAAAAACTAAGCAAAGAATCAAAGGCTTTGAATGCCATACTCGACGAGTTGGACCTCTTAGATATATATAGAACACTACACCCCAGAACCAAAGAATACTCATTCTATTCTAATGCCCATGGAACATTTTCAAGAATAGACCATGTTCTGGGACACAAAACAGGTCTCAGCTGATACCAAAAGATTGAAATTATCCCCTGCATATTCTCAGACCACAACGCTCTGAAATTGGAACTCAACCACAAGGAAAAATTTGGAAGAAACTCAAACACTTGGAGACTAAGAACCATCCTGCTCAGGAATGACTCGATAAACCAGGAAATCAAAAATCAAATTAAACAATTTATGGAGACCAATGAAAATGAAAATACAACAGTCTAAAACCTATGGGATACTGCAAAGGCGGTCCTAAGGGGGAAATACATAGCCATCCAAGCCTCACTCAAAAGAATAGAAAAATCTAAAATGCAGTTTTTATATTCTCACCTCAAGAAGCTGGAACAGCAACAGAGGGACAGGCCTAATCCACGCATGAGGAAGCAGTTGACCAAAATTAAAGCTGAAATCAATCAAGCAGAAACCAGAAGTACAGTAGAGCAGATCAACAGGACTAGAAGCTGGTTCTTGGAGAGAATCAATAAAATTGACAGACCACTGGCAAGACTTATCCAAAAGAAAAGAGAAAGGACCCAGATTATTAAAATTATGAATGAAAAAGGAGAGGTCATGACGAACACCATTGAAATTGGAAGGATTATTAGAAATTTTTATCAACAGCTATATGCCAATAAACTAAGCAATCTGGAAGAGATGGAATCCTTCCTGGAAACCTATAAAACTACCAAGATTGAAACAGGAAGAAATTGATTTCTTAAACAGGCCAATTAATTATGAAGAAATTGAGTCAGTGATAAACAACCTTCCAAATAACAAAACTCCAGGCCCGGACGGTTTTCCTGGGGAATTCTACCAAACATTCAAAGAAGAAATAATACCTATTCTCCTAAAGCTATTTCAAAAAATAGAAACAGAAGGAAAGCTACCAAACTCATTCTATGAGGCCAATATTACCTTGATCCCCAAACCAGGCAAAGACCCCCTCAAAAAGGAGAATTACAGACCGATTTCCCTAATGAATATGGACGCCAAAATCCTCAACAAGATACTTGCTAATAGAATCCAACAGTACATTAAAAGGATTATCCACCACGATCAAGTGGGATTCATACCTGGGATGCAAGCATGGTTCAATATACGCAAATCAATCAGCGTGATACATCATATCAACAAGAAAAGACTCAAGAACGATATGATCCTCTCAATCGATGCCGAAAAAGCATTTGACAAAATACAGCATCCTTTCCTGATTAAAACCCTTCAGAGTGTAGGAATAGAAGGTACATTTCTCAATCTCATAAAAGCCATCTATGAAAAGCCTACTGCAAATATTATTCTCAATGGGGAAAAGCTGGAAGCCTTTCCCTTAAGATCAGGAACACGACAAGGATGCCCACTCTCACCACTATTATTCAACATAGTACTAGAAGTCCTTGCAACAGCAATCAGACAACAAAAAGGGATCAAAGGTATTCAAATCGGCAAAGAAGAAGTCAAAATGTCTCTCTTCGCAGACGACATGATACTCTATATGGAAAACCCAAAAGAAGCCACTCCCAAACTATTAGAAGTTATAGAGCAATTCAGTAACGTGGCGGGATACAAAATCAATGCTCAGAAATCAGTTGCATTCCTGTACACGAATAACGAGAACGAAGAAAGAGAAATTAGGGAATCCATCCCATTTACAATAGCACCAAAAACCATACGTTACCTTGGAATTAACTTAACCAGAGACGTAAAGGACCTTTATTCTAGAAACTATAAATCACTCTTAAAAGACATTGAGGAAGACATAAAAAGATGGAAAGATATTCCATGCTCATGGATCGGAAGAATTAACATAGTTAAAATGTCCATGCTACCCAGAGAAATCTACACTTTCAATGCTATCCCGATCAAAATACCGAGAACGTTTTTCAAAGAACTGGAACAAATAGTCCTTAAATTTGTATGGAACCAGAAAAGACCCCGAATCTCCAAGGAACTGTTGAAAAGGAAAAACAAAGCTGGGGGCATCACAATGCCAGATTTCGAGCTGTACTACAAAGCTGTGATCACAAAGACAGCATGGTACTGGCACAAAAACAGACACATAGACCAATGGAACAGAATAGAGAGCCCAGAAATGGACCCTCAGCTTTTTGGGCAACTAATATTTGATAAAGCAGGAAAAAACATCCGGTAGGAAAAAGACAGTCTCTTCAATAAATGGTGCTGGGAAAATTGGACAGCTACATGCAAAAGAATGAAACTTGACCACTATCTCACACCATACACAAAAATAAACTCCAAATGGATGAAAGACCTCGATGTGAGACAGGAATCCATCAAAATTCTAGAGGAGAACATAGGCAGCAACCTCTACGACATCGGCCAAAGCAACCTTTTTCATGATACATCCCCAAAGGCAAGAGAAACAAAAGACAAAATGAACTTGTGGGACTTCATCAAGATAAAAAGTTTCTGCACAGCCAAGGAAACAGTCAGAAAAACTAAGAGGCAGCCCACGGAATGGGAGAAGATATTTGCAAATGACACTACAGATAAAGGACTGGTATCCAAGATCTACAAAGAACTTCTCAAACTCAATACACGAGAAACAAATAAACAAATCAAAAAATGGGCAGAAGATATGAACAGACACTTTTCCAATGAAGACATACAAATGGCTAACAGACACATGAAAAAATGTTCAAAATCATTAGCCATCAAGGAAATTCAAATCAAAACCATACTGAGATACCACCTTACGCCAGTTAGAATGGCAAAAATAGACAAGGCAAGAAACAACAATTGTTGGAGAGGATGTGGAGAAAGGGGATCCCTCCTACATTGTTGGTGGGAATGCAAGTTGGTACAGCCACTCTGGAAAACAGTGTGGAGGTCCCTTAAAAAGTTAAAAATTGAGCTACCCTATGATCCAGCCATTGCACTACTGGGTGTTTACCCCAAAGATACAGACGTAGTGAAGAGAAGGGCCATATGCACCCCAATGTTCATAGCAGCAATGTCCACAATAGCTAAATCGTGGAAGGAGCCGAGATGCCCTGCAACAGATGACTGGATTAAGAAGTTGTGGTCCATATATACAATGGAATATTACTCAGCTATCAGAAAGAACGAGTTCTCAACATTTGCTACAACATGGACGGCACTGGAGGAGATAATGCTAAGTGAAATAAGTCAAGCAGAGAAAGACAACTATCATATGATTTCTCTCATCTATGGAACATAAGAACTAGAATGATCAGTAGGGGAAGAAAGGGATAAAGAAAGGGGGGGTAATCAGAAGGGGGAATGAAACATGAGAGACTATGGACTATGAGAAACAAACTGAGGGCTACAGAGGGGAGGGGGGTGGGGGAATGGGATAGGCCGGTGATGGGTAGTAAGGAGGGCACATATTGCATGGTGCACTGGGTGTTATACACAACTAATGAATCATCGAGCCTTACATCGAAAACCGGGGATGTACTGTATGGTGACTAACATAATATAATAATAATAAAAAAAAGACACTATCAACAGAATAAAAAGGCAAACCATAATGGGAGAAAATATTTAAAATCATGTATCTGATAAAGAATTACTATCCAGGGGCGCCTGGGTGGCACAGTCGTTAAGCGTCTGCCTTCGGCTCAGGGCGTGATCCCGGCGTTATGGGATCGAGCCCCACATCAGGCTCCTCCGCTATGAGCCTGCTTCTTCCTCTCCCACTCCCCCTGCTTGTGTTCCCTCTCTCGCTGGCTGTCTCTATCTCATCAAAAAAAAAAAAAAAAAAAAAAAAAAGAATTACTATCCAGAATATGTAGAGAATCCTAAAACTCAACAAGAAAAATTTAACAACCCAATTCAAAAATGGGCAAAGGACCTGAATAGACGCTTTACCTAAGAAGATACACAGATGGCCAGTAAGCACATTAAAAGAGGATCAATATTACTAATCATTAGGGGAATGCAAATCAAAACTACAGTGAGATAGCACCACCTCACACTCATTGGGATGGCTATTATAAAGGGATAAAGAAAGGGGGGTAATCAGAAGGGGGAATGAAGCATGAGAGACTATGGACTATGAGAAACAAACTGAGGGCTTCAGAGGGGAGGGGGCTGGGGGAATGGGATAGACTGGTGATGGGTAGTAAGGAGGGCACATATTGCATGGTGCACTGGGTGTTATACGCAACTAATGAATCATCGAGGCTTACATCGGAAACCGGGGATGTACTGTATGGTGACTAACATAATATAATAAAAAAACATTAAAAAAAAACACTCAGAAAACAACAGGTATTGGTGAGGATGTGGAGAAAGTACACTTACGCACTCTTAGTGGGAATGCAAAATGGTACAACCACTGTGGAAAAAGTACAGTAGTTCCTCAAAAAATTAAAAATTACCATAAGATCTAGCAATTCACCTTGGGGTACATACTCAAAAGAACTGAAAGCAGGGCCTCAAAGAGACATCTGTACACCCATTTTTATAGCAGCATTACTCACAATGGCTAAAACATGGAAGCAACCCAACTTGCTTACATCCACTGGCAGATGAATGGTAAGCGAAATGTGGTACATACATTCAACCTCGAAAAGGAAGAAAATTCTGCAACACGCTACAACAAGGATGAATGTTGGAAGACATGCTAAGTGAAATGAACCAGTGACAAAAAGGTAAATTCTGTGTGATTTGACTTACGTGAAGTACCTAGAGCAGTCAGATCATAGAGACGGAAACCATAATGGTGGCTGATAGGAGCTGGGGGGAGGGGAGAGCAGACAGTGACTGTTTAAGGGGCACAGAACTTCAGTTTTACATTTCTGGGGATGGATGGTGATCATGGCTGTACAACCATGTGAATGTATTTAATACCACTGTACTGTCTAAGCAGAAATGGTTAAAATGGTAAGTTTTATGCTAAAAGTTACACTTCATCACAATAATTAAAAATATTTGTACTATGCACTATATGCAATTTCTTTCTCAAAAAGTACATGAAAAGAAAAAATCAGGTGGATTATAAACCTAAACAAAGGCTAATAAAAACAGCTTTTAAACATAACACATGAGAATACTTCATGAGCTTGACATAAGGAAAGCTTTCATGAACAGCATACAAAAACCACTAACCATAAGGACAAAGATTGGTAAATTACGCTATATTAAAAATTAATGAATTTCTATTTGTCAAAGACACCATTAGAAGAGTAAAAAGGTAACACAGAGAGGGAGAAGGTATATGTAACAGGCTTGTAATTGGATTATACCAAGATGTCCTATAAATTAGTAAGGGAAAGACAGAGCCCTCCATATAAAAATGGGTAAGAAACCTGAAAAGATATTTTACCCAAGAGAAACTCCTAATAGCCAATGATGATATGAAAAGCTATTCCATCTCATTAGTAGTCAGGAAAATAGAAATTAAAGTCATAACAAGATACCATTATGTCC
This sequence comes from Ursus arctos, assembly GCF_023065955.2. Lineage (NCBI taxonomy): Eukaryota > Metazoa > Chordata > Mammalia > Carnivora > Ursidae > Ursus > Ursus arctos. The sequence continues at coordinate 1,363,626 of NW_026623111.1, forward strand.
CCACTAGTAGGGCTGCTCCTAAAAGCCTGGTGTTCCCATGGAGGTGAGGACGTGCAATGGCAGGACCCTCTCCGTGTGTGCTTCTGGCGGTGTGACTTCGGAAAGCAATTCAGTGCCCCTTACTAAAGCTGGGGAGACATGCTCCAGGGAGCAGCGTGGTTTGTAAGGGCTGCAAGCTGGCCACACCCCAGATGCTATCAGCAGTGGAACAGGGGGTGTGATGGAAGACTAAGTACCAAGCGACACGGGACATGGGTGGAGCTGAGACTCGGAGGCGGAGGGACAGCAGTCAGAGGACCACTAACTCAGAGTTCCAAAGAAAAGCCAAACGCACCGTTTAGGCACTGAGGTGGAAAACTGCAAAGGAAACCAAAAGCAACAACACAGTGACTCCAGAAGTCAGGGCAGAGGTTACTTTTGGCAGCAGGAAGAAGTTCTGATAGAGGAAGGGCACACAGGGCTTCCAGAAATTCTACACTATGACCTACATGATGGTTATATCAGAGTTTCCTTTAAAATAACTTACATGAAACATTTTAATACATTTTTCATGCATCTCTATGCACCCTCTGTATTTTTAATTTTTGGCAGAAAGTTTCGTTCTTGCTTTTTAAAAAAGATTTTATTTATTTGAGAGAGAGAGAGCACAAGCAGGGGGAGCGGCAGGCAGAGGGAGAAGCAGAGTCCCCTCTGAGTGGCGATCCCGATATGTGACTTGATGCCAGGACCCTGGGATCATGACCTGAGCCGAAGGCAGATGCTTCACCAACTAAGCCACCCAGGCACCCTGTTCTTGCTTTTTCAAAGAACCCAAGAAAGCCATGAATTACCCTCACCAAACTACAGGGGGATGTCCTTGTGAGAAGAGACTGACTTTTGAGAAGTCGGAGGGTCCATGAAACCCTGTAAGTGCCGTGGAGCGAGCGTCCAGCTGCCATGCCTGTTTCAAGCCCAGCAGGGCCTAACACTCCCCTGCACACGTCAGAGACAGGAGGCTTCAGCGTCAGTCTGGCATGAGTGAGGAAAGGAGGAGGAGGGGAGGAAGGACTTACAGGCAGAAGAGAGCTAACCGGCACCACGGTTCTGAAATAAGAACTCACCCCCAGAAGTGCTGAAGTCCTCTCCATTTCTTCTCGGTCCACCTGAATGCTGTGGCTTTCCATCACTGTGATTCAAACATGAAAGCAGATGAAACTTGCATCAATGAGTCATTTCTGTGAAAGGCTCAAGGGCAAGGACAATAATGACAGTGCATGCCGCGACCACCTCGACCAACTGTCCATGAGGGTCAGTGCTGGAGCCCAGCAGTGGCGGTGGTGGGGATGCGCCCTGGCCAGCCACACGGGATGGAGTCACCTCAGGCCCCGTGGGCTGCAGAGCGCTGGGCCAGGTTCAGCTCCCCTAGTGCCCAGCAGGACCTGGGCAGAGTGGGGACTAAGAGGCAAAGGCAGAGGAGGGCCCTGCACCCCTTGTCCTGGGGCCTGTCCCGAGGGTGGGGGGGCTGACAGCACGCCGCCAGAACGAACAACTGCCATACAGAACACACCACAGGCTCATCCCACACTGCGGCTCCCAGGAGCATGGGGCTGCCGCTTGGCCAGGGTACCCGGCAGAATCACGCGGTGCAAAAGGGATCCCATGTGACCAGAGGTCAGAACCTTCTGGTCCTTCTAGGTCAACAGGTGATGCTATCCAACCCCTCTAGTTACAGAGAGGGAAATAAAGGGCTTGCTACCTCTCAGTGCCCACATGACACACTGCCTGCCCCTAATAAGAGAGAAGCAGCTGCTCTCAAACAATGTCAAGAATTCCCTAGAAACAGGACTGTCCATTGTCTTTATGGTAGCTTACCTGCTAAAATTGGTATCAAAGGAAGCTCCAAAGTACAAAATAGTTGCCATAAACCATAAACCTGTTTTGTAGGAAGAAATGATACCAATGTTACTTTTAAATTATTTCTACCTGCTGAACAGCCTACTTGATTGCACAGAGGTGGAATTCGGCAACTCCTAAGTGAGAGGTGGCTCCCCCCCAACAGCCGCCCTTCCACCGTCCTCCTTCCTAGTAAAACTCCTATTTCCTTCAAGTATCCTATTTCATTACCAAGACCTCGTAGAGATATTTAGAAATATCAGGTAGGCTAAACCCCACTACCAATTTTCTTTAATCTTTCTCATTTTTAAAAATTTTTAAAAAAGATTTTATTTATGTATTTGAGAGACAGACAGCGAGCATGACTGGGGAGGAGTAGAAGGAGAAGCAGGCTCCCCGTGGAGCAGGGTGTCTGATGTGGGGCTGGATCCCAGGATCCTGGAATTATGACCTGAGCTGAAGGTATGAGACCTTAACCGACTGAGCCACCCAGGAGCCCTAATCTTTCTCATTTTTAAGTATGATGTAGGTATTTTTAGACTTTTAGCTTTCCATTTTAACTTCAGAATAGGTTTACTGAATTCCCAAAAGTTTAGCTAGAATTTTCATTGGTTTTTGCATTGGCTTTATAGATGAGTGTGGGGAGAGGTGAAATCTTTATGAGGTCACCTCCTCCAAGAGTATGAAATGTCTCTGCTTTTATTCAGACCATCTCCATGCCTCTTCTCGGGGCTTGTCATGTGTGTCCCTTCCTGCTGCCATCTGAAAGCCTTTGGCTTCGCCTGTGCCTCTGCTGTGCTCTCGCCCTGCTCCCCCAGGCCCCGTGCCCTACACTTTGCCCTCGGGGAAGGGCAGACGTGCTCTAGGCCACCACCTGGCTCCTCCTCAGCTCTTGGGCTGGTTTTGCCCATTTGCAGCAGTAGGGGAGGGAAATGGGCTTCCTCTCTCCTGCTGGACTCTTCCCAGCAGCCCACAGTCCTGGGCCTGTAGCCACTGTGCCTGGTGCCTGGCTCCTGACCGGCAGCCCCTGCAGGGCCTCCACTCTCCCCGGATCCTGGTGACAACTTCCCCTTCAAGCCCATCAGTGGAAAAGCTTCCAGCCAGTGCTTGTCTCCGAGGCTTCTCCATCCCTTGCTGGCCCCCCACTCCTGGCCTCACCTCTGTACCCAGTCCCTTCCTTCAACTCTTCTTGATTGTTCTGTGAATGCGCTCTGCTTCCCAATGAGATTCTGAGTAGAGCTGTGTCCATCTCCCTATTGAACTAAAATAAACGCTCACCTTTTATGTTAACTGCAGCATTAGAAACATTCCAACTGAGGAGCCCCTGAGTGGCTTCAGTGGGTTAAGCATCTGACTTTGGCTCAGGTCATGATCTCGGGGTCATGATCTCAGGATCATGATCTCAAGGTCTTGAGAGCAGGCCCCGAATCGGGCTCTGCCCACTCAGTGGGGAGTCTGCTGGAGATTTTTTTCTCCCTCTCCTTCTGCCCCTCTCCCTACGCATGCTCTCCCTTTCTCTCTAATAAATAAATAAAATCCTTAAAAAAAAAGAAACATTCCAATTGAATTGGTATCTTTTAAAAATGCTACAATTGTTAGCCTACAGAAAACATTTTTAAAACTTCAGGTCTTCTCATGCAGACTATCCTTCTATGAGTGATGCACAAGTTACCCTGTCCTGAGAACTCACTGCTCCGTCTCCTGCACACTCAAAGACGCTGAGCGTGGATGGGAGTGAAAGACGCTCTTGGGGAACAGTGAGCAAGAGTGCCTGCCAACCTCAAGTTACAGTAAGACGCCTTGCCTTCAACTGGGAACAAAGGCCCATCGTAAGTCTGTAGAGTATCTTCAGGTTCACACGTACATTCTGATTCTTTAAAAGATCAAAAGAATGAAAGATTAGGCAAACTTGGCAGCGATGTATATCACAACCTAGGCAGTGACACAACCCACAAAAATGGGCACTAGCTAGGTGGCATGAGTCTTTCCATAGCAGACATGACGCAGAGGTGGCATCACCAAATACCTCAAGCGGGCGAGCTCCCATGCTACAGAACAGCCTTCTCATTGGGCAAAAATGCAAGCTACCTGGAGCCTCACATTTTCCCCCAACCCAGTTTTCTCCTTATTTTACAGGACCCACAAAGAAGTGTCCAAGGTGCAAAGATCACAGTGTGGTAGAGACAGAACTGCACCCTCCACGCACCCCAGCAGGCTGAGGAGCAACGCGACCACCCTCGTCATCTGTCCTCACCCGGACGACACCCCCAGAGGCCTGAGCGTCCTGAGGGGCAGGGCATGAGCTGCAGCCCCCAGCAATCCGTCGACCCTCGTCCCCTGAACACCTCACTCTGCCAAATGACTCCCCACACTCCACTTTTGGCCTCAAGGCCCCAAACCAGAGAAACCCCAGGATGAGGAGCCAGCAGTGGGCTGATATAGCCTGGCATTTGTTCTGTCATCATCCCTAGCCTTGGCTCTCCCGGACAACTGCTCTGGGGGCACCGTGAGCAGACTGCCCACTCCCGCCCGAACAAGCTTCCTACCAGACAGAGCTGACAAAGCGACTCCCACTACAAATGGTTCTCCAGCTGGGACTTCCCCAAGATAAGACTGAGCCCCAGGGTGGGACCAGTACCTTCGTGACAGAGCCCCTGACGCAGCTCCTCCTCCCCTGCACCTTCCTTCCCATTCTCAAGATTCCCTCCCGCTCCCATGCTGCTCCCTCTGCCCAGACTTCCCCTGCATTCTCCCAGACAATTCCCATCACCTCTTCAGAGTGGCACAATGTGGGCCTGGCTTTCCCCTCCCACCCCTCACGCACTGCATGCCTCCACAACGGACACATTTCTAGCCAACAGGATTTGAGCACAAGTTCACGGAGGCTGCTTTTCTTCCTGGAGCGTGCCGAGGGCCTGGGGTGAGGCAACGGCACTCGGGCAGTAGTGGGACTGGCAGAGTCCACAGCACCATGAGCAGCTGCTCCCACCTGGGTGCAGGGCCCTGGCTTCTTGACAGGGAGAAAACGCACCTCTGCGACTGGTGCTTTGCTCCCTGCCGCCACTCCCATTCCTAGACGCACTAGAAAGAAACTAGACTTTAGAGTCAGAAACCCACGCGGAGCCTGGGTGGCTGAGTCGGTTAAGCGTCTGCTTTCGGCTCAGGTCAGGATCCTAGGGTGCTAGGATGGAGCCCCGCATCGGGCTCCTTGCTCAGCAGAGAGCACACTTCTCCTCTCCCTCTGTCTCCCGGCTAGTGCTCTCACTCTCTCTCTGTCAAATAAATAAATAAAATCTAGAAAGAAAGGAAAGGAAGGAAAGGAAGGAAAGGAAGGAAAGGAAGGAAGGAAGGAAGGAAAGGAAGGAAAGGAAGGAAAGGAAGGAAAGGAAGGAAAGGAAGGAAGGAAGGAAGGAAGGAAGGAAGGAAAGGAAGGAAAGGAAGGAAGGAAGGAAAGGAAGGAAAGGAAGGAAAGGAAGGAAAGGAAGGAAAGAAGGAAGGAAGGAAGGAAGGAAGGAAGGAAGGAAGGAAGGAAGGAAGGAAGAAAGAAAGAAAGAAAGAAAGAAAGAAAGAAAGAAAGAAAGAAAGAAAGAAAAAGAAACCCACGCTTTGAACCACAGCCTCAACTTGACCTTGAGCAAGGTGCATGCACATTGACCTTTCTGCACCTTGGCCTTCTCATCTATAAACTGGGACTGATAGTGCTGAGGTGGGCACGTCCCTGTTTCACTGACAGTGTCTTAGCTGCTGTTTGAGGAAGTTCCCTCCCTAGCATCCTACGATCACTAGAACTCACTTCCATGCCCTGTCCCCCAGCCAAGGGGCACACATGTGGCACAGTGAGGGACCTCACTGTGGGTCTTCGACAAAAGTGACACGTGGCTCACTGCTGGCCCCGGGGCCTGAGGGCTCACGTCTTCCCACGGCCTGCTACTGCTTTCCCTCTGGGTCTGTGAGCTCCCCCATATTCTCTGACACATCTCTTAAAATTAAGGGAGAGTGAGTTTCCACATCTGTACCCCCAAGTTCCCATCTGACTCAGACCCTCCCTCTCAGATGGCACAGGATGAAGGGCATAAGTGAGCAGACCTGCCCTAGCCTCAGGGACCGCAGGTCACCGGCTGCCCTGCCCTGGTGGCTCCCACCCCACAGCCAATCCTCGCGCTCCCTGAGCCCCCGGCACGCTCATCCCGCTGTGCTTCTCGTGGGCTGCTGTTGATTTGCAAGCAAGAAGCCTCAGTGGAGTAGCCCAACTGTAGCCCACGATGCTCCCCCTGGGCCACCTCTTCGGGGGCCGGGCTCCAGAGCCGTGAGCACTACGGCTTCTACAGACGCGATTCCTAACAATTGGGTGCGTCTCCAGGACAGGGCTTGGAAAGACACACCTGGGCACATGGACCGGGGTGTGGCCACAACCTCAGCCGCAGAGGCGGGGCCACCAGCACTACGAGCAGCTCACAGGGCACAGAGCACGTGGCTCTCTGACCCCAGAGGGTCCGTTTGGAAGAATCACACCGTGAACGGACTTCCCAGGAACGGTTTCATGAAGGAACAGATGTCAGGGTAAAAAGCATTTGTGCGGAATAAATAAAAATGAATGTCAGCAATGTTCTTTTTACTACTGGACTGTTTATGAAGTGGAAGAGGTTTCTAGGAAAAAATTCAGGTTAATTAAGGTTGATAAAGCTTTATCTTAACACAACTCACCACCACATTTCTTGAGGAATTCCCATATGTGCTGTTCACTTTAACAGAGATGGAGCTTTCAAGGTATTTTGCCACTAAATCTTCAAAAGAGGGCGCAGCATCCCCAGGATCTATGAGCCATGCGGCAATTCTGGGGTCGAGCCCTACAAAATGAACAACTGCAGAGAAAAAGGCCATTTGATCACTCACGGAAACTGAAGAACCGTCCTTTTCCCTGCCCTTACAAGGTTCTCGAGGGTCAAAATAATAATAATAATGATAATAATTATTATAATAATAATAATGTCACCCCCTCAAGTTACGGTGGTGAGTGCCGAAGGGATGCTCTGCCCTTCCTGAGGAACTTGGAGCCTTTGGTACAAGCAGCCTCCACGACCCAGGTCCCACACAGGCAATCTCCCTGGGGAACTGACCCCAGACAGCCAAAGAGGGGGACTGAACTAATGTGGAACTGGGACCTCAAAAATGTTCAGAGAGGTGGCGGTGAGAACCCCCAGTCACTCTTCTGGCCTCCTCTTCCCCACCGGCCCCCCCGCCCCTGATCCCCAGCTTTCCGACCCTGCATCTCTCACTGAGCTCCTTCCTAGGCACCCTGACCCCTCTTCAGGGTGTCCAGGAACCCAAATCTTGTGAGTAGGAGAAAGAGCATAAGCATCTTCATTGTTGAGTTCGGGGGGGGGGGGGCGGTATCAGGCAGTGTGTGTGAGGACAGAGACACCTGGCATTTGGGGCATTTCCCTTGACGGGAGGAAAATCCGAGAGACCGCGCCCCCCATCTTTGCTGCCTTGGGATGTGTAAAAAGAACCAAGCACAAGGCCACCCCTGGAGCTTGAGCAGTCACTGCCCCTAAGTATAGTTTTCTCATCCAAAATCCCAGGGAAGAGGTTACTGTATGTCTCTGTGACATACGGGAAGATGCTTTGTGAAAAATAAAAATGACATTTGCTGAATAAGTTTTAATACCAGAGTATGGTACTAACTAAACACGAACAGAGGAGCTATAAAAGAGGGGGGAGGCTGATAAACCAAGAGATAAATCTGAATTCTAAGTGATTGCATTTTCAAGTTGCTTTAACATTTTTTAAAAGATTGATTTATTTTAGAGTGAGAGAGAGCACAAGTGGAGGGAGAGGGAGAGAGAGAGAGAGAGAGAATCCAAGCAGACTCTGCGCTGAGCATGGAGCCTGACGTGGGGGCTTGATCTCAGGACCCTGAGATCATGACCTGAGCCAAAATCAGGACTCGGACACTCAATCAACTGAACCCCCCAGGTGCCCAAGTTACTTTAACATTTTGAATAACGCTACATAAAAATAAGAGTTTGCTTTTAAACAAAACTGAAGTCTTAGATCACAACACACTAAATATTATATTTTCTGGCATCTTTAAATTATGCCAGTCTAAGAGATTTATATTTGCCAACACACCCAGTATCGTGACTTTTTTGTTTGATGTCTGGGAAGTCCCTGATGCTGGCAGATTGCAAACCCTGGCTGACACTGGCAGATTTAGAACCCTGGCTTGGGCAACACCGGCTGGCACTCTTGGAGCTGCACCCATGTCGGCGGTGCGTGACCCGACCCAGCACTGTCTGGCAATGCTAGCTCACCCAGGCAGACTAGTTCACTCTACTTGCCTTTTCAAAGTTCTAATGGTCCAAAATTAAGGCTCTGCTCACATTCTTGAAAACTCCTGGGGAAGGTCTGGTGGTAATGGGAGGGCCTGGGGGCTAGTTCCTGTAAACTCCTCCACCTCACATACTAAAGCCCACCGGGACAAGGTCCAACACTGGGCAGAAAATGCCAGTAGTTGAAAGAGAAATGCCAACAAAACAGATTTAAAATGAGCTAAGAAAATCTGAGAAAATGATAAAAGTGCTGAAAAATAAATAAATCAGAATTTAGAAATACTTGGAAATTAGGTGACTTAGAAAACTATAAAACTGAACAAAGAAATGAGAGGGTTCAGGAAATAAAACAAAAAAAAAACACATTTCACAAATAAAAGCTAAACTGGCAATTCACAAAAGCCAATCAATGCAATAGATAATGTCCTTTATAAAAAAAGACAATGGAAAAGAAGAATTTTTTTAAAAAAGAAAGGAGATTGGAAACAGATTCTAGATGAAGTGATAAATATGAAAGAGCAGAGAAGTAGATCCAACATATGAAATGAGCTCAAACATAACAAAAAAGAGAACAACCAGATATCATGTACCCCTGACAGAAGGACACACTACGACCTAGGGTCAGGGCCGGGCTCACGACTTAGTCCTGCCCCCCCCCCAGTCAGGCCTGAAATCCAAATGAGCAGCTGGACCCAACTGCCAACGTACAAGAAGTAGAAGAGCAAGAGGAAGGCGTTAAACAGCAAGAGGGGTACATTCTGAAAAATCCAGATGCTGGGAGATCCTACACAACAAACAAGCTGGTCGTATCCACAAAGTCAAAATAACTACAGGAAAATAAAACAGGGAGAAAGAACAGATAAATGAAAAAAAAGAAACAAGAAACATATCACACCTATCCTGGCTTTGGGATAACCTAACTCTAACTCTTGTTTGGATCCCAAGTCACACAAACTGTAAAAAAATAAACAAGATACTTAGAGACAACTGGGGCAGCACACACACTGACTGAATATCTAATAACACTGAAAGATTACTACTAATTTGTGGGGGAGATGATGATGGCATCATCTTAAAAATAACCCTCATATTTCACCACATAATTAAAATATTTACAGATGAATCATATGATGCTTGGAATTTGCTACAAACTAACCCAGGAGGCAGGGGTTTGGAAATGTGAGGAGTTACAGAGGAAAGAAAACCGGACATAAGTTGGTAATTGTTGAAGTCGGTGATGGGTACCGTGTTGTTTTCCAACACCGCCTCTGGCGCCCGGAGTGCGGGTCTTCTGCCCACAGGTCTCCGGCTCTGCAGACGCCGGCCGGGCTCTGACAGTTGGCGCCGTTCTGACACTAGCTGCCGTGAGTGCAAACCCTGCAGGCTCAGCCTCACAAGACTACCCCGGCTTCAGATCCCTCCCGTACCTCCCACCCACCAGCTCGATTACAAATTGGGGTTCCCCCGGCCCCCTTCTCAGGTTCCATAAGTGGGTAGAATGGCTCACAGAACTCCGGAAAGCACCTTATACTAACTAATTACCCATTTATCATGAAGGACACAACTCAGGATCATCCAGACGCAAGAGACAGGCAGGGCAAGGTATGGGGCAGGGGGTGCAGAGCTCCCACCCGCTCAGCCCCCAGACGTGCTCCCCAACCGGGAGCCCTCCAGATCCCCCCCCACCCCCTGTGCAGGGGTTTTATGGAGGTTCCACTGCCCACGTGTGACAGATGAGATCACTGGCCACTGAGATTGACCACCCTCCATCCCAGGCTGTGTCCCTGGAGGGGGTGTGGGGTGGGGGACTTAAAGTCCAACCCACTAAGCCTGGTGTGGTCATTCTGTCCACTGCCCCATCCCGAAGCTGGCTAGGGGCCCCCAGCTCCCAGTCCTCTCATTAGCATACACTCTTAGCTCCGGGGATTGTAGGGGTCTTAGGAACTATGTGGCAGGAAGTAGGGACAAAGACTAAATATGTATTTCTTATTGTATCACAGGTACTTCTGTACATGTTGGAAATTTTGTACAATCAGAAGAGTTTTTTTCTTTGGGGCACCTGGGTGGCTCAGTTGGTCAAGCTCAGGTCATCACCTCGGGGTCCTGGGATCGAGCTCTGCATCCAGGCTCCCTGCTCAGCAGTGAGTCTGCTTCTCTTTCTTCCTCTGTGATCTCTCTTGCTCTTACTCTCTCTCAAATAATTAAATACAAATCTTTAAAAAAATGATTTTTTTCCAACATCGTATATTTTCAAACATGCAGACAGTTTAAAAAGAACTGTCCAGTGAACGTTCATGTACCCACTACCTAGATTCTACAAGGAGATTTCTGCTATATTTGCTTTGCTACATGTCTATCTAAGAAAAGTTATTGAAAATTCTTATGTTCAATGAAAGATAAAAATGTGTTCTATATTGTTTTGATGTGAATTATTATATAATTTAATTCCAGTAGAGTTAATATAGTGTCATATTAGTTTCAGGTGTACAATATAGTGATTCGGCACTTCCATACAACACCCAGTTTTCACCGAGACAAGGGCCCTCCTTCATCCGCATCACCTGTTTCCCCCATCTCCCCACCTCCCCTCTGGTGACCATCAGTGTGTTTTCTACAGTTAATAATCTGTTTCTTGGTTTGTCTCTTTTTTCCTTTTGCTCGTTTGTTTTGTTTCTTCAATTCCACATATGAGTAAATCATATGGTATTTGTCTTTCTCTGACTGACTTATTTCACTTAGCGGAATACCCTCTAGCTCCATCCACATCATTGCAAATGGCAAGATTTCATTATTTGTATGGCTGAGTAATATCCCAGTGTGTGTGTGTGGGATACACACACACACACACACACCATGTCTTCTCGATGGACACTTGGGCTGCTTCCGTATCTTGGCTGTTGTAAATAATGATACCGTAAGCTTAGGGGTACATGTATTCCTTTGAATTAGAATTTTGTATTCTTTGCCTAAATACCCACTAGTGCAATTGCTGGGTCGTAGGGTAGCTTTATTTTTAAGCTCGTGAGGAACCTCCATACTGTCTTCCACAGTGGCCACACCAGTTTGCACTCCCACCAACAGTGCGTGAGGGTTCTTTTTCTCCGCATCCTCAGCAACACCTGTTGTTTCTTGCGTTGTTGATCTTAGCCATTCTGACAGGCGTGAGGTAGTACCTCACTGTGGTTTCGATTTGCATTTCCCTGATGACGCGGGATGCTGAGCATCTTTTCATGTGTCTGGACTTTAGTTTACTTCGTAGGGAGTTTATAAGCTATTTGTGGTAACAACACATCCCATCTGACCATGCTGCGTAAGTCACTTCTATCTTATTTTAAATTACAAAAAGTAATATATACTTGCAAAAAATCAGACGATCTAAAACACGGAGGGAAAGCGCCCCCTCACCCTCGGGGCACAAGGCCACACAGCTGGTGCTTTGGAGCCACACTACCAGGTCCCCAGGGTTGTGCTGCCCCTGTCTCCCCACCTCTCATTCTCAGGAGGAATCACTGCTGGAGAGCTCAACTTCAGATATTATGAAAACTAAAACTTACCATGCTTCCAGCTGCCATCATGACCAAAAAACTGCAGCACTGTTCGCACAAAGTCCTTAGCATTAAAACAAATAACAGGACACTTACATTTCAGCGTTTGAAACAGCACTTTCCTGGAAGATGAAAAGAAATTCACTGACTTAGACATTAATTTAGAACTTCTGACCTAGGAAAAAATATTTTTACTCCTCTATTGACAGATAGCACTTGCTAGTACTACCTTGCAGACATTCTTCTTCTAGGAGCCTTATGCAGATTAACTTGAATCCTGTGGGAAGGCGTTCCTTCTCTGCACTCACAGAGGACGAAGCTGGGACAGGCCCCACAGCTGTTCAGAGCCCATCCCTGGGAAAAATCGCATCACCGCAGACTAAGCCCCGTGCTCCTGAGCGGAGAGCACACACTCCTTACAGGCACCCTAGCACGACCCTCCAGCCTGCTCTCCCAGCATGCACTCCGAACACTGCCCTCCACCCACACTGAATTGTCTTTCCTCCACCAGCACATGGTGCCACGTCCTCTCACACTCTGGGGCCGCACCACATGCTGCATTCTTTTTTTTTTTTAATTAATGAATTTATTTGACAGAGAGAGACAGCCAGCGAGAGAGGGAACACAAGCAGGGGGAGTGGGAGAGGAAGAAGCAGGCTCCCAGCGGGAGAGCCTGACGTGGGGCTCGATCCCAGAACGCTGGGATCACGCCCTGAGCCAAAGGCAGACGCTTAACGACTGCGCCACCCAGGTGCCCCGACATGCTGCATTCTTGCCTACAATTCTCCTCCCACGATTTCTGCAAACTGCCCCCTTCCCCAGGCAGGGAGTTGCCCCTCCTCTGTTCCTTCTCTACTCCTGTCCATGTACCAGTGGCAGCCGGGATCACATCTGTACCGTAATGTACCTTGAAAGTAGGCTTGCTGCATTGCACCGCAAGCTCCTTGGATACAGGGTTTGTGAGAGTCATCATTTACTGAACACTTACCATGACAACACCATGCTAAACACTTCAAAGGACTGTTACACTGAAATCTCACCACAACCCTGTTAGGCAAGCACTAGGTCTACTTCACAGATAAGAAAACTGAGTCTCAGAGTGGTTAAGCAATTTTCCCAGCAAGACCCTATCTTGCTGCTGCCAGGGGCGCACTATAACCCTTCCTTTATGGTAACTATGTATTCACACGTTAATGCGGGACAGCAGGAGCGCACTCAGCTCTGTACACTGAGTCAACAGAGAGTTCGAGGCTGCTCAGCTTGCTCCACAGGCATTTGTGTTGTGTGGTTTCACGTGGCTTTCCGTGGAAGAGGGGGCCCAGCTAGTAGGGAGGACAGAGGGCCAGCAGCACCGTGTCAGGTCTTGGCTGTGTGGACTTGGGAGGGTGCAGGGAGGAGAGAGGGGAGAAGGGCTGGGAGCTATAGGGGAGTAGGGCTGTGCTTCCACTCTGACACCCTTGTTTGCTGCAGATGCCAAGTCCCTGCTAAGGTCACCTATGAACTGCAGGATCTCGCACTAGTAAGAGACGCAGGCTAGTGGGTTTCTGTCTTAGGGTAAGACAAACAACAAGAGCATCTTGTAAGACAAAGTGGCTGAAACACAGTGGGTTTGTACGTCAGTTATAGAAGTTGACTGTGTCACGTTTGCAAACAAAAAGGCAGCCAAAATATAAAAAAGCTAAACTTGAGTCTAAAAGAGGAGGCTTGAGTGGAAATTTCGAGACTGACTTAGGGCTATTTCTCTGAGTCTCAGTTTTGACATCTCTAAATTGTAACTAATAAGACCCAACACGTACAGTTAATGGGAAAGATGAAGAGTGTGTGCATAAGAAGATCTTGCCCAGGTGTTCAATAAATGCTATTGGATATGTTTTGTGCAAAACAGTTATTTATGTGTTTTAATTTAAATGTGATTTATGTGAATTCATTTTAAATCTCAAATATACTATCATAGAATTGGGATTATTACTTCTAATTTTATGGTATGTGAGGCCATGTCTTCATATAACTGTCCTAAAACTTAAAAATTAAACCTTAATACTCATTTATTCAAAAATAATACTGAATAAATATTTGTGAAGCACATGCTCTGTCACATAGTTCTTGGCTTGTGGAGACAGAGGAATGAACAAGACATAAAAACCCCTGGCTAGGAGCGCTTAGGGACAGACACAGGGCGACAGGGGCGGTATTTTGCATACACGCAGCAGCAGTGGGGATGTGCGCAGAGGGGGGTGGGCACCACTGTGCTCAGTGGGCAGGGAAGGCCCCTGACCATGATGTAACACTTCAGGGAAGACTTGAAGGGTAAGGTGAACAAAAGGCCTTGTTGAAGAAGGAAAGTTCACTACAGAAAATTTGACCCAATACGTGTGGAAGAAATGATAGACACAGAAAAATCACCATCTTCCAGACATACTTAAAAAGTGATTTCGATGACCCTCACTGATGGACGAAGCTACTGCGGGGATGTTTGGTGGAGACGTTCGCCACGGTGGGAGTATGCTGACACCACCCAGCCCATGGCTCCATTGGAGCGTCACGGATGTGAGGACAACACAAGTGCTTCCCAGAAGGTAGCCAGATCGAGTGCAGGGCACCCAGCTAAATGTAAAGTCCAGAAAAACAGTGAATAATTTTTATCTGAAAAAAATATATGTGTTTTTTAGAGATGTATGCCTATAGCGTAAGAACGTCTCTTCCAATACTTGGGACATAGTTACACTAAAAAAATTGTTTATCTGGAATTCAAACTTAGCATCCTGCATTTTTATTTGCTAAATCTGACCATCCAACTGTATCGCAGATGGGGTATGAAGCAGACAGCCCCACCCAGGGAAGTGCAACCGTGAAAAAAGCTGGAGCTGAATAATGGAGCTTGTAGAACGAAGCTCTAGTTTACAGAAAGTGTGGAGGATAGGGGAACAAGGGAAAGGACCCCACAATCACAAAACAGATAAGTCCAGGACATGGGACCTCCTGCAAGATGGGGTCAAAGGTCGGAGGATGCTCTTATTAGAAGAGGTAGAAGAGACAAGAAATGGCATGCTTGACCTTGCTGGTCCTGATCCCAACAGATCAAGTGCAGAAGGACATTTAAAAAAATCAGGTAGCTTTAAATGTAGACTGAGCACTAAATTTGCTAAGTTTGAGAATGGCACTGTGGCCAGGTGAAGAAAAGCCCAGGTGTTTTAGAGCTGCATCCCGAGCCCTGTGAGCTAAAACAACATGCCTGGGATTTTCCCTAATCCCAGCTCCGTACCTCTCTCCTCAAAAAGGGGCAGGTGAAGGAAGCATGGAAAAACCTTTGGTAACTGTTTGGTCTGAGTGTGTGTGTGTGTATATAGGGCTCATTACACCACTCTCTCCACTTTCATGTTTTCAAAATTTGTTTTGTCTTTTGTGGGGGTTTTTTGGTTTAGAGGAATGGGGTCACACATCCCGCAGATACCTGGGACCACACTGCAGGGGAGGAAGAGTGGTACAAGGAAGAGCCTCGGATAGAGCAGGAAGGCTGAGGTGCAGGGAGAGCAGAGGAAGAGGAGCTCCCAGGCCTGGTGAAGGGCCACGCGCCGACCTCAGGCATCGTCAGGAGCTGCTGGAGGGCTCTGAGCAGGGAATGTCGTGACCTGACTTAGTGCGCAGACCCTCTCTGGGAGCCGTGCGGAAAACAGGCTGAAGGGCAGGCAGAGGCAGGAGGCCCTCAGGAAGCCCTGCTCAGTTCAGTCAGGAGGTGAAGGCCTGCACCAAATGGCAGCGGCAGAGGGGAAGACAGTTCAGCTTCTAGCTGTATTTTGAAGGAAGAGCCAATGGGATTTACTAAGAGCTTGGATGAAAAGAAGAGAAGTTGAAGATAATGCCAAGACTGATGGCCTGAGCTCATGGAGAGCAAATGCTGACATTAACCTTGACAACAAAGGCTGTCAGAGGCAGGTTTCGGGAAGATGGGAGCTCAGTTTTGCACATGTTAAGGCTGAAATGACTATCAGATGTCCAAGAAAAGAGCATTGAGTAGGATATATAAACAAAGGTTATTTTCCAATAATTAAAAAAAAAATGAATATAGTGCCTAAAAGAAGATAGATTCGGCCTGCTCAAGTTCATTATGGCTCATTCCCTTACAGAAACAGGTGTTTCCAGATCAGCAGTGGCAGAGTGAGCAATGATCCCAAGTGTTCCAGAATTCAGAAAAGGCTGTCTAAATATTAGGGCTCTGTTCTCACAGAGATCTTCCATGGAATAGAGCTGCCTAGTTGTTCTTTCAGAAGAAAATTATGTAAAAATAAGGCCATGGATTTCTTGTAGCAGGCTGCTCTATTTGTCAAATGTTGTCCCACTCTCACCCGAAATTCCTGCAGTGTAAGTACCTGACGTGAAGCTCATGATGGTAAGGGCATCATTTCAAAAGACATCCTTATTGCCAGCTGTATGACAAGCCACTAGCAAAACACCCAGACAAGGAACAAGGTCCCCTTCCAGATAGGCTGGGGGCAACTGGACACCTGACCTGTGAGTGATCCTGCTTTTCCCTTCCTGCACCCTCACTCTCACTTTGATGACTTCTATTAGCCAATAAAGAGTGAAACCTTGAAACCTCCCACCCCCCATCCTCAGACCTAACAAAGGCAGAGCCTCAGGCCTGCGCCCTCTCTTTCTCTAGCTACGACTTTGCTGTGTGGCCCCCAGTATGCTGTGTACCCTCCAGGGCCTGTGAGTAATGACTCTTGTTCCTCAAAGTTCCCTGATGGTTTTTGCTGAATTGTGTCCTATGATCCTAAGAACTCTAAGAGTTGGTCCAGCCACACAACGTTGGCACTGGCATTCCTTGCTGAGACCACACAGACGCAGCAACTGCCTACAACTCCCCCGTGGCCCAGTGAGACTGTAGGAGGCCGACTGCGCCAGGCCCAGGTCCCACCTTCTCACCCTGAATCCCCATGAATGCCTCTTCAGGACAGCAGCTTCTAGGAGCTCCTGCCTGGCAGCTAAGGGGCTGGGACTCAGATGGCTGGTCGGGCAGGCAGTGGATGTTCCCACCCAAGGCAGAACTGGAGTCAGGCTGACAACACGTGCAAAGAGCTGTGATGAGGGCAGAGGCTGGAACCCACAGCAGGACTTTTCAGGATCGTTGACAAGGCAGCTCAAACATCCCTGCTCATTCTAAAATCGTCCAAATCTAAAGGGGCAGGGCCAAGTGAGGTATGTCTTAACTATTTCCACAGAATTAAGCTTTGAAATTAGCATGAAATTAGGTGGTACTGAGGACAATTTATTTTTTGAATGCAGTGATAATTTTCTAACGCTGTGAGTGAGTGAGATGAGGAAAATCATCTGGGACTGCGGCCATGACAGTATATCTTCAGGCCTTGGAACAAAGCTTTTCTCACTAACTTCTCACTGAGATGTTGACTCAAATCCTGGAGGAACTCCCATGGAAGGACGGAGCCTTCATTCCAGAAGCTTTTTGGGGGAAAGCAGGCTAGTATGAGCATAGCTTTCTGCTTTAGATCCATTTTATTTTCCTGAGCCTGTACAAAACTTCTAAAAGTTTAAATAATCAAAGTTGGAGCTTGGGAGACTTTAAATTGGACTCAACGAGGCAGACATGTAAGTAGCATGTAAGGTAGTGGGAGGAGATTACTGACCTGGCAAATTGATTATATGCCTCTTGCTCTTGGCCCCCAGTAGAGGAGTGCTCTGTTTTGAGGTAGATATACTGATCACGGAGTATAGAGCCTTTCCCCAGGACACCATCAGAGGCTGAGACATCCAGAGGACCACTGCCGTCTACACGGCTCTGCAGTAACATTGCAATTCCTTTAACAGAGGGAACCAGAGCCTGTGAATACAAAAACAGTTTCCAAATTAAACGCAAACAATGTATTTATTCAAGAAAGGTATGTTTTGGGGCACCTGGGTGGCTCAGTTGTTAAGCATCTGCCTTTAGCTCAGGTCATGATCCCAGGGTCCTGGGATTGAGCCCTGCATCGAGCTCCCTGCTCAGCAGGAGGCCTGCTTCTCCCACTCCCACTCCCCCTGCTTGTGTTCCCTCTCTCGATGTCTCTGTCAAATAAATGAATAAAATCTTAAAAAAAAAAAGGTATGTTTTATCATTAAATAGAGAGAAAAGCCCTACAATTAAATTTATAAATAAATAGTTTTCTTAATGACAGTCAAGGCCAAAAGCCAAACCCCTGATCTTACTCTCCAAATCTGGTCTCCTCCCTATTCAACATCATAACAGAAGTCTTAGCCAGTGTGACACAACGGGAAAAAGAAATAAAAGGCATATAAATCAGAAATGAGGAACTATACTATCCCTGTTTACAAATGACACAAATGTCTGCATAGAAAACCCAAAGGAATTAACAAAACACTCCTGGAACCAATATGTGGGTTTAGGAAGGTTGCAAGATACAAGATTAAAACACAAAATCAACTGTATTTCTACACACTCTCAGTGAACATGTAAAAATGATCTTTTTCTAAAAAATATGTATTACCAGGGGCGCCTGGGTAGCTCAGTTGGTTAAGCATCGACTCTTGACTTCAGCTCAGGTAATGGTGTCAGGGTTGTGAGATCAACCCCTGTATCAGGTTCCAGGTGTGGAGCCTGCTTAGGATTCTCTTTCTCTCCCTCTGCCCCTCCCCCCACACGCATGCACACACGTGTTCTTATCCGTATTCTATTTAAAAAAAATTTTTTTTAATGGAAATAAAAATAAAAAGATGCATTACCATTTATAATAACCATTCCAAACTATGAAATACTTAAATAGAAATCAACACAACACATACAGGATCTGTATGCTCCATTATGTGACAAATACTGGTAAAGAAGCCGAAGAAGACCTAACTAACAGACACACACGCAAGACGACCACAGAACTCCTAACAGGAACGTCACTTCTCCCGAGTTAATCTGTAGAACCTAGATCAATAAACCCCAAGGCAAGAAGCCTGAGGAACACCACACCAAGTCACATCATAATCAAATTGCTTCAAACCAATGATAAAGAGAAAACCTTAAAAGAAGGGGGCGGGGGCTGGGCAGGTGGGGTAGGGGCATTACCCAGACAGGGATAAAGAGAAGCAAGACAGCAGATCTCTGGTGGGAAACGAAGCAAGCTAGAAGCAACATCTTCCAACTGTTGAAAAAAAACCAAAAAACTATTGATTTATAACTCTTTAGCAAGCAAAAATACCTTTCAAAAATGACAGGTGAAGCAAGATTTGTATACTACAAAGAACACTACAAAACACTGCTAAAAGAAGCTGAAGGTTTAAGTTAATGTAGGGGCACCCCGTTTGTGGGCCCGAAACTCAATACTGTCAAGTTCATCTATAGACTCAACACAACCTCAGCTGTGTGCCTGAAGCAACTGAAAAGCCAACGCTAACGTTTACATGGAAATGCAAAGTAATCAGAATACCCAAAACAGTCTTCAAAAACACAAAGTTAGAAGACTCACACTTCCTGATTTCAAAACTGACTACAAGCTAAAGGAACCAAGACTGTGTGTACCAGCATCGGGACAGACAGAGATCAATGGAAAGAACTGAGTGTCCAAAAATTAACCTTTATATTTACAGTCAATTGGGTTTTGAGAAAAGTGCCAAGAAAATTCAATGGGGAAAGAAGAGTGTTTTCAACAGTGCTGGGGAAGCTGGGTATCAATACACAAGAGGCGGGTTTGTGCCCCTTATCTCACACCACACACGGACTCAAAGTGAGCCACAGATTTTAATGTAAGAGGGAAAACCATCAATTCTTAGAAGAAACCAGAAGTAAATCTTCAAGACCTGGGATAGGCAAAGCATTCTTAAATATAACAACAGAAGCGCAAGCAATAGAAAAAATTGATAAATTGGAATTCATCAGATTTAAAAAATTTTGTGCTTCAAAAGATACCAGTAAGAAATTGAAAAAAAAAAAACAAGCCACAGATTTGGAGAACTACCAATCATAGACCTGATAAGGGACTTGTATCAGAATATAGAAAGAAGGCTTACAGATCCAAAATAAGACACAAATAACCCGATTTAAAAATGGGCAAAAAACCAGAACAGACATTTCACCACAGAAGATACACAAATGGCACTAAGCACACGAGAAGATGCTCAATGTAATCAGTTATTAGGGAAATGTGATTTAAAGCCACAGTGAAATACCCACTAGAACAGCTAAAACCAGACAGACAACAAGGATTGGCAAGGAGGGGAGGGCTCAGAACCCTCGCGTGTTGCTGCTGGAATGTAAAAAGGCATACCCACTCTGGAAAACATTTTGGCAGTTTCTTAAAAATCTAAAGAGAACTATGCATTACCAGTCAGCACTGGGGGAGAGGGGCTTCAGATCTATTTCTAGCTCTCCTATCAAAATCAGACACTAAGAAAATGGGGTTCTTTTATGGTGCTGAAGAAACAAACAAAACCCAACAGTGTTTACCAACCTGCTCAGCTCTCAGCTGGGTTGACCCATCCTCATACATCAGCGTTACCACCACGGCTACTGCCTGTTTCAGCATTGCAACTAACTGGCTTTTCTCCAAATCATCCAAATACCTAATGTCACAAAAATGGTTTTCACATGTTCTTGCACTCCCACCGTTTAGGTGGGCTTCAACCTCATCAGCATCTTCTTCCAATGCCACATGTTTATTTGTTTTCCCTGAAAAATTACATGTACTATGTTTTCTTCTAAGATTCACTTCTTTTTTTTCATTATTTTTATTTTCCTTTAGGAAATGCTTCCTTTTATAATCCATTTTCTGTAGGACTGAAGCCTCTTGGTTACACTGTGGAATGAAATGACCGGGAGGAGCCAATGAGCTGATGTGCTTCCGGTTTTGGTCAGCAGACAGCTGATCTGTGAGTCTGATACTGGAGGACTGAAGAGAGAGCTTGATGGACGCTCCTGACGTCTGGCTTACAGAAGAATTCAGGTTCTGTAGAAAAACACGATACGTTTCACTAGAATATGGATTTCTAAGACGGATCTACAAACCAAACTAATTTTTGGTAAACCTCATCTAAGATAAAGTGGGGACACGGCTTCACATTATCTATGATCAAACTTTCTGATGAAACTATATAGTAGCTTCCAAAGCAGTAATTTCCTCAACCCAGGTAGGAGTGCATATTTGAGTCATTGGCTGGATTAGGCAGCAGTTCCGAAAGTCTCCAGCCGCACCCTGTGCGTGTATGACAGATGCCGTGGCCGGCGGTATGTTACAGATGCACCTCCTGCTCAAGAGGAATCATCCAGCTTCCGGGTAAAGGCCATTTACAGAGAAAATGAAATCAGCACAACTGTTTGATAATATGTTAATCTATTTACTAAAAATTTAAAAAAATACATAGCTCAGCAGCAATCCTCCTCCTGTCTTGATCTAGTACCATGCAACATTCATTCATAAATTCACAAACTGAGGGTAAAAAAATAATTTCTACCCATCTCATTACTGGGTTCATTTAGAATAAAACTTATTTTTAATGTTTATTTTTCAGATTTGTGATATATTTATGTTGCTTTGAACAAATGTATATTAATAGTACTTTAAAAATAATTTTGGAGGAAAGTTTCAGTATTTGGCAGATGGTCACAGAAAATTTAAGTTTATACTTATATTTTTATTACAGAGAAATATTATATGGTTTCAAGAAAAGACTTCCAAGTATAAAATTATATTATGTTAATAATTCCGCAGAAGAGATCTAAGAAAGAGTTCAAAGAACAAAAGGGAAACACAAAAATTTAGATTACTGAAGAATATCTTGCTCATGTCATTTTTAAAGGGATGCTTGTGGGTATTAAGTTACCAGAGTACAGTATTTAGATTTTAGTAGTTATATTTTAATGATGACATAATCATTTTTAACATGTCAATACTGTCAATACATCACAAATTGTGTCCTGTGAAACATTTTAAACTTGTTATGAGTATTTTAAATGTCAACTTAAAAATATGTCATGAGGTATATGGCTTTTCAAAATTCTTCTGCGAGAAAGGAAGCTAAACGTTGATGAGCCGGCTCTCTACCTCAGTGATGGGAGGGGCACAGCTGGAGCGGCTCTGGGAGAAAATCTCGACTCATTCACAAAGGGTGCCGACCCTGTGTCCCCGACGTGGCTGGGCTGTCGGCCTCGCCTCTCCCCCAACTTCAGGGCAAACCATCATCCTGTTAACCCTGGGGCGGGTCCTGCAAACCCCACTTTACTACAGGGAGTTTCAGTTAGACTGAGTTCGGCTGGGCTTTGAACACACGTAGTTTTTGCTCCAGAGTCTGTTTTCTTGGCTGCTGTGTCTCCTGTACCAGGTCTTTGGTGAGATGACCTCTTCTTTCCCCTCCCCTCAGCCCCACACCACACAGCTCACCCCCTGAGAGCTGTGTCCCCTTCCTTCTGGAACTTCTCTGTATTCCCGTGGTCCCGGGAGCCCCAGCTTTTCCCCTAACCTAAACATTTCTGCCAAGTCCTCCCCCACTCTCTAAAGGTGGGGCTCCTAATCATCCTGTAGACGTCCACTCAGGCGTAATTTTCACACTTCAAAAAGACTCCCAGACTACTCTGCCCACCACCCAGAGAAAAACAAAACAAGACAGCACAAAAACTGGGTGGGTGGTCTTCCTACTGTTCTTGGGACTGACCCCTACCATGTATGGCACCCAGTGCATAGTCCTGTAGGGTCATGGCACTTCTCTGTCTTCCCCTCCCCCACCAAACAAGTTCAACTGTGAGCTCCTGGAGAACTCCGTTCTTTATTATCTGAAGCACGGTAGTCACAGTGCCTAACGTACAGTAGACACTTAATAAGTATATGCTGAACGAGTGAATTAAACATATTTGCAATGATTTACCCTTTTTTCCAGTGATTGATTCTTCCCATTCTGAAGAAGTACTGAATACTTAATACGGGAATTGTTTACCACTTCTGCAGCTTTTAAAAACACAAAAAAAGGAAACATGAGGCATTAAAGAAACATTGAATCTAAGTCATATAATTAGCTAAACACTGAAAGTGGCCTCTATAAGCATGCCACTTACTCATTATTTACTTAGGTAAAACAGTGTAATAACATTCATACCCAAAATGTACACTACCATTGCAGTAAACATTTATGTAATATATCTTCAAATTAACTGGAGACAGATCCATGTAATCATGACATTTTTATTAGAAATTATTACTTGGTATTTCCATTGAATACTGGAGTCTGAAAACCCATTTTTCGGAAACCTTGAAAGTATTAAAGGTTTGAGGAAATTCCTATAATGCATAATATTGCAATGGAACAATTAGAGGTTCAGTAAAATATCATTAATACAAACCTCTCTTCTAAATTTTATTTTAATTTTAATAAGCCTGGGCTGAACAATAAGTGATGGAACCCACATTCAACCCCAGGCAACATGACTCAGGTGTTCGTGCTCATAACCACTGTGATTTATGTTCCCTCCACAGCAACAGTAACAACCAAGGAATGCAAACAGGGGAAATCTTTACAGTAGGAAGAACTTAGGATAAATTTAACAAAAAGGCACAAGGCACTCAATGATGAAAACTTAAAATCTCATAAAATGGCATAAAACTAGATCTATACAAATGGAAGGACACAGCATCCAGATACGCACAAAATGTTCAATTCTTCCAAAAATAAATTTAATGCGATTGCAATTAGAGACCCTACAGAGCTCTTTTAATTAAAAACATATTAAAATACACATGAAATACTAAATATCTGAAAACAGACATGAAAGGTAAGTGAAAAACAATAAAAGTTTCGCCTTCCTGGATTATCAGAACATACTATTCAGCCACTGCAATCAAATCCATGCTGTATCCAAATAGGAAGAGTCAAAAGATTTCTAGAACAGAATAGACAGTCCAGAAACTGACCCGAGGCTTTATGAGACTCTACTACAGAACAAAGATGGCATCTCAATTCAGTAGAAAACAACATTAAGAAATAGGAATAGCAGCATCGCTTCTGAAAGAACAGAACACACTGGGAAAACCATTTGGAACAAAAATGATAAAGGGCTAATATCGGTGTTATACAACAAGTCCTTAAACACTGGCAAAAAAAAAAAAAGAAAATTCAATTTTAAAAAATGATCTAAAAGATAGGAAGAAGCGGTACACCAATTAGCAAATCCAAAAAGCAAATAAACAGGGGCGCCTGGGTAGCGCAGTCGTTAAAGCGTCTGCCTTCGGCTCAGGGCGTGATCCCGGCGTTCCGGGATCGAGTCCCACATCGGGCTCCTCTGCTAGGAGCCTGCTTCTTCCTCTCCCACTCCCCCTGCTGTGTTCCCTCTCTCGCTGGCTGTCTCTCTGTCACATAAATAAATAAAATCTTTAAAAAAAAAAAAAAAAAAAAAGCAAATAAACATGATATAATACTCAAAACTCTCCAGTGGTCAGGGAAATGCAAACTAAATACAACCAGAGGTGGAAGAGGTATTTTCAGGCATTGCTGGTAAAAATGTGAATATCTAGAATCTTCTTGGAAAGCAAACTGTAAACACCTATTGAAATTAAAAATACATATTTGAGAGTTGGGAAGAGGACTTCCACAAAGGGAGCAAAGTTGGGCTTCCAGGTTGCTACTGATGTTCTCTTTCGAAAGATTTTATTTATTTATTCGACAGAGATAGAGACAGCCAGTGAGAGAGGGAACACAAGCAAGGGGAGTGGGAGAGGAAGAAGCAGGCTCATAGCGGAGGAGCCTGATGTGGGGCTCGATCCCATAATGCCAGGATCACGCCCTGAGCCGAAGGCAGACGCTTAACCGCTGTGCCACCCAGGCACCCCTGATGTTCTGTTTCTTGATCTGCGTGAAGGTTACAGGGGTGTTCAGTTTGTGAAAATAATGAGTTATAAACTCAGAATATATGTGTTTTGTGTGTAGAATGTGTGTGTGTGTAACCTCAATAAAAACAGATATAAATTTATAAATCATCTAACCAAACAACCTCACTATTGGCTGTTTCATAGAAACATATGCAACAGTAAATAGGTTGAAACCAAAACATCTATGGCAGTATTGCTTTATGGCAAAAGACTGAAAACAAAGCAGATACCAATCAAGAGAGAAGCTGATGAATAAATTATGTAACATCTACACCATGAAGCATGCAGCCACTGAAAAGAATGACTTAGAGCAGGGTGTCTGGGTGGCTGTCAGTTAAGTGTCTCCCTTCGGCTCAGGTCATGATCCCAGGGTCCTAGAATCGAGCCCCACATTGGACTCTCTGCTCAGCAGGGAGCCTGCTTCTCCCTCTCCCTACAGCTCTGCCTACTTGTGCTCCTTCTCTGTCAAATAAAATCTTAAAAAAAAAAAAAAGATGACTTAGAGCTGCCTTGAAGATGCAGAAATCTGTAAAAATATCTCATTTTTGCAAACAATGACCAAATCTCCCCATTTTTCTATATGAGTATGTTATACACATCCACTGGCACAGGCCTGGTCCCCAGGAGGCTGACTCTGAGATGGTTTGCATTTGGAAAGTTCATTGGGGAGTGCTGTCAGGATCAACATGTACAGGGGGAGCACCAGAGGAAGACCAGGCCAAGATGCAGTCACTACAAAGGCCTGCTTGGGACCCGGATGGCCTGTAGAGTTATCCCCCATTGGGTCAAGAGAACAGGACTTTATGTGCCAGCACCAAGCAGTCATTGGATCGGTTGTTGTCCCTGGGAAAGGAGTATGCAGCTGAGGCAGCCACCAGGAGAGGCTGTGTTGTGAGCAGAGAGACACTCCCAGTAGGTGGGGTTACGAATGGCTTAGTACTAGTGTGGGAGCCTGGGCATCCACAGGGCTCACTGCAGTCCTTTGCTGCTGGGCACTATACCACACTGCTCCCAGCCACTTGCTGCAGACACGCTTCTGAAAGCAGCTCCTTCAGAATTCTGGTGGGCCTCTTGCTGGGGGAAGCTTTTAAAAGGAGGGTTAATGGGATGACCTGCATCCCCTCATCACTGTAGCTGGTCTCAAAGCTACAAATGATATTCGTCTCCCTCCTCTAAAGCACATTCTAGATTCCCCTCATCCTGGCTTAGCACCTCTGCTGTTCTAGGTGGCTTACCCGATCGATGGAGTTACCCAAACCCCTCAACCCTGTGAGGTGTAAGCCCCTGGCCACCATGGTCACTGCACTGACGATGAGATTTGGAAAGAGGACAGAGGTGACTAGTCCTATCACCCGGGTACCAAGTGTATCTATGCTTCCCTGCACCATCATGTAACAGCAGCCCTGACTTCCAATGACCAGGACGCATCCCAAGCAGGATGCTGATTACATGCCTTGCCTGCCAGTCTCTTGGCACAGGCTATTGAAAGGATGGGGCAGCAGCTGCAGCTTCAAACTAAATGCTATTCTTCCTACGCCCCTGGGGGGCTTCCCCTCTGGCGGTCAAGCCTCAATCTGCAGAACCCAGAGGTGTTGGGGGAGAGACGGATTTACCAACTGGAGCACTGGGAGTGATGACAAGCAAGACCACTCCCACATCCCCCTTTTGGTTTGTAGACCCCTTACTTGTACATATTGAGGACACCTCACCCTGGAGGTGGCTCCTCCATGCTGGTGCAAGCTGTGCCTGCTACAGGCCATTCCTGTCAGGGTGGTGCTGCTGGCTGTGTGGCTGAGGAACCCTTGGGTCCCATAATCACGTGCCCGCTGCAGCTCCCTTGCTGTACAGGGGGTCCCCATGCCCGATGCAATGCTTGTGGGACTGTCAGTGGATCAAACACTCTGAGCCTTGGATCGCAGAGCTCACTGAGGCCCTGCAAATGGAAAAGGGAAAGCCATGCCTGGAATGTGTCAATTCCAACCAAGATAGGTCACTGCACCTTTAGGGGGACAAGGGGTTCAGGGTCGTCAACTTGCCACCAAGTGACTGTTTCCTCAAAGGATGAGTATTACTAGGGACTCGGTGTTTGGTCTGTTGTTTGAAGGTTGGACACTCAGTGGAGGCAGTAACTAGATCAGCCTGGTGAGTGGGAGCACATGTGGTTGGGTCCACGGATGGCCTCTACCCCAGCCCACGGTCACTCCAGTAAAGAGCCCCAGGTGCTTGTACTAGGACAGCAGGTGACAAGCTAGTGCATGTCAGCTGGCCAAGTCATTCCCACTGTTTATTCCTTCAACACTCTACCTCAGGGAGTTGCTGTGTGTCTGCCTTTACTGTGTTTAGTTCTTTACTCCTTGGTAGCTAAACCCATTACTAGTTAACATGCTTTCCTGTACCTTTCCCTGTTCAAATTACCCTATGGTTTGTTTCACCTCACTGGTGCATGTCTCATAGGCTTTCTCAACAGGCCCAGTACTTTTTGGCTAGGCTGTTCACCTAATGGCCAGGTGGGAAGGAGGCAGAAGTTCCTCCTTCTAGAAAAAGCATCCTGTATGGTCTTCAGCAATGGCGGGAGGATGGGACACGAGTCTTTAACAGAGGAGTAGCCATTTCTGCAGGTCCCAAAGGCATCCGGGATTCAGGATTTGAATGAGCCAATCAGGTAATCCCATGCCAGATCTGAGTCTGGTCCCCTTCCTGATCCAGGCCCTGACCTTGAGGTAGCACACGTGCTTACACTGAGAAACCAATTTTCTCTAGAGCTCTACAAGGCTCAGGACTAAGCACTGGTCTGTGGCTATGAGGGATTTCTTTTTAGGCTACCGGGGAAGCCCTCTGGTTACATTTAGCCTTTAACTGCTAATTAATCATCCTCAGCCCTTGTCTTTTTTCAAAGGATCTATTATTCCTTGCCACAGCCACCAATTCCGTTGTCTGCCACTGCCTTGTACTTTCAAATACGCAGTAAATCCCAGCAGCCTGGGCAGCAGCTTCAATTGCTATGCCACACCATCCAGTCCAAGTCAGAACTGCACTATCATTCCTATTCCGCCTCCCACCTGTGACAGACATCAGTGCGTCTGCCCAGGGACAACAACTCCAAAAAGCCCCGTGTGCTCTCTCGGACCACTCCCAGCACCAACTGTAGCAGCTCGGGTTCCTGGGAACCAGACTGAGCTTCGCCCACAGGACGCTTATGGGGGCAGTGAAGGACTGAGTGACGGGGAAGCTCCCATGTGGTACCATTGCAAGGAAGGCCTCAGCCAATCCCACTGGAAGCGGGGAGGGGTCTGAATGGCACAGCACAGTCACACATGCAAGCTAGAATTACAATCATGGAAAAAAATGGACAAAAACATAAAGGGGACACACTAAGTTTATTAGCTTGGGTTAGCAACAAGGGGAGAGGGCTCAACAAACAAGCAAAAGCCTGAACTAAGAAAACCACGTGCGGATGAACACTTTCACGATGTGCCTGTGTGCTAAGCATGTAAGAAAAGATCTTTTAAATGTGGGATTATGGAACTTATATTTTTGGTTTTGTTTAAAAAGAATTTCCTAAGTATTATCAAAAAAATGAAGACCTCCCAAAAATATTGAGGAAAATATTTCCAACATTTATAAAACTCCTTCACAGGGCGCCTGGGTGGCTCAGTTGGTTAAGCATCTGCCTTCAGCTCATGATCCCAGGACGGATCAAGCACTGCATTGGGCTCTCTGCTCAATGGGGGGGCCTGCTTCTCCCTCTCCCTCTGCTGCTCACCCTGCTCGTGCTGTCTCTGTCAAATAAATAAACGAAATCTTAAAAGCAGAAGTCCTTCACATATATGTATTGTGTGTAGAAAGCTCTTACAAGTCAGTGACAGGAATCCATAGGTGAGTCCATCTGTGGCAGCATTCAAAGAGAGAACACCTCACCCTGCCTCAAAGAGCTCAAAGCACACCAACAGAGCGTCATACAAACAACCACAAGTACCTCACAGTGCACACAACCG
Organism: Ursus arctos; assembly: GCF_023065955.2. NCBI lineage: Eukaryota > Metazoa > Chordata > Mammalia > Carnivora > Ursidae > Ursus > Ursus arctos. Next base: position 1,392,224 of record NW_026623111.1, read on the forward strand.
AGTGCAAAAGAATCCAATGCAGTTTACTCCTAATAAGGCACTCTTGTAGCAGAAGTATTTTGAGCAAGGGGCACCTGGGTGACTCAGTTGATTGGGCATCCAACTCTTGGTTGTGGCTCAGGTCATGTTCTCAGGGTCCTGAGATGGAGCCCCACATTGGGCTTCCACACTCAGCTGGGGGTGTGGGGGGTCCTGCTTCCCCTCTCCCCCTGCCCGTCCCCCGGGTCATGCTCTCTCTCTCAAATAGTCTTTAAAAAAAGTAGAGATCACCAGCAGGGTGGGTGGGGCAGAGGGAGAGGGAGAGGAAGAGGGAGAGGGAGAAGCAGACTCCCTGCTCAGCAGGGAGCCCCACACAGGGCTTGATCCCAGGACTCCAGGATCACAACCTGAGTCGAACGCAAACACCTGAGCCACCCAGGAGCCCCTAAAAAAAAAAAAAAAAAAAAGGTATTTTGGCAGGACCTTGTAAAATGCTTTCACCACTCAGTTCAGTGAAAGAAAGAAAAGCGTAACTAGAGGATGATATTGGAAAATGTCATGTGTTTATGTGTTTAGAACTTGCAGTCAAATCTGAATAGGGTATAAAGAGAGGGAAGGTGGTGGGGCAGAAGACTGAACAGAGCAGGCAGGGGTCCCTCAGAGTGCATGGGATGTTTCTGTAGGTGAATTCTGCAGAGAGCAAGAAGAGCTGAGCTGGTTCTAGCAAAGGCATGAGGGGAAGACAAAGGGGCAATAATGAAGGTGAACAGCAACTAGGAAGCCACTGCCAAAATCCGAATGCAGAGGAATGCAGACTTGTATGAGGGCAGTGGGGACTGAAATCCGACATCTGGCAGGGCCTCCCAAGTGACTGGATATAAGGACTTTATGTTTATTTAGTAGAAATAAAAATAATACAACATGTTTATCCATTATGCTCTTCGCTAGAATGAAGATAATCGAGACAAACCTGTCTGGTCATTTAGTTTTATGTTATCTGTCCTTGAAATCTTGAAGATTTCTACTGGATGGTGGGGTAAAGACACACTTCCACATTTATGAACTGGATTTTCACAAATATTTACCTTTGGGGTCTCAAATTGTATTACTTTGTTATATATATATATATATATATATATTTTTTTTTTTTTTAAACTGGAAAGCCAAATTCACACCTAAGCTGTTAAAATGAAACATTTGTCCAATAATTTGGACAAATGTGTACTAGAAAACATTACTTGATTTCTATAGCTACTCAGACAAAACAGAGACCTCTTCTAATAACATGTGCTGACTCCTATACAGAGCCCCATACAGAGGCAGGTCAGCTGGCAACCCTGAAGCTGCCCTGCAAACTCCTTTCCCCCCAGTATTTACCAAAGGCTTTCAACAGCATTACTGAACTATCAAATGACAAAGAAAATTTAGGTCAGATGAACCCACTTTTCATGTAGTTTAAAGGTGTATGGGTTAAGGTACAAAGCTAAGCTACAGTCACAAAAGACCCAACAACACAAAGTCTTGAAAAACAAAGTTTATTTCCCTTTCATGTTCTGAGGTGAGTGTTCTCAGGGGGCTGGACATGCTTCATGCAGCCTCTCCAGGACGGGGGTCCTTCCAACACGTCATACAATCCTCTGGGGCACTGTTTTCATTTGCAGAGTTCAAAAGGAGGGCTCCTACCAGAGGGAAGGAAAGAGGTCTGTCCTGGAAATGGCACACGCCACCTGAGCACACATCCCACTGACAGGAACCCAGGTCACACCCGACTGCAAGGAGACTGAGCCGTGTAGTCTGAAGGGAAGGACCAACTCTGGTGTGGCGTACAAGTAATCTCTGCCCCAAAAGGCCTCTGGAGCGACACAAAATGCCCGTGGTCAGGAAGTGGAAGAGACTGCCACAAGTCAGGATGATGCCTACCTTGAGCAGGGAGAGTTTTAACTGAGAAGGAAACTTCAAGGTTCTGGATGCAATGACATGGATGTCCTCTTTATCTTCATTCATTAAACTGCAGTTTAAGTTCTTGCACATTTTGTATTTTCACAGCAAGAAGACATACACAGTCCAACCCCTACTGGATATGCACCTTGACATCCCTCAGCCCAGCACATATGACACGAAGACCCCAAAGTGACACATAACACTGATGTTGTTTGGTTTTACTTGTTTGTAATAACAAATATTTGTAGTTATTCTCATTGATTTAGGAGTTCGATTTTTATATTTATTTAATATGAAACGGGCTTTAGAAATGAAATATGGAATTATAGTATTTTCCTTATAACAGTTAAGGGTCTGACACAGGAACAGCTCAGCACGTGACTCGAGTCCAGGAAGCAACTCAATCTTAGGTCCAGCATCAATAACCCGCCAGCAACACAAGTTAATCAAATCCATATGAAATAAGAACTAAAACTGGTGGGACTCCGTGGCAAACAGAGTCCAGGGTGGCCCCATGACCCCTGCCTCCTAGTACTCACAGCCTTGAGTGTGGGTGGGACTTACTGACTCACTCCTCACCCATAGAGAAAAGCAACAGTGACAGGATGTTCACAACCACGTTGCAGAAGACTGTGATGTCAGTCTTGCCAGAGAAAAAGCAAGCTGCTATCTCATAAAGCTGTGCCTTGGGAGAACCACGTGGAAAGAAACGGAGGGTGTGTTACAGCCAAGAGCTTGGGAGAACAGAGGCTCTTGTCTCAAGAGCCTACAAGGAACTGAATGTGCCAACAACCTTGTGAACTGGAAGCAAATGCCTCCCCATCGGGCTTCAGGTGAGACCCGAGCCCTGGCCGACACGTCCACATTGCAGCCCAGCAGAATTGTGCCCAGACTCCTGACCCACAGAAACTGCGGGATAACAAATGTACCTTGTTTTAAGTTGCTAAGTTTGCAGTAACAGTGTTGTGCAGCAACAGATAATATAGAATCTTTGTGAAAAGTCCACTTTTTTTTCCCAAATCCAGTAACACTTGACAGAAAAATATCTTTCCCATTACCTCTCAATAAATTTATGAAAACTAGAATTTTATAGGGTATTTGAAGAGCATAACAAGAGTTCACAAGATCGGCTGATGGCAATAAATCTTTCTTAAGAGAGACTCAAACTAAAGCTACCAGAGGCATTTCACTATTCCTATCAGTATTTTTTTTAATTCCTATCAGTTTTTAAAGGAAGTACATTTCCACCTCTGTCAAGTGCACACTGCTATTTTAGAAAGTATAGAGACAGAATAAAGAAGAAAGTTCTTTGGCGTTTAAATATCTATCTTCTTTACTATCCACCCCCATCCCCCAAAACATTATCAATCACTAGGTTGATGCACAAAACTTCCTTGCAGTTCATGTATCGGTGACTTTCTGTAATAAGGCTCATGAGCAGCAGACGCCGGAATATGAACAGACGGAAAAGCTCAGTGCTGCTACATCTCAATCAAGAAGCTGCACTTACATGGCTTTTGCAGTATTTGTCAATACCCTCAATTACTTCGTCACAATTACTCAATTATAGCTCACGTTTAACTTACTCTGTAGAAAAGAAACGACAAATCATTGGCCCAGACTTAAATATTAAGACACAAACAACAACTGCTTTGCTAGTAAAACAAAGAACTGGTGTTCCGAATGTCTCAGTCACGCTTGTGCACCCACGCCACTGCTGCTTTGTGACATCACGTCATACACACACACCTGAGAGCTCACAGCTCTCGGGCAGCGTAAGACACACACTGTCAAACCCCCTTCTCCCATCGGCTACACACAGCAAGAAAGTACCAAATCCATGTTTGTCCAATGACCCAAGAGCTAAGGCTGAAGCGAGGGCCACTGTGAAAGAGCCCAGCTGTTCTGAGGTTAAACAGCCGACAAAGATTCTCAGGCAATGTCTGACAGAAATGCCTGGAACAAGGAAGACAGTGTTACATTTTAAAGCAGTAAGGGCCAAGAGAATGTGAAATCTAGTGAGCAGACGCTCAATCATCACTGAATGAGAATAAACCAAGGGGTGCTGGACTCCATTTGTCTGTAGCAAGAACCTCCCTACACAATAGAAGTTTCCTGAGAATAATTCTGCTGTTTCATTTTCAAACCTTAAGAAATAATTAACATTCAAGGTGACAAAAGACAGAAAAAGAGGGTTATAAAAATTACTCACTGTTTTCACTCTCTCTCCAATTCTTAGACTCCACTAAATCACCTGAATGTATAGCCGACATAATCTTCTGTGCAACACCGGAGAGCGGTATCTTACAGAGATCAAAGCCTATAAATGCCTCATAATTTTCCATTTTCATAAATCCTAAACATAAGATAAACATAACACCCATGTATTAATTTTGAGACTTCAAAATAAGAAACACGTTATTTGAAAAATGTTACAGCCAGAGGCATTCATACAAATTACTCTATTAATGACCGCAGAAAATAGGTAGTAGTTGCCTCCATCATTACTGATACAACAGTAAGAAGCGAGCAACATGGTTTGAGGCTCAACTGGAGTGTCCTGGTAAACAGGGAACAAAGAATACATTTTATAGCTAACCAATTTTGAAGCAAGCAACCTACTCATATATTTCCTGAGGTCTGAAACCGATGGCTGTCATAATCTTCAAATACACAAATCTAATTACAGAAAAATTATTTTTAAGGGAATTATTTTAATAGACACACAACCTGGCATCATTTTGTGTACCCTGCTCAGCTCTACTAGCCCCTGGGCTGAGTGGGTAAAGGTCTGGAAGGGACAGTACAAACCATCAAGTAGCTGATCACACGTCAACCGTATCTGGCACAAATCTAAACAGAATTTGCCTGTTCCATGAGCGAGGAAACCAGGCGACATATTTTCCCACATTACTAGAGAAAAGAAAAATTTTAAATAAATTCTCTATTTCACTGTAGAACAGGAAAAAAAATTTAAAAAGGAACAAAAGTCACCCACGAGGAGCTAATACCAAAATCTTAGACAAAATTTGTTACAAATTTTTCATGCATATTTAGATCTACTTAATAAACATTTTTAAATAATGTATAAATACTGTAATTGGCAAAATATTTTTGTTCAACAGATTGTAAAAATTATCAGGACTTATCTGTCACCTAAGCATACCCATGTTCTGATGGGTGTACCTAAGGAATCCCACAAAGACCACCTAAAATGCATAAGCTTTTAGACTGGCATTCCATATTAAAAAGGCAATATATTCTGGAGCAGGAATATTCTTGAAGGCAACAGCTCTATCTTCTTGTGCCTCTATAAAGCTTACAGGGTATATACCACAGCCCACATACAAATCAAGCACTCAAGAAGCATCTGATGTCATAACTGAAAAATAAATGATCTCATATTACCCAAAATAATTTCTAATTGTCCAAATAATACATTTGTAACCCAACTAATACAATCTAAAACCTAAGTATTTCACTCCACAAAAACTGATTAAAACAGCATTATACGGGCTCCTGGGTGGCTCAGTCATTAAGCGCCTGCCTTTAGCTCAGGTCACAATCCCAAGGTGCTGGGATCGAGGCCCTCATCAGGCTCCCTGCTCAGCGGGGACTCTGCTTCTCTCTCTCCCATTCCCCCTGCTTGTGTTCTCTCGATGTCTGTCAAATAAAGAAATAAAATCTTAAAAAAAAAAACCAAAACAGCATTATACATCCTCTGAGCGACTACTTGTACAGTACTTTCAAAATGTATAAGTCACACTGAAGTCCAAGTACCATTTAGATCTATCCTGCAGAAATTTTGAGCCCCCAGGACCCAGCTGCTAAAATGAACAATGGCCAAAGGACACCTGACATTCTTTGCGGTGCAAACAGAAACAGAGAGTCTCAAAGTCAATAGCAGGGAATTATGGGAATTACACAGTTTGAGTGGCTTTTATTGTATAGCCAAATATGAGGGGACTTAGCTATTCTGCATACTAAGGTCCACAGGTTTAACAATGCTGATTCAAAGTTCTACAAAGGTTTAAAATATTTAACAGTAGAAAATTTCTATTTCTAAAAAAAGTACTAAGAAGAGATAGAACTAATTCTATTAAGAAATATTTGCATTATATAATAATGCTTTTTCCCTGTAAGTAAAAAGTTACCAGAACTAAGCGCCACCAAGCAAATGTTCAATTCATAGAAAGCACTGATACTTTGAACATATACAGAGAAGAAAAAAAAAATCCAATACTTGAATTAAATGAAATGTTCCACTGGCTTCAAATTTAAAATTTTAGTAGGGTTTATTAGGTATATTTTCCTCCCATTAATACAGCATATGTAGTAAAGATTCAGTTTTTAGTAAATTTCAATCTTCGAGACCAACGGCCTTAATCTTTGATTGATTTTCTAAATTCTCCACAATATCTTTCAGATAATCTTCATCTTTTAAAAAATATACATATAATTCTCTTTCCATTAGATGCAGTTTATTAGATGCCAAAATTTTTCTTTTTGTCTTCACATCAGCAAGAATATCAGTAAGATGATGATTTAGCTTATTCAGTTGGGATTCAACTTGATGAAACTGCTCTGTTAACTCCTAAAAGGAAAATAAAAATGGTTTTACAACAAAAGCTCTATTTGTAATAGCAATTACAAATTTAAAATGTAATTTACATGCAAAAAATCCAAACGATATTGGGGCGCCTGGGTGGCTCAGTCGGTTAAGCATCTGCCTGGTTAAGCATCTGCCTTCGGCGGCTCAGGTCATGATCTCCGGGTCCTGGGATGGAGCCCTGGGTCAGGTACCCTGCTGAGCAGGGAAACTGCTTCTCCCTCTCCCTCTGCTCCTCCCCCAGCTCGTGCTCCCTCCCTCTCTCAAATAAATAAATAAAATCTTTTTTTTTTTTTTTAAGATTTTATTTACCCATTTATTTGACAGAGACAGTGAGAGAGGGAACACAAGCAGGGGGAGGTGGAAAGGAAGAAACAGGCTCCCCACTGATTAGGGAGACCGACGAGGGGCTCGATCCCAGGACGCCAGAAACATGACCCAAGCTGAAGGCAGACGCTCAACAACTGAGCCACCCAGGCGCCGCTAAATAAGTAAAATCTTAAAAAAAAAAAAAATCCAAATGACATAATTATTCCCATGAGTTTAATGATAAATGAACCTCAAAAATCTACAGTATGTTTAATATAAATTCTACGTTAAGATCAATTGCAACAGCTTTTGACAGATAATTTTAAGGGATTCAAAGCAAACTGTTACTCACTGAAGAGTACTTGATATGTAAACTGTTATGCATATTCATACATTCAACAAATATTACTAAATGTCTACCACATGCCAACCACTGTTTTAGAGACCAGAGATAGAAGAACGAACACCATCTTCTTCATGGAGCTTATATTCTACTTAATTGATCAAACGTTTTAGCCTAATCTTGGTCTACTCTAGATAAAAGTGATACTGAGAAAGACTTGAAATGAAGCAATTACCAATAAAAAAGAATCACCTCAGCAAAAATCTCCATTTTTCTTTATTCAGTGTTATAGAAAGCAGAATTATACAGAACACTCAACAACCCCAATTTACCATGTAATCCTTCCGCTCAAGAACCCTGACACGCCACTGCTTCTCCCTCTCCATCTGCCCCCACTCGTGCTAGCTCTCCCTCTCCCTCTCGCTCGCTCAAATAAATAAAATCTTTTTAAAAAGGTTGGGGGAGGTACTGTCTGGGTGGCTCAGTTGGTTAACAATCTGTCTTCAGCTCAGGTCATAATCCCAGGGTCCTGGGTTCCAGCCCCACACTGGGCTCCCTGCTCACTGGGGAGTCTGTGTCTCCCTCTGTCTCTCCCCCCATGCTCATGTTCTCTCTCTCTCTGTCTCAAACGGATAAATAAAATCTTTAAAAAATAGTAATAAAGAAAAAGAACCTAGACATGCCAGACCCTTCACATTTAACATACTGAAATGCCTCACTTCCTAACATTAAAGGCTCTTTATTAACAAGTTTCCATGGCTTTCTAATCAAGTATTCTTTTTTTTTTTTTTAAGATTTTATTTATTTATTTGACAGACAGCCAGCGAGAGAGGGAACACAAGCAGGGAGAACGGGAGAGGAAGAAGCAGGCTCCCAGTGGAAGAGCCTGATGTGGGGCTCGATCCCAGATCGCTGGGATCACGCCCTGAGCTGAAGGCAGACACTTAACGACTGCGCTACCCAGGCGCCCCTCTAATCAAGTATTCTACTTCTGTGTATTTCCAGCCACTATCACCAACGAGAAAATCTATAGCTCTATCTCAGCCTTCTGCACCTTCTCAGCATGGTCCACGAGCATGACAATCACCTGGGGTACTTGTTATGAATGCATATTCCTGTACCCTACTCCACACTAAATTACTCAAACTCCAACAGGCTCCCTGGTGATTCTAATTAACAAGTTCAAGAATGACTGCTTTACACCTGTCATAAATGTCAGTTCCAGAGAGCAGTACTTCTTCAATTACACTTTAACAAAATCAAGTAATACCTACATTAAGTGGTCTCCCCTTGAGGAAAAACTTGGTAAACTGGAATGAGAAACTACAATCTCACCTTCGATTTCAGTACTAAAGATCTGAATAGTTGCTAAAATAATATTCCTACAAATATCAAAAAATATCCTTCATTAACAACAAAAATGCAAATTAAAATTTATACAGATGGAATTTTTATATTTTATATTTATATTTTAGGGAAAAACACTAAATAACAACACCCAGTAGGACTATCATGAAATCACCATACTTTAGTGATTCTAGGATGCAATCTTTCACATTTTAAAATACCTAAAACCCATACCATTTTATAATCAAGAGCAACATGTAATTATTATTAGCCACTCATAAGAAATGCTTTATCACCAACATTTAAGAAAATTTTTTGTGATAAGAACACTTAACATGAGATCTCCCCCTTAACAGATTTTTCAGAGTACAACACAGTACTGTTAACTACCAGCACAACGCTGTATAGCGTATGCACCTTGCGTAACTGAAACTTTCTGTTAACAACCCAGCTCCCACTCTCCAATCCCTGCTAACCACCATTCTACCTCTGCCTCTGTGAGTTTGACTATTTTAGATCTCTGTAAGTGGAATCATACGTTATTTGTCTTTGTGACTGGTTTATTTCACTCAGCATGATTTCCTTAAGGTTCATCCATGTTGTCACCTATTACAGGATTTCTTTTTATTAAGGCTGAATAATACTCTGTGTGTATATATCACATCTTCTTTATCTACTCTCCCACTGGTAGACACTGAAGTTGTTTCCATAACCTGGCTATTAGGAACAGTGCTACAATGGATGTACGAGTGTTAATAATTCTTCAAGATCCTGATTTCAATTCTTTTGTTTAAGCATCCAGAAGCGGAATTACTGGATCATATGGATCATTAAGTTTTTGAGAAAACTCCATACTGTTTTCCACAGTGGCTGCACCATTTTGGACTCCAACCAGCAGTGTACAATTTCTCCACATTCTCATCAACACTTTTTTTTTTTTTAACAATTTTTATTACGTTATGTTAGTCACCATACACTACATCATTAGTTTTTGATGTAGTTGATTTTTTTTTTTTAAGATTTATTTGAAAGAGACAAACTGTGTGCACATGCATAAGTGTATGAGTGGGGGTAGCGCAGAGGGAGAGAATCCTTAAGCAGACTCCCCACTGAGTGCAGAACCTGAAGCAGACCCAGGGCTTGATCCCAGGACCCATGAGATCACAACCTGAACCGAAACCGAGAGTCAGACACTTAACCGACTGAGCCACCCAGGTGCCTCTGATTTTGCTTTTTTGCTACTAGCCACTCTAACAGGTGTAACATGGTATCTCATTGTGGTTTTGATGTGCATTTCCCTGATGATGGATGGCACTGAGCAACTATCCGTATATCTGTTGGCCATTTGTATGTTTTCTTTGGAGAAAGCTCTATTCAAGTCTTTAGCCCATTTTTTAATTGGGTTTAATGTATAGTGTAGAAAAATAAAGACAACAACTTTGAGTCAAAAAATTATATAGAAGAACTGCATGTTAAGTGTGAAGCTTTGAAATACCCTAAAAATTTTAACTGTTATATTTAACTTAATGTGTATATTCAAGACAGATCTGACAAAAATCTATCTGTACCTAAAAGATATCTTCTAGTAAGTATTCAATAAAAATTCTAAATAAGAAAGGTGCTGGGGCGCCTGGGTGGCTCAGTCAGTTAAGCATCTGCCTTCAGCTCAGGTTGTGATCCCAGGGTCCTAGGATCGAGCCCCGCATCTGGCTCCCTGCTCGGTGGGGAGCCTGCTTCTCCCTCTGCCCCTTCCCCTGCTTGTGCTCTTTCTAGCTCTCTCTTGTGTACTCTCTCCAATAAATAAAATCTTAAAAAAAAAAGTATCATGCCAATTTAACAGAGAAAGGTTTTTTTGTTTTTAGCAATTCATAAAATGGTGTACCATATGACCAATGGTGTCTAGTAGACATTTAAATAGTGCTGGTAGCAATTAAACTAGGTGTGACTCCTTGAAAAAGCAGTATGAGAGCATCAAAAGCCAAAAAAAAAAAAAAAAAGTACACACCTAAGAAACCCAATAATCCCACTTCCAAGAATTCATCCAAATGAAAGTATTCAACAACAAAAAGCTACATACACAAGATATAAATATCGTTCAAGAACAAACAAAAATACTATCAAAAAATATTCAACAACGGTGGACTGGTTACAGAAATTACTGTAATATTAATAATTAAAATTACTCAAAGTGAAAATGTTTATTTCATAATGCTAAGTAAAAAGGAAGAATAAAAAAGATGTGTAAGACAAAAAGCACAGTAAGAACAGAAAAGATCATTATGTAATACTAAATGGTTCAATGCACTGCAATTCAAAGCACCAGGATAATAATTCACCACAATTTTAAACTTAGATATACAGCTGAACCCTGAACAATGTGGGAGGGGGGTGGGGAGGTTTAGGGCACCAACTTCCTGTGGAGTCAAAAGTTTGTGTATAAATTTTGACTTCCCCAAAACTTAACCACTGGTAGCCTACTGTTGACATACAGTTGATTAACATATTCTGTGTATGTTGTATCTTATGTGTATTATATACTGTAATCTTACCATAAAGCAAGCTAGAAAAAAGAAAATGTTAAGAAAATTATGAGAAAATACATTTATAATACTGCACTGTATTTATTTATTGAAGAAAATCTGCATACAAGTGGACCCATAAAGTTCAAACCCATGCTGTTCAAGGGCCAACTGTAACTTATAAAAAGATTCAAATATAAAGAAAAAACAGAACTACAATAAATTTTCAAATCTGCCATCATAGGAGGTTTTTATGAAATTAATAGATCTAGAAGACAAAATCAGTTAATCCCTTCAGGCTATTAGTTAGGATGGCTATTACATATTTTTTAAAAAAGGAAAATGACAAGTGTAGGCAAAGATATGGAGAAACTGGAACCCTGTGCACTGAGGGTGAAAATATAAAATGGTGCAGCTGCTGTGTAAGTCAGGCAGTTCCTCAGAAAGTTAAACATAGAATTACCACGTGATCCAGCAATTTCACTCCTAGGTATAAACCCAAAAGAAACAAAAACAGGGACTCAGGTACTTGTACACCAATGTTCACAGCAGCATTATTCACAACAGCCAAAAGGTGGAAACAACCCAAGGGACCATCAACAGATGAACAGATAAACAAAATGTACTACTTACACAAAATAGGGTATTACTCATCCATAAAAAGGAACAATTCTGACACATGCTACAACATGGATAAAACTCAATCATACAAATGTTGTAGGATTTCACCTATATTAGGTACCTAGAGCAGGCAAATTCACTGAGACAGAAAGTGGGATAGAAGTTATCAGGGGCTGGGGAGGAAGGAGAGAAAAGTTACTGTTTATTGTTTAATGTTTCTATTTGGGATGATGAAAAAGCTCTGGAAATGTATAGTGGTCGTGGTTCCGCAATATATGAATGTACTTTTGTATTTAATGCCCCTGAATTGTACACTTAAAAATGGTTAAAACTATAATTTTACATTTTCTATATTTCACCACAATAAAGACATTATTTAAAAAAATTAATCACAAGCGTTCCTGTTCCAAGGAAAGGTAGGCTAGTTATCCAAATCAATCCTCCCACAAGAAAAAAATGTAAAAGGCTAAATGAAATATTTTTAAAAATCAAGCAAAACAAAAGCTTCCTAAAAGCAATGAAGAGACAAAACATTCAAAGGAACTATAAATCCATAAAACATCCCAGACTGGTACGGCAGTCCAGGAGCAGCTTTACTCCAGGGCAACTGCCAATCTTGAAAAATTAGAACCTATGATTCTTGAGACTCATGAGATGAGTGGGAGAAAAATCAAAATCCAAGGTCCACAGGAAGTGGGAAGTCAAATGGGAGAGCATCTTCATAATAAGCCAAGGACTCACAGGACACTAACAATCTTAAGATCAGAATGGTCCAGAAGTGGAAGAGCCCCTGGATAGAATTACAGGCCGGACAGGAATCACCTGGGTCTTCCAAAAGACTCTTAGACTTAACCCAGTTCAAGATTCACAACTGGTACTGCTCACAGTATCTAACAAAAGACACATGAAGGCAAAAAGCACTTAAGGATCACTTCTTTCATAATAAGAAGCTCCCTTCACCAGAAAGAGAGGGATTTTATTTTTATTGTATGCTTCAGTAAACGGTGATGGGACACTTTGTTTATAGGGAAAAAAAAAAAACAATAAAACTAGAACTCTACCTCATAGCACACACGTAAGGGCACCTGGGTGGGTCAGTTGGTTAAGCATCTGCCTTCAGCTCAGGTCATGATCCCAGGGTCCTGGGATCGAGTCCCACATCAGGGTCCCTGCTCAGCTGGGACTCTGCTTCTCCCTCTACCCCTCCCCCCTGCTCGCAATCTCTCTCTCTCAAATAAATAAATAAAACCTAAAAATAAATAAACTCCTGATAAAGAACTAAAAATCAACAGCATAACTTTAGGGTAAACTAAAAAGGACTATATTATGTTAAGAGCAAACCTTAACAAGATAGGAAAAACAAGATATAAAAAAATGCCAAAACACAGAGTAATAAACTACATAAAAATTAAAACGCTGAAAAAAAGCTGAAAACAAAGAAAGTAAAAAAGACAAGCTACAAATAGAAAGTAACTATATATAACACACACAACTGACAAAGAATTGGCACTTGAAATATATAAACTCCTACAAATAAAATTTTTAAAGATTTTATGTATTTTAGAGAGAGAGCATGCACGCGTGAGTGCAGGGAGGGGCAGAAGGCGAGGGAGAATCTCAAGCAGACCCCAAGGTGAGCACAGAGCCCAACGTGGGCCTCAATCTCACGACCCTATGATCAGGCTGCCGATTCTTGGTTTTGCTCAGGTCCTGATCTCAGGGTTGTGAGGGCTCCATGCTCAGCACACAGTCTACTTAAGACTCTCTCTTCTCTGCCCCTACTGACACCCCCCGCCCAACTGCGCCAGCGAGTACTCCCTCTCTCTCTCAAATAAATAAATCTTCAAAAAAAAAAAAAAAAAAAAGGAACCTAAAAATGGGCACAAGAGATGAATAAGGAATTCTCATTAAAAGATGAATGCCCAGTAAACAACTGAAAGAGGCCTCAATCTCAGTAATCAGCTGAAAGGGGCCTCAACCTACTTAATAATCAGGGAAATGCAAATTACAACCTGTAACAGATGCTATTTTACATCCACAGATTGAGAGAAATTTATAAATCAGAGAATGTTATGTGATGAAAAGGATACGGACATATAGAATCTCTTTGACACCGCTGATGTAATTTGGTACACCCACTTTGGAAAACAATTTGATGTACCCTGAAAACTGAACCTGTGACACAGCAATTCCACTCCTCGGTGAGTGTGCGTGCGTGCACACGTGCGCAGCTAGCTGTGAGACATACAGTAAGACCATCCACAGCAATATAATCTACAACAGCAAAAACTGAAAGTAACTTAGGTGTCTGTCAACATAACAGATAATTAAGTTATGGAATTTCATAAAATGGAATACTAACTACATAAAAGAGAAAACTACAGGAGCACCTGGGTGGCTCAGTTAAGTGTCAGACTCTTGATTTTGGCTCAAGGCATGATCTCATGGGTTGTGAGACTGAGCCCCAGGTTGGGCTCCGAGCTCAGGGGAGAGTCTGCTTGAGATTCTCTCCCTCTCCTTCTGCCCCTCTCTGCACGTGTGGTCTCTCTCAAATAAATAAATAAAATAACAAAAACAAAAAAAGAAAACTATAAATGAGCTAGAGCTTTACATGTAGCAACATGGATGACTCTCAATATCTTAATATTAATCAACAAGCAAGTTACTAAAAAATATATACAAGACACCATGTACATAAACTTCAAAAACATAAAACTAAACAATATACACTTTAGCAGAGCACCTGGGTGGCTCAGTCAGTTAAGTGTCTGATTTTGGCTCAGGTCGTGATCCCACGGTCCTGGGATGGAGCCCCATGCCCATGTCAGGGCTCCCTGCTCAGTGGGGAGTCTGCTTCTCCCGCTCCCGCTCATGCTCATGCTCTCTCTCAAATAAATAAATAAAATCTTAAAAAAAAAAAAAAAATACACACACACACACAGAGTCTCGGGGGGCCTGGGTGGCTCAGTTGTTAAGCGTCTGCCTTCGGCTCAGGTCGTGGTCCCAGGGTCCTGGGATAGAGCCCCACATCAGGCTCCATGCTCAGCAGGAAGCCTGCCTCTTCCTCTCCCACTCCCCCTGCTTGTATTCCCTCTCTTGCTGTCTCTCTGTCAAATAAATAAAATCTTAAAAAGAAAATACAGTCTAGGAATATATATGTGTAATAAAAGTATAAATAAAAGCAAGCAAATGATACAATTAAGTGCAGTTCTCCTTGATGAAGGAAAGGAAATGCTATTAGGAGAAGCAAGCTGTCACAGAGCACTTCAAAGATAATAGCCCTCTATTTGTTGAGACAGGTAAAATACAGGGGTGGTTTGATTTTTCTTTAAATTCTTAGAGTAAACATTACATATCCTTTCATGTCTGAAATATTTTGTAAGTTCTTAAAATTCTGTGTACATTGATCAAAACCATCTGAAAAATATACTTACATGAGGACAAAAACTAGGATATAAAAAAATAAACTTATAGTAGGGCAATAGCATTTGCGGTAGTATTTTCCTCATGTTAACATTTTCTTTAGTATCTTTTACAACAAACATTTTTTTACAGCATTTTCAGTTACTATGGCGAACACCTACCTGATCACTAAGCAAAAGCTGATTTCCTCCTTGATACAAAGTATCACAAAGCATGTCCACATCATTATTCAGTTTGGACAGAAAGAAAGAACGTTCTTGAGTAGGTACTGCCAACTGATCTTGTACTAAAGAAATATCCTTTTTTAATTTCTCAGCCACCTCCTCCAGGTTTCCATGGGTTATAAACAATTCCTTTTTCTTATTCTCTCCTTCTAGAAGTTGATAAAGCCTAAAATGTGAAAATAAAAATTACAGGAGAAAATTCGCAAATCAGTACAATTTTCAAAATTATAATCCACTGTATTGGGCATCTTCGGGGATATGTAACAGATTAAAAATATTAAACTGGAAAAAAACTAATCTATCTGCTGTTAAATCCAGCAACCAAAAACATTCCAGCTAAAATACTATCTCATTACAGGGCACCTGGGTGGCTCAGTCAGTTAAGCATCTGCCTTTGGCTCAGGTCATGATGCCGGGGGTCCTGGGATCCAGTTCTGCATCAGGCTCCCTGCTCAGCGGGGAGTCTGCTTCTCCTTCTCCCTCTACCCTTACCCCTTGCTCATGGTCCCTCTCTCCCTCCCTCTCTCTCTCTCTCTCTCCCTCAAACAATCTTTAACAAATATATATAAGAAAAATAAAATACTATCTCATTACAGAAATATATATTGTAATTACTGTATCTGCTTTCCACTTTCTCATCCCCCAAATTTTAAATATATTTTTTAATTTTTAACTGCCATTACCCTACTTCAAACAAAGTGTGTTTTAGAGATACCGCCCAAGAAAACATTTCTTTCAAAGAATATAAGTATGATATAGCAGAAATAGCAACGAACTTGAAATAGAAGACCCAGGTCTTTGTTCTGGCTGTCTTTTGATACCTGGGTCAAGTCAACCTCTGAGACTAAACTTTTCACGTCACATACCTATCGTTATAGGATGGTAGTGGATTTAAAAGAGAAAAATTGAAAATAAACTATAAAATGTAAAAAAAAAAAAGTAAACAATAAAGAGCTACAGAAATCATAAACTTGCTACTCCAGTCTTATCCATATTTGACTGTCGAATTAAATTCCTAATGAGCCATTAGGCCACTTTAACACTTCAAATATTAATGGCAGAAAATCCTGTGGAACAAATGGAAAAATGTGAAGTAGCATTTTCTACATACTTCTGACAAAAACGGTTTGTTCTTTTTCTTCAATTTCAAAAATATGTATTTTTTTATTATTTTAATTATTTTAACAAGTTGCAACAGACTTCATAAAACTGGTTCAAGTCCAAGGCTGCCAATTTTGTTTTTCTGGGACGTGACTACACAATTTCAGGGGGTAACCTTTCTTAGCTCATGATGTCAATGTTACCCTTTCCATGCCCCTCACCTCATTAATAAGAAAAAAAAAAGGAGGGACACCTGGGTGGCTCAAGCAATTAAGCGTCTGCCTTTGGCTCAGGTCCTGATCCCAGGGTCCTGGGATCAAGCCCCTCGTTGGGCTTCACGTTGGGCTCCCTGCTCAGAAGGGAGTCTGCTTCTCCCTCTCCTTCTCCCTCTGCCCCTCCACCTGCTCGTGCTGGCTCTCTCCTTCTCTCAAATAAATAAAATCTTTAAAATAAACAAACAAAAAAAGGATTAGATGATTTTCCTCTAGCACTAGAGAAAAATCAGGAGTAGGATCCACATTTTTGAGGCCTTTGACTACTTTGGTCCTCCAATTTTAGTATTTCTATACCATCAATTGCTTACACAATAGAATCTCGCTGATTAACCTGACAAGAAACAGTTTTCTCCTCTCTCTGCTGACACCTTTTCCAAATGCAATCAGTTGTCTGCCTAGCAATACTATGACTACACACCAAGCTGTACTCAAACTCCTTGTAGTTAAAACTCCTGCCTCAATCTCAAATAAGGCATCTTAATAATGGTTCCTAAAGGTGAATAAGACCTTGTATACATTCATTCCTCCAACCCATCCACCTTAGCTCTAAAACAGCTACTTCCAGATTTAACATGAAGGGAAAAGGGAGCAAAATATTCAGTAGGAAAGACTCATATACAAGAAAAACGAAAGAAGAGAACTGAGGGCCAAAAATTGAGTGCAGGGGTGTCTGGGTTAAGGTCAGTCAGTTAAGGGAGAAAAATATTCAAAAGGGAAGAGTCATATATACAAGAAAAGTGAAAGAAGAAAATAGAGGGCCAAAAATTGAGTGCAGGTGCGCCTGGGTTAAGGTAAGTTGGTTAAGCATCTGCCTTGCTCAGGTCATAATTCCAGGGTCCTGGGATCGAGCCTCCTATCAGGCTCCCTGCTCCGCAGGGAGTCTGCTTCTCCCTCTCCCTCTCCCTGTCAAATAAATAAATAAAATCTTAAAAAAACAAAACAAAATAGCAAAAAAACACCAAAAACAAAACACAAAAAACCCCAAAAAACAGAGTGCAAAGAATGTTTTAAACTTCCACAATATTAGTTCAAATTCTCTACAATATTTTACAAAAACCAAAACAATTACTGAAGAAACAAAGATGCATACCTATGAGTAGAAAAGTCCCTGGTATCGATGGTACTCCTTGGATTTATCTGCTGAGATACTGATGGGTCTGTCAGCATTTCTAATCGCTGGTGGAGCATCGTATTACTCTCACTAAGTTCTTGAACCAAATTTTCAAGCTGACGATATATGTCCCAATGCTTTCTCAATTCAATTTCATATGATAACTGTAGAAGTTCAAAAGATGCCTTTTGCTTTATCAATTGATTTAAAACTAACTCTTGTCTTGCTGTGTAATAGTCTTGTTTAGCAATCTGTAGATCAAAATCTCCCTTTACAACTGGCATATTCAATAACTGGGCATTCTCTTTTATCACAGCAGGCAAACTTTGATCTTTTATATGAGAGATTTGTTCTTCCAGTTTCAGAATCTCACTGTTCAAGTTAGAAATTTTAGCATCCAAATTATCTTTGCCAGGAGCCTACACAGAAAAAGCAATTACATTTAAAGCAGTAAGTATAAAGTTGAAATAGTTTTAAAATTATTTTTACTTTCCATTTTAGGTTATCAGGTAACGTGCTAATAAAAACTAATTTCATATGAACAAAAGCCAAAATCAGTTTAAAAAAGGAAAACCACAGACTAAGCCAAAGGTAAATTGCTCAGTTTTAATGCTATTACTACCACATATAAACAGTAATGGCTACCAAAACAGATATCTTGTCATGCTTTTCTTGGCGCACTACTCACTGAATGCAAATGTACACTATTTAAGTTTTTCTTAAAAATAAAATAGTCCCAGTAGTTATTCTTCTAGTCCGTCAGCTGAGTTTAGCACTTGTAAAGAGTGACAGAACTTCACGCATTATCCCAAAGTTTTTGTCAGTTATAGGAACTAACTTGGTGCTGATATTCAGTTTCAGCTGTAGTGGTTTTTATTACCAAGAAGGCTAGCTTTCCGAAAGTGCAGATGGAGATGTGCACCACATCTGTACATTCTCCACAAAAAAAAATCAGGGTTTCAGTCCATTGACCTGACTTCATTAGCACCAAACAAGGAGCAAACAGGGCAGAACACCTGTAACAAAGCAATAAGGCTCTACCCATACAACATAAAAGAGGGAATTTCAGTGTCCTCTGAGTCTAAACCAACAGAAATTTCAAATTCAGAAAACGTACTTTTGTTTAAAATTAGCTAATGTGATTGGGTATTAATTAGCATTTCTGCCGTCTAATGATATGAATAGATGATCTATTTGTAAGAAACACTGACACACATCAAAACCAACCACTGAAAAAACAGAAAAGAAAATTACTTGTTTCATCCCCCTTTCTAAAGTACTTTAATATTTATGTATCTTCCAATACGAACAACAATTACTGTAAGAATCCAGTCTCATTTCTCATGTTTACCTTGCTAGTGAGGCTATGAAGATTCTCCTCTGCCCACTGTATACTTGACTTCATGCTCGAATTACTTGCTTTCAAGTGAATTAACTCATGTTGAGCACAAACGTAGGCTAGCTGCAGCCTAGCCATCTCTAGCCGTCTCTCCTCAAGGATTTCTTGATTATCACAAATAGATGGTGCTTGTATATCTAAAAGTTGAAAATTTTCTTCATTTGAACTCTCAACTACTTCATGTATACCCGGAAAGAACTGTTTTTTGGTATATAAAGTTAATGCTGCTGTACTTTGCTCTTCCTGGCTTAGATATTTTTCCAAGGAAAACTGAGAGAAAAACACTAGTGGATTTGTCCCTTGATCCAAATTAGAATGTCTGAAGAACGTCATCAATTTAGCAACTCCATCAGTAAGAGCTTGAAGTTCATTATTTATCTTAGTATTCATAGAATTTAGAAATCCTTGACTCTGCTTCAGGCTTTTAGTGGCTGCTTCTTCTTTACTATTTAACCTCAGAGATTTGTGGCTTGTTACTGAAGCCATCAACTGGCATTTATTACGTCGCTGAATTTTTAGGTTCTTTAATTTCTGCAGAGTTTGAACCTCAATCTCTAATTTCTCTAGCTCTTTGTCATCCGGGGTAGATGCCTTCAAATCAGAAGTTTTACAGGTTTTAAGAACTTCATCCAGTGCTGCTCCTTCTAGGATGGGCTTGCCTGATTTTTGAAGAATGCTAAAAGCTTCCAATTCTTCTCCAGACAAAACATTCTGTTCATTCACATTCCCACAAAACCACTTCAGAAATGATTCATCTTCAACAGTCTCAAACAACCAGTCAAAATCTTCCCCATTAAGAGTATCAGCTTTGGGATAACTGATTTTTTTTAATGTTTCCACAAACTCTTTTCCACAACTCATGGTTTAAGCACCCAATTTCTTTGTAATAGATATGGGTTTATGGTGTTGATATTTAGAAAATAAACCCAAATACAAACAAAATTAATTTTATGTTAAGTTCATAGAGAAGAGAAAAAATACTTTTAGAATCTGACTTCTCCTAGGGGAGGAAAAACAAGTATTAGACCATAAATGAACTGTATCTGTAAAAGAACGATACAGATAAATATCACAGAATATGTGGGAACCATCTAACCCAGAGATAGTTACAGCTGAAATGTTTGATGAAGATAAACAAAACAAACAATTAGGGTATCACTGAGAACACTGCAAAAATAATGAAAACCTAATTAGCAAGAAAATCTTTCCAAAGATAGTCATTAAAAATACATTGTATCTTACAGAGCAGATCAGTTCATTCATTCAGTTTTCAACTCAAAATAAATGTATCTAAACCAGTCCAAGCCAGCCCGTGGCTAAACAGCCTCTTCACCCCACCCCTCGTTCCTAAGTAAGAAAAGAGAAACACGGTAATGTTCTAGAGAAAGAGTCAACAAAATGTTTACCTCCACGACTCAATCAGCATCCGCCATTCACACAGGAATCACTGTCCAGAGACATCAACCTAGTGCAGGCAGCATCAGGCTTAAGATTTAAGAACCGCCCTCAGACTGATCTTAAAAAGTTCTCAACATAAGAGAAAAATGTCACGCTGTACGGTGATGGTGGTTAAGACCAAATGCGGTACCCATTTCGCAAAGTACAAAAATGTCAGGTCATTACGCCGTGCACCCAACACTAATACAACGGTGTATCTCAACTATACTTCAAAACCAAAAACTAAAGCAAAATAACCCCAAAATCCGAGTACCCGCCACTTCAGAAGTGCCAAAGAACTAAACAGAAAATAGTCAAAACACGTGCGGCATTTGCTGCTTTGCAACCAACGCACCGCCGAACCACCCACGGTGACCTCCCTTAAGGGAACTCCACGGACCGTGACCGGCCGCACATACACACGTGCCACACGGACGCCACCCGCAAATGCCACCAAACTGCCGTTAAAGGCGAACTGCAAAGACCCCAGACCCGCGCGGCTGACTGTGGAGCTCGTCTCAACCGCGCGAGACCACCCGCCGGCAGGCCCCTGCCCGCGTCTCAGCTGCGCTAGACCACCGCCCGCAGGCCCCGCCCCCGCCCCCGCCCGCGTCTCAGCCGCGCGAGACGACCCGCCCGCAGCTCCGCCCCCCGTCCGGGAGGACCCGCCCGCGGCCCTTCCCCGCCCCCCTCCCGGACTACCCGCATCAGCCCCGCCCCCACCGGGCGGCCCCTCACTCACCCGCACCGCGCTCCCCGCTGATGCCCACCTCCCACTTGCATTCGCACTCCCCACCCTCGCCCTCGCCCGTGGCTCCAAGGCCTGCGGACCCCGACTGCGCCGCGCGGCCAGCTACTCGCGCGCCTGAAAGGAGTCCCCAGGGGTGCCTCGAAAGCAGAGGCAGCTGGAGGCTCGGAGGCGCTCCCACAGCCCCAGGTCCCGGAACGGAGAGGCCGGCGCCATTCACCTCTAGAAGCTCCGTTCGCGCCCCTCAGAAGCCCGCCGCCGCGCTCCGCGCCTCGCACTGCCTCACGGGAGCGCTGCCACCGCGCGCGCGCAGAGGGCAGAAGCAAGGCCGTGGCGTCACCGTCTGCGCAGGCGTGGCGTCGGAAGAGGCGGGCCTGGCGAGGAGGGACTTTGGGGCGGAGCTGAGCACGGCGCCGTGCCTGACGTCAACCGGTGGGGGCGAGCTGGTTGGCTTCCTGCCGCGGGGGCGGGGCCGGGGGGCTCCGGGCGGGGTGGGGGATCTTAGGTGACGGTCTGGTGTAAGCGGTCTGCGTCCTGCGGCGGTGCGCGGGCCCCAGATGAGCTCCTTGGCTCAGGCTGGCTCTTGGTCCTGCGCTCCGGGTCCCCAGATCCCCACCCTCTAACGAGGCCGTTTTCAGGGAAAGTCAGCTGCGATCAGGAGCTCGCCTGGTCGCGGCCCGGGGCCGCACGGCCGGTGGGCTCTGCACCGGCAGGACCGGTTTCAGGGAGCGCGCCCCCTCGACAAGTCCTGGGAGCCAACGAGCTCCGGACCCCCACCGAGCCTAGCAGCGTCTGGTGCGTCTTTGGACTCAGCTGTCATTACTCGCTTTACAAGCTTTTGCGTTGAACGTTATTTTGCAAAGCACGCAAGCCCCAAGCCCTCAACTGACCACGAAGCAAAAGATGACTTCCTCCCCAATCCCATTTTCAAAGTACAACTTTTTTTTAAAAAAAGATTTTATTCATTTATTTGAGAGACAGAGAGCACGAGCGGGGAGAGGGAGAGGCAGAGGGAGAAGCAGACTCCCTGCAGAGCAGGGAGCCCGATGGGGGGCTCCATCTGGGGACCCTGGGATCATGACCTGAGCCAAAGGCAGACGCTTAACAGACTGAGCCACCCACGCGCCCCTCAAAATAGAACTTTTTAAAAAGTGAAAAATATAGGAACTTACCTGCTATGTGTGGAAGAGGTATGTAAGTCAAGAGGGAACACTGTTTCCAAGGAGGGTGCCAGACCCAGGACATGGGTGCTCAGTCCATGAGCGGGAGACAGCTGCGGTGAAGCTGCGCAGTCCCGCCCAGCTCGCCCGTGCCCTACAGCTCAGAGCGGCCACACTTGCAGAGTTGCCCTTGGTATCCAGCAGTGGTTGCCCGCATCCCCATCGGACTGAGTCCTTCGCTCTCACCGGTCTTCTACAGACTCAGATGTACATGTGCGGGGGTTTGGGCCCTGTCCTTACTCCATAGCCAGGTCTTCCTCCACCCCCAGCATCCAATGACCGGAAGGCGGCTTGTCAGAGACGAGCTAGTCTCGTGTGACAGTGGGAGGGCAGAAGTCTTTCTGGATAATTATTCTCAATATTTTTACCCGGAGGAAAAAAATGGTCTAAGGCAGAAATCACGGATTCATCTTGAGTGGAAGATACTTATTAATCCTTCATTCGTTTTACTTTTTAATTTTCCTGTTCTAAAAGACAATAAAGCCTAAAATGACCTGAAAAGCAAACATTACAGGGGAAAAGATTCACAGATTGGTACCCCTGCCTGAAACAAGGTGGGGCTGGACCAGGGAGGAGACAGTCCTGCTGGTGAGCTGGGAGGCAAGGTTGGAGCCCATGGACCAGGAGGACTCCCTTGGCCACTGGCCCTGGGGGCGGGGATGGGGACTCATGCCCCCCTCCCCTAGGAGCTGAGCCGGCTGGGAGGGAGGAAGTTGAGGCTGTGCAGACAGCGTCTTCAGGACATTTTGCTGAGGAGGCAAAGATTGAGGGAAAGAGAGGAGCAGAATGACACGAGATGAGGGGGTGGGAATGTGGGGTAGGGTAGGGGGAGGGTTTGGGTTTGTTTTGTTTTCAGATGAGAGGAACTTGGGGATGTTTATAGACTGTGAAGAGGAACTCGGAAAAGAGGAGAAGAAAGAAAAGGGGCTGCTTTTTGGAAAGATCCTCCGTGGGACTGGAGGGTAAGGGACAGGAGGATGAAGGCATAGGGAGCTATTCTAGAATCCCACATTTCCTTGCGACCCCTGGGTCATTTCCTGAGCCCACAAATTCTCCGTATGATTTTGAATTGCTGACCATGGTTATTTGTTTGAAAGATATTTATGGGGCCAAAGAAAGAGGCCATAAAAACGTAAAGTAGGAATCACAATGTTATTAGCTCCCAGAGTACAAACAACACACAACAGGTTTAATCATGCAGCCCCCAGAAGCTGTCTCCGAAAACTCGATTTATTAGGGCATTCCTGCGCTTCAGGTTGCGTTTGGGATTTAAAAGGCAAACAGGCTACACTCATTTCCAAGACAAGGTTTCTTTCCTCCAATCAAAATCATTCGGGGTCTTAGGGGGTCCTTACAGGGTCAAAAGATGAAGGGAGCCCACAGGTGAGGCTTCGGCAAGGAAGCCCGTGAGGAGGCCATGCGCTCAGCCTCCTGGCACAGCTGCAAGCCGCAAGCGGGCTCGCTGATTGCGTTTTCTCTTCTCCTTCCTGTAGGAATCTTTTTTTCTCCTGCTGATACTAGAAGTATTTTAGGTTCTGGACAATATGTTTTTAGATATGTCTAACTGGAAGTCTGATGTTAAAGATAATTTATTCCTAGATTCAGTTTTCGGTACTGGCAGAACTCCATTCTTCAAGCAATGAGAGGAGTAGGGGGCTTTTCCAGGCAGAGGAGTGACATTCTCAGTGACAAAAGTGACAAAGAGGTGGCCACAGACTGATGCAGGGAGGAGCAAGCTGGCTCCTAGAGGGGCAGAGAGCTGCCTTAAGGGCAGAACCCTGAGCCAGGAGGAGCCAGGAGGGCCAGAGACCAGAGACAGGGTGACTCTCAACTTCCAGCTGAGCAAGGACGTGACACTTCTATTTCTTACTATTACTCCTGCCTAGTCAGAAGATAGCAGAGGGTATTGAGGAAGAAGTTGGGAAGAAAGTGACTCTGTCGTCCATCACGTTGATATTCATGTAACAGAAGTAAAAACTCAGGAGCAGGTTGGGGTCAGCAAGATAGTTTGATTGGGGATGGGAAGAGTTTGGGGTAAGAGCGCTCAGAGGAAGAGGGCAGCGAGGACCTGGTAGGGGGGCTCAGGGTCTCGTGAAGGGCCTGAAGACAGGCGGAGGAGGTAGTTGAGAGCCACTTTGAACTAAACGGGCAAGAGGGATAATCCCGTTTACATTCTGGAAAGATCTTCATGCAGCTAGCATGCACTGGGGGCCTGGCCCAGCTAGGGACTGGGAATGGAGGAAAGGAAACGGCATGAAGAGTGCCTTCCCTCCCAGTTTTGGGGGCCATAATCCTGACAGAGTGTAATGGGAAGGGGCATAGGAGCAGGTCACAGAGCTGAGCTTGGAGGTGGAGGGCTGGCGAGGGAAGCAACGGTGAGAGTAGAAAGCAAGCACTGAAGGTCCAGGAGCAGATGGGAAGAAAGCAGGCAACTGGGATTCATTCTGAAGGCCGTGGGGTGGGGGTGGGGGTGGGGGAGCAAAAAGACCACCTGAGGTCCTTCTGCCTGCCAAGAAGAGCTTGGGCAGGAGGGCTGACCTGGAGGCAGGTGTCCCCCTTGAGGGGTGCTGCCTGTAATCCAGGCTGAATATGGAGATGTAATCTGGTGGCGGGAGGGTTTTCCCTGAGGACCGGAGTCTGGTTCCAGGCCCTCCAGGTTCAGTGGGTGACTTGGTGACCTTCTCTGAGCCTCCATTTTCTGTCTCTGAGCTGGGCCCAGCATGAGGACAGCAGGCTGTAACTTCACAGAGTGCTTAGCACAGTTGCTGGAGGCCTTGTGAGGTCCGTGAAAGGTGGTGGTGAATTGAAGTCCTAGCAATATTTGGAATTCAAAAGCTGTTCCTTTACAGTCACACCCCAAGCCCCAGCTGCATTCCCAGTAGGAATTCCCTTATTTTCCAGACATGCTCCCAGGTTCAAGAGGAGAGTGCTACTGCCTGCTGGGAGAAGGAGGAGGGACCCAGATTCCTCCCAGAGCCCCCTGCAGGTCCTCTCCCAGACACCCCAGAACTTGCTGGAGGGATTCACTGAGCCATCTCCAGTGTGCCATGGTGCCCCGTCGGCCGAGGTGGGGGGGGGGGGGGCAGGAGAGTCCTGTTCTGGCTACCCACCTCCCCATTACCCGAGCATTTTGTCCCCTAGTTGCCTTGCCCTGGGGCCACACCATTTCACATCCCCACCCTGCACAGCAGCAGACAGAGGCCATGCCCGGGACATTCTGGGGATGCTGAGGACAGGTCCAAGGAAGGTTCTCAAGGTGCATCCCTGACAGTCAACAGCAGCTGTGTGGAAAGGGCACCTGGCTGAGAACACTTGCTTTCCACCCTAAGGCCAACCACCCCAAGGGCCAAGCTGTCCTTATGAGATGGTGCCCCAGCCCCAGGGCCAGGAGCAAGGTCGGAATGTAGGCAGCAAAAGCACCTGATTGGCAGATGGCGGGGGTGGGGTGGGGTTCCACCTTCATTCAACTCCAGGTGTGGCCCTCCAGGGAGGCAGGTGTGACGGTGGCATCTCCGTGGTAGCCGTCTGGCAGTGGGGAAGGACCACGGTCTGTTGGGCCTCCCTGAAAGCAGAAGCTGTGGGCAGGGCGGTGAAGGCGGCCAAAGTCACCAGTGAGCTCAGGCTCCCTATGGAGGCTGAGGGGAGGGGAGCCAAATATGGTGACGGAAAGAACTGGAAGCCAGAGGGGTGAGGTATAAAAATCTGTATTTATATTACAAAGACAGAATGGTACAGCACAGTCCCTCCCGGTGAACAGGCAGGTGGGTGGCCCAATTCTCTCCAGCAAGGATCTTGTGACGCGCTGACCTGGCCAGCACCAGGCCCCCTGGGCAGCCCCAGACTCTGGCACAGAAACCCCAGACTCTGGCACAGAAACTGCCCTATATGTGGCCTGGGGTTAGAGTTCTGTGTACATGGCCATGGGGAGGGGGCCCCAGGTTACCTGGCCCAGAGAGAGGCAGGGGGTGGGAGAGTGGGGGAAGCCTGCTCACTCAGCAGATGGGGATTGTCTGGGGCAGACAGGAGTGCTGTGGTTGGGCGCACAGCTCCATCGGCCCAGGAGAGCGGGCTCGGGCAGTGGGCCTCCAAGACCCAAACTACAAAGGTGGGCCCAGAGCTCCAAGGAGGAGGAGCCTTCTTGCAGTCTCCCCAGCCAGCTGGGTCTGCACTGGGGCAGTGGTGGCCTGGTGTATGGGGTCACCTCCCAGTGAGGGTGGGGACCTGAACCTGAGCCTGGGGTTCCAGGATCCTGGCCACCGAGGGCCACGGTGGCCCACGTAGGTGTGGAAGGGCGTATGGATAGAGGTCACAGATACCCTTGTAACCCTGTTCTGGTCCCATCTGCTTTCTATAGACTCAACGATGCTCAGTTATCCAAAGTGGCCTCAGCCGGGCCCCCGCTGGGTCTCTGTGCCTACCAGCAACAGCTAACCTGTGCAAAAGGCAGGGAGCTAGTTGGGGGGGAGAATGGATGTGTGAATAACTCCTAGCACCAGACCCTGGCCCCGAGGACCACCCCCTCATCTGTCTGCTGGTGGCGGGAAGGGCCTCTGGGACCACAGTGCCCCTAGGTGGCCAGTGAGGTCAACTCCCCAGCCCACATGGGAACCGTGGCCTGAAAAGCCACGGGTTGAGCTGCCAGGAAGGTCAGCTGACGGCCACAGTTGGTCACCCAGGGAGCGCTCTGCTGGCTGGGGTAGGAGCAGAGCCCCCAGCTACTGGGGGAGCTGGTGCTTTAACTGAGAGTGCAGACCACCCCAGGGGCCTGGACTTATGTCTGCTGCAATGGGATCTTCAACTCGGGCACTCCCACCCTGCTCAGAGCGGGCTGGGTGCCCACAAGCAGCACTCCGTGGCACGCTCAGGCAGAGAGGAGAAGCCGCTCTGGGCACGCCAGACCCCCAGTGAGGCTGGAAGGAGAAGCTGACAGAAGAGTTTTCCTTGCAACCACCAGCAAGAGGTTTGGACAATGTCCCCAGTTCACGAACTGCCTCCCACAAGCCTGCTCTCCACTTGTCATCCTGAGCCCCCACAGGGCAGGTTCTGTGCCAAAGCCATTTCCAGGGACCCCTTTCTACCTCAGTAGGCCACCCACCCTGGGGTGTCCATCGCTGTGACCAGAAATAAACACAAATTTCCCCCCACAATCTGGAAATTGGTTACAAGCACCAGAGAGGGAAGCAGACACTGCCGTGGGCCAGCCCCACAGCACGCCACCCAAATATTGCTGTGTGGACAAGGCCTTCAGGAACAGAAGGCCAGAAGAAGCCTCCTAATGCCCAAGCCCGGCTACCCAGGGGGAAGGGCTGTCTTCATCAGCTGCCAATGTCTGAAATCTGGAGCTCTCGCCCCAGGCTGGGGGAGCAGGGCAGGGTCAAGCTGGGTACAAGTGAGAACCTATTTCTCCGGTGAGCAGGCCCCTGACCAGGAGGCCAGGCTGCCCAGCGGGGCCCGACTGACAGCTGGGAGGGCGAGATGGGGGGGGTGCTGGGTCACTGAGGGGCGAGGTGACAGAGAGCTGCCCGCACAACCCCTGACTGGCCCAGCAGTCTCTCACTCCCAGAAAGCTGTGGCTGCTGGGAAGGGCAGCCGCGCGGTGAGGAAGCTGGGAGGGCACCTGCGGGGCAGGCCGGGGGTGCCCCTTGAGCCACAAGGGAGATGCTGGTGGTGGTGGGTGGGGCAGGGCCAGACACGGGACACAAGGCACACTTGGACAACGGTGACAGACAAGACGAGTCCCTGAGACGCTGGGTCGCTCCCACCCCTCAGCAAACAAGGACACAACAATGGCTAGGAAAATAGAGTACAAAAATCTCGTACAGGAAATTGAGGCAGCACACGCTGATGTCACTTAGCAGGGAGTCCTTAGAGCTTTTTTCTCTTTTAAAAATGTTTCTTATTTTGGGGGAAAAACCTCTCTCCCGGGAGCCCTGTTCTGGGCTGCTGGGCAGTGCAGCAAATTTTTTTTTTTTTTTTTTTTTTTTTGCCTTTTTTCTTTAAAGGTAGACGAGAAAGCCTCCTGAGGACTCCATGGCTTCAAGCTACCGCCCCCAGTGCACCTCAGCCCCGGCTGGGAGGCAGAGCCGCCTGCCCTGTGCAGACTGGGCAGGTGAGCCGGGGTGGGAGGAGGAGCCAGGCAGAGGCCAGGGGCCAGCATGTGCCCAGATGACCCTTGAAGGCCTACCTCCCCAAGACGTGTACCCTCTGGGTCCAGTGACCACGTGTGTCTGCGTGTGTGCACGTGTGTGCGTGTGGGCATGTGTGCCTAGGCGTGTGCGTGTGTACATCTGCGGGACCTAACAGAGCAGAAGCTGCCCAGCTTGGGATGGGGTGGCCTGGCCTGCCCCCAGGAGCCCAGCCCTAGATCCCAACACCTGTGGGGTACAAAGGCCCCTCTCCACCCACTTGCCCCAGGGTGCTCACCCGAGTCCCGCCCTTCATGGGTCCCTCTGTCCAGGCTTCAGGAGCCTACGTGGACTGACAGACAGATGGACAGATGGACGGAGAGCCACGCCTTCCTTCCTTCCTCGGTCCTCTCCTTCCTCCTGGGATCCAGGGTTGGGGTCTGAGCTCCCCGCAGTGGTCATTAAGCCCCTCACACGGTGCCCGCCGAGATTTGCAGCAATGATATTTAATACTTCTGGAATGATTAGGAATCTGAGAACAGACCGTGGGCGGCTACGCTGGGCTCCGGGATGTGGGAGCTGGGCCCCGTCTCCCTGCAGGGGTCCCTGCCCAGCTGGGAGGGGTGGGCGGCGCGGCGGGCCCTGACCGGCAGGCGGGCGGAGGCGGGCACCCCGGGCGGCAGCTGGAGCTTCCAGAATGGCACAGCAGCGGGCCCGCGGAGAGGCTTTCGAGGACCAGAGGGCTGGCACGCTTGGCCGGGTAGGCAGGCGGGCCAAGGAGCAGAGGGCCCTGGGCCTACGAGAGGCTGAGGCGGCCAGGCCGCCGGCAGGGGGGCCCGTAGCCCCCGTCGCCGCAGCCACCGCTCTGCAGGCTGTAGTGCTCGTCCACGTCACTGCCGCTGCCAACACTGTCCAGCTCACCAGGGCCAAACTCCATGCCCTCTACGTCCACTTCTGGGGAGAACGGAGGGGGCAGGGTCAGAACCTGAGGTGCCCCTCACGGAGGAAGCAGAGGCTCCGGGAGTGGGGGTGTGGGGGAAGCACGGGGCTCCTGGCCTGCCGCTTGGTGAGGAGCACAGAGCCTGGAGCACAGGCCAGCTGCCCTCTGGGCCTCACCGCCCTTGTCCCAGCACATCAGCCACACACTCCCAGGGCTCGCCTGGGTATCTGCTGTCCTCCCTCCCCTCCCCCAGGCCACCTCCCAGCCAACCGCACCCTCCCAGCTTCCCCCCGCCCCCGCCCCAGGAGGCTGCTCCCACGTCCCCACCTTGCTCTGAGTCGTCAGTGGAGACGGCGGAGCCCGTGCTGTCCGTGCGTACACGCTCCAGACTCTGCATGGACAGTTGCTCCAGGCGCCGTTTCAGGAAGCGGTGCTCCCGCTGCAGCTGCTCCTTGATGCTCAGTGCCCGGCGGTCCTGCTCCTCCAGTTTCTGGGGGCAGGGGCAGCTGTGAGCAGTGGGAGGGGGGCCGTCCCCCATACCCGGACCAGGAAGTGGGGCACAGAGGCCTGGGCAGGGCAGGTTCCCAACCCCCACCCCCTGGCCCACCGGCCCCGTGGGCCTGAGGAGCCCCCTCCTCACCCTGCCAGGTGGTTACCTGACGTGCCACCTCCCAGGCCTGGGTCTGAGTCTGCTGACCAGCTCCAGGAGACCCACGGCCACAAGCTTACTTGGCCAAGCCAAGTCATGTGTGGGCCTCCTGGAGAACAGCCTGCCCTCAGTGGTCTTGCCCCCACAGCCCCCCATACTCCTGACACCCCCTCACCCCCTGCCTGTCCCTGAGGCAGCACTCTGCTCTGAGAAGCTGCCTGCTCTGTGCCTCTCTCCACACTGCAGCCACCCTGCCTGGAAGTGCCCCTGCCTGTGCTAGCTCGGAGGCTTTGAGGGGTCCTTCGAGGGGACCGAGACCCATGCTGGTCGGCTCAAGGGTCTGAGATCCCCCCAAACCAGCAGGTCGGGCTCGAGGCCTTGGGGGGATGCCCCAGACAATGGCCCACTCCATCTACCCCCTCTGCCAGCCCCAGGAGACCAACCCCACCCTCTACCCTCTTCCCAACACCCCTAGGCCTGCTTCCCATCCTGCCCTTCCTGGCCCCACCTCTCCTTCACAGCCCAGGGCTATAGGGGCCACCTGTAACCCACCTTCACCTCCACCAGCCCGGAACGGCTACCTCCTACCCCCTGCCCCCCTCGAGAAAACCCAGCATGGGCCCGTGACCCCCTCCACCCTCAGCACCCTCACCTGCCACCAGAGACCCCAGCGGACACCTGCTAGGTGGCTGCCCTCAGGCCCCCCGGCCACTCCCCCAGAGTGTGCGCGACAGGCCGGGGTCAGCGTGGGCAGCGGGTCAGACCAGCGGCCGTGGTGGGCCGTCCTGCTCACCTTGATGTGTGTCTTGGCACGCTTCAGGAGGCTCAGCGTGGTGTGGCGGGTACTGTCAGGGCCCAGGGGCACCAGCTGCTTGAGCTGCTCCAGATAGAGCCTGAGCTTGGCTCGTCTGAAAAGAGGAGACACAGAACCGTCAGGCCGGGGGGGCATAGCCGTGGGGACCACAGCAGTGGCAGCAAACAGGCCTGAGAGGTCTGGGGGCAAGAGAGGGGGCCAGCCGGACTCCTGCATGGACCTGCTGAGGGTCCCTCTCCAGGGCTCCCCTCCCGGCCTGGCTGATAGCTTCCCCCGAGCAGCCTGGTCCCCCCTTTGGATTCCGCGACAGAGCGGAGAGCCTGTGGCCGGGTCCCGGGTAGCCAGCCGACCCAGCACAGCCCTCGCAGCACGGCCTCAGAGCCCTAGCTCACCCTACTGTCACCACCCTCCATGGTGGATCCAGGAGGCCAGGGGACAACCTGGCGCGGCGAGGGTAGGGCCCTGCTCAGGCTGCTCCCGGAGGTCCAGGGGGCCCTAGGCAAGACTGGCATTCCATTTGCCAAGTTCAGGGTGGTCTCTGGTCATGTCACCACAGAAACACAAGTCTACTAGGGTCAGGGAGGGCCACGGAGCAGCCCCCCCCCCCCCGCCCGCCGCCGAGTTTGGTGTCCCTGAGAGGAAACAGGTTCATTCCAGATTTTGTCCCTGTGTCCATGCAGACGAATGCAGATTGTCACCAAACTGTCCTCATAAGACCCGGCGGCACTGTTCGCACGGGGGCCTCCAGTGAGGGGCTCTGGCCCAGGTCCCACCCATGCAGAAACACTGCCTTTCCTGGCTCATCCCTTCTGGAGACGGCAGGCCGCAGAGACCCCCAGGGTGGCCACAGCTCCCCCCGAAGCATACTCTGCCCGCCGGGAGGGCCACGGGGCCTCTGCCACACGCACTGATGGACCCTCCTTGCCTCTGCGGGAGGCCCGGCCACACTGCTTTGCTTAGGCGACACTCTGAGAAGCCCGCGGAGGCCGGGGGGTCGGGGTTTTTTGTGAGGCCTTGACAGCCACCACGGCCGGTGCACGCCCCTTCCCTCAGCAAGTCCCCGCTTTCACCTCCATCCCTGACCTGCGAGAGTCCCCGTGCATCCCTAGCCTCACTCAGCCTCAGAGCCTGGGAGGACAGCGGGCAGGGATGGCCATTTCTTCTGGACTGAGGGGGCACCCGAGGCCTGGGAGAAGGGGCAGCCAGGTGCAGAGCAGAATCCTGTCGGCAGAGCAGCAAGAACAGCCCCGCCCTGCAGGAGGAAGGCTGGCTGCACTTGGACCCCGTGGTCTTACGTCTGTTGCCCAGGCCCACACAGCACCCTCCCACTGACAGAGCACCTCCCCACCCAGCACCCCAGCCCACAGCACCCCGGGACCTAGAAGTCGTCCAGGTGCGCTGGAATTAGGAAGAACCTCCAGGACACAGGACCGAGGCGAGGCTCTGCCGCGAGGCCCCACAGAGCCAGGACCTGAGCGCTGAGCAGCCCCAGGCTCTGCCTCGAGGCTGGAGGACCTGCGGAGGCGAGCTCCCACCTGCACACAAACACCGGGCTGGGGCAGGGGGCACGCCAGCAGGACTACCCGGCATCTGGGAAGCTCCGCTCCCCCACCTCCAAGGGGCTCTAGGACCCGGCCCTCTGCCCCCCTGAAACCAGGGCCAGGAACACTGGGGCAGGTTGCAAACCGTGCTCTGTGCTCAAGGAGGGGCTCGCCAGCCAGAGAGCCACCATCCTGCAGCGGGGCCTACCGTCCTGCCGCCCGCACCCAGCTCACAGGCGGGGTCTAGCAAATGGCAATGCTTACAATCTCCTGCTTGCATAAGCAGTACGTGACCTTTGTGTAAAATCAGAAACTGCAAATCAAGAGAAAGGAAAAAAAAAAAAAAAAAAACGGAAAGTAACCCGAATCCCACCACCATCATTTTAGTGTAGTCTACATTCTCACATCATGAATGTTCGGCGTACGGAAACATCTACGTGACAAGGGACCCGATATTGTTTAAAAAACTCGAACAGCAGACGCACACGAGAG
The DNA here is from genome assembly GCF_023065955.2 of Ursus arctos. Taxonomy (NCBI): domain Eukaryota; kingdom Metazoa; phylum Chordata; class Mammalia; order Carnivora; family Ursidae; genus Ursus; species Ursus arctos. The sequence continues at coordinate 1,425,391 of NW_026623111.1, forward strand.
ACTCAACAGGACACAATGAAGGACAGGAGGCATGCGTCTCCAGGTGGTGCGGTTGGCAACGTTTATTTCTTTGGCTTTACGGTTTTGTTTTTTGTTATTGTATTTTCAGGCTTTCTATGCTAAAAAAAACCACATATTACTTTTACAATCAAAAAGAGAATTTGTACAAGAAAGAAAAAACACAGCTAAAAGACAAATAACAGTGGAAAAATATCTGTAATACACATAAAAGACAAACGGTTAGTAATCGTGACATTTTGAGCTCATACACATCAAAAATAAAAGGAGGAAAATCTTACTGTGGAAATGGGCAAAGGACACACACAGGCAAGTTGCAGAACACAGACCGCTAAGCTAACACAAAATCGAGTCCGTGGCACAGCCCTCGAGGAAACGAAAGCCTGGTGGGGGCGGGAAGGGGGGTAGGTAGGCCGTCGTCCGGCCCGACTGCCAAGCCCGGCTGGCTCGGGGGCTGGCCAGTGCGCCAGCCACACATCGTGGGCTCGTGGGTGGCGGAGCAAACAGGGGCCGTGGCAGGTACTCGAACCCTTGACCAGCACTCGCACCACCCCCAGGGTGACCACGTGCGCTGGGCACTGCGTGCGTTAAGCAGAGGCCATGGCTAAGAGCGCGGGCAGCACAGCGCGTCCGTGTGGACACTGGCACGGGCGGCGAAGGCACCGACACAGGACGGCGTTCATGTGGTGTCAGGTGAATGGTCAAGTTATGAAACTGCGGAAAGCAAGGTCCCATTCTTATCCACGTCAGTATCCGTGTGGAGGAGGAGGAGGGATGCAGACACGGCCGCCTAGCCCCCTAGGATGGCTCTCTCTGGGGTGGGGCGCAGGGGGGCCCCCGAGTGTCTGTGATGGATGTGGACAGACTGCTTTAGAAATCCTAAAGCAGAGGCTCCTCAAGGGACAGAGAGAGTCCACTGGACGACACCCGTGCCGTGCTGAGCCCTGGACAACGTGCCCGCCCGAGTCCCAAGGAGCACTCAGCCAGGACTGCGGCCTAGGGGGGGGGGCGCCGGCTGTGGGGGCCCGGCGTTCCACCGCTGTGGGGAGCGGGAGGGGGTGCCGGGGTGCCGAGGGCCCGCGGCCCGGGGCCGTGCTGGGCTCTGGCTCAGCCCTCATCTGAGGCGGCCACAGCGCTGCAGGCCCTCTGCCAGCGCCCCGCGGCTGTCCCCAGCATTCCTGGGAGCTTTGAAAACTCACCACTTCCCAAAGGAACCCTGGTGGATTCAGGAGGCAGACCCTGCCTCTGGAGTCACCTCCTTAGTGCTAACAGCAGCTCGGCATCTGGCCACTGGCCACGGCCCAGCTCTCGACACAGGTCTTTCCTAGCTTCTCACCACAAGCCCCCCGCTCCCCAGAGGAAGACCCAGAGCTCCCGAGCCACGTCCCCTGGCACTGGAGGGGCAGGGTCCCAGCGTCTGCACAGCCGTGCTCTAAGCCCCCCCAGGCCTGGCTGTTGCAGGTGAACCATGGCTCCCGGGGCAGGAGGTGGGATGGGGAGCAATGCAACACGGCTCCAGTCGTCCCTTCTGCTCACCTGCATCTTCTAGCTTTCGTGAGATTTATAAGGACCGTGTGCCACTGCACCAGGCAGGGGGGAGCTCCCTACCTCCACACACAAAGGCTAAAGCCTGGAGCCGGGGCCAGGAGGCACATCCTGCCCAAGAACCTGCCCAGGAACACCTGACCGCTGTGGCCCCCTGGTCTGGGGTCAGGAGCAGAACACTGGCCTTAGCAGACCTGCAGGAGCTGCTTCTACGAGGGTGGACGAGGAGGACTGGGAGGAGGAACAGGGCCAGGCTGGGCGGGCCTCGGGCTGACTGGGCTGGCTCAGAGAACAAGCAAGGGGAAACCCCACAGGCCCAGTGTAGGCACACCTCCAGGGAAGGTGACATCCAGCCCTCCCCGCCCCTGGGGCCGGCGGGGTGACTGAGCCAGAGCTTCTTCCCTTCCTGTGGCCAGCAGCCAGGAGTGTCCTGTACCAGCACTGAGCAGCCACAGGCACAGCCGTGACCCCGTCCCTACCAGGGGCTCTTCATGGCTGCCCACACCTGCCTCTTGGCCAGCTAGGAACAGGACCCTGCACTGGGATGCGGGGGGGTGCGTGGAGACCTCAGTCACCCATCTATCCTGCTTCTGTGTCTCAAAAGGACCCCCCCCAAGGCCCAGCCTAAGGGCGGGCTTTGGGAGAAGATGACAGAGGCCAAGGCCAGGGTCAAGGGGCAGTTGTAGGGGTCAAAGGCTAGCAGCTTGTCCACCTCCACTGCCATGCCCTTGGCACCCATCCTCCCGCAGCATCATCCCCTCTGTCCCCACTAGGGGGCTGTTTTCAAAGGCACCACCCCAGGAAGCCTTCTCCAGAACACCCCTACGTGCCCTTCCAGGCTCCTGGGTCCCAGTGAAGACTGGCTTCCTCCTCCAGCCTAGGAGCAACCCCAGAGCCTGCCTGGCTCTCTGGGCTCCTGCACCTGCCCCACCACCATGGCCTCTCGGGAGCCCCTCAAACACACAGGACCAGTCCAGGAAGTACGGCTCCTCCAGAGAACACAGCGTCCTGTCCCTGCCCAGCGCCCGCCCAGCCAAGGGCCGAATCCCAGGGGAGCGGAAACTGGCGCTGCCGTGGGCGTAGAGCAGGGGCGGGGGGAGGACACAGAGAACTGGCTCAGCTCCAAACCTTCCCAGAGCAGGCTGAGAGTTCAACTTGTATGCAGAAGCCCCCCTCCCACATTGACCAAGAAGGGAGGCAAGAACTGGCCCATTTCACAGATGGGAGCAAAGCTCAGGAAAAAGCTACCACGTGGCATCCCTTGGTCCTGGCACCAAGGCTCCTGCCTTCAGGGCCTCTGTACCCACCCCCAGCTCCCGCCGCCCCGCTGAGATCCACCATGAGGGTCCCTGTCTGCAGGGCTGAGCGTGCCTGTGTCTTGTCCCTACTTCAGAGGAGGCCCAGGGTCATGGAGCCCCTGAAGGCAGAGCCAGACCTGCAGCACCCTGCGGTCAGCCAGGGAGGGGCCCTGGGCCTACCTTGGGCGAAAGTGCTGCCCTTCCCACTTCTCTCCACAAGCCCTCCTACTCCTCGGAGGACCCAGCACGGACCCAGTAGGTGGGCCTGCAGCCAGTAGGTGGGCCTGAAGTGAGCTCCCCTGGATCCTGCCTGGCTGCCCTTCCCACCGCCCCTACATAAGACCAGTGGGAGCTTCTTGGAAGTCAGGCCCCAGGGTACAGGGGACCCCAGATTAAGAGGGTCAAGCCCTCCTGGTTGGAGGCCAGCATCCTAAGGGCTCAAGAACTGCTCCCAAAGGGGCTCAGATGCCCCAAGTTAGATGGATCTCCTCCTCCAGAGAGCTGGCCCCGACTGTCACACAGCACAGGGGGTCCTGCTCCAAGTCCCTCGCCCCCACCCTGAACTTCCAAGAGCAGCGCCTGGGCCCCTGTCTCCAACTCCCAGCATGGGAGTGCCTGAGAGCAGAGCCCAACTCTGTCCTTAAGATTGACCCTTCCCAAGTAAGGGCACAGCCATACCCAGGACGCATCAGGTGACGGGGGTGCAGCTACAGCATCCCCTCAGTAGAAGGGTGGGGTGGGATGTGTTAGGTGGCTCAAACGGGTGACCGGGAGTGGGGGATAGGGGATCACTTACCTGTGCTTTTCTAGTTCATTGTGTGAAGACCTGTTTAGAGAGACAGAAAGACAGAGCTCACTCTGCTGCCCGATTACCAAAGCACAAGAACGACAGCTCTACTCGGGGGCCTAGGGACCTGCCGATGGTGGCAGAGAGGGTCTGGGCCCCAGGATATGCCCAGGAAGGGAAGGGCGAGGGCAGGTGAGCAGCTGCCGAGTGAAGGTGGGGGGGTGGGGGGAACCTTGCACTGAGTGACAAGGACAGGAGACACAGAGGAGCAGCTGTGTCCAGGGGTGCCTAGGGCCGCCTGGCTTACTTAGTGAAGCATGTGGGGCTCTAGCCAGCAGGAAGGTCCAAGACCCCTTCCAGAAGGTACTAGGACTGACCTAGCCTGTGCTCCCAAGGCTTCCCACGCACTAAGCCCCTCCCCACTCCTGGAGGCCAGCTGTGCCTTCGCAGCCATGGGAGCAAGCACAGAGGCCCCATGGCAGGTGAGCACAGACACATGAGCACGGACACAGGTGCTCCGGTCCTGACCCAGCCACAGCACCATTCTCACCCTGTTGGGCTCTCCCATCTGCATTGTCACAGCTCATCATACCAGTGGGGACACCCAGGGACAGAGCGGACCCAGCCCAAGAGGGATCAGCGCATAAGGATGCCTCTGAGATGTGGATGCTTCCTGGGCCAGTGGGCAGGAGGGAGACTGAGGCTGGCCCTTCCGCTTCCCTCTGGGGCCATGGTCTTGGCCTCTCTGGGTACAGGGGCCCCATCTGCTGCTCAAGCCCTACTCACAGGGCCCATCCAGAGTCCAGACACCCTGGTGGGCAGGGCCAAGCACCTGCCCTACAGGACAATAATACAGCAGAGCCAATCTCCCAGTTCCAGATCATTTTCCCAGTCCAGGAGGGGACCCCATGGACAGCCAGGGCTGCTAGGCCTGCCAGGCTGCCTCACATTGAGCAGAGGGCCCCCAGGCCACCTCAGGGGATACCCAGATTGAGTGCTGTGTCCCCCACCCCTCACTCTTTCCCGGAGCTTCTGCTGACCTCTGCCTGCCCGCCCTCACTCTCCTGCTCCAGGAACTGTGGACTAGGTGTCTCCTGTCCCCATCCCACCTGCCCATCCTTCTCACCTCTGCCACCTACCATGGCTCAAGGCCATGGCCCAATCAGAGCCAATTGGGGCCCAAGGCCTCCCCTCTGCTCACCAGGGCAGTCAGCCCCTGGGCCTCCCTGCACAGCTTTAGGAGAGCCTTGAGGGCCTGCTGGTCACATGAGCTGGGCAGGGAGCCTTGGAAACTCTGCCGGGGCTGGCCAGGACCAGGAGGGGGCAAAGCTGTCAGGCTCCTCAAGGCCTGAACCACAGTCCATCTGTGTGGGTCTGGAGATCTGCTCATGTGTGAAGGACATTAAGGGTCAGAGAGTGTCCTTCGATGTAGAGAGATGTGCCTGGCCACCCCCTCACAGTCTGGGCTAGACTCCATCCTGGAGGGAGAGGGTCACTCCTTGGCTAGCTGAGGACAGAGAGAGGCCCAGAGCCCCTGTTGGGCTCCTCCCAGGTCCAGACACCTGTGATAGCCTGTGCAGGTTTGTAACATGGGTCCCAGAACAGCCTGTCTTAGGCCTGGGGAGGGGGGACCCCAGGCTGGGGCTGTGCTAAGTACAGGGTCCCAGAACAGCTTGTCTTAGGCCTGGAGAGGGGGACCCTGGGCTGGGGCTGTGCTAAGTACAGGGTCCCAGAACAGCTTGTCTTAGGCCTGGGGAGGGGGACCCCGGGCTGGGGCTGTGCTAAGTACATTTCTGGTATCACTTTATTCACACCCCACAGCAACTCCTCCAGGTAGGTACTCTTCTAGTCATGTTTTTGGGGGGCCTGAGTCCCAGCAGGCTGGCTCCAGTTCCCTCTTGCTGAACCCTAGTCCCCAACAGCCCTTCCTGGAGCCCGGCAATTGTGCAGCACCCCCTCCTGGGCCCTCCTGCCCCACTCCTCACTCCTCACTCCTCACCCTGGTCCCAACTGTGCCCATCCTTTTCCCCTCACTGTGGTGAGATGCAGAAGCCTTGAAGGGTGGGACTGCCCTGCCAGCCAAGTCAGGGCCCCGGATCCTCCAGGCCCTGCTCTGCCCTCGTTCCTGGTCTGGGCTGGCCGGGACCCACCTGGACCAGGACAGCCTCGGGGGGCCATCTGTGTGAGCCCCAGGTGCCTCGTCCCTGGGAGAGTCCAGCTCTGCCCCGAAGAGCAGCGGGGAGGTGCGCTGCAGCCCAGGAGACCCCCTCAGCCCTGCCCAGAGCCCTCAGGGTCTCTGCATGGCAGAATGGAGAAGGCCAGGACCCCACCTCAGAACGGGGGTCCCAGGGATGGGAGGGTGGCTCCAGGCAAGTAATTCAATTCCTCTGTGCCTATTTCCTCAGTCTTCACATGTGGGTAAAAATAACACATCGGTCCTGGGTTGGGCGAAGAGTACTAACCAATGGGTACTAACCCACTCGGCACACAGAAGCCCCCAGAGAGTCTTAGTTAGGCTTCTGGTTATCAACTTTGGGTACCCCGTGGGAGTCCAAGGTCATGCCCTGGAGTTCTCCATTGGTGCCGGGCGTTCGGGGCAATGAGAGCCAACAGCGGGGGACTGGCTAGCTCACCGAGGAGACCCGAGGCTGGGGTGCCCCCCTCACGTATCTTTTCCCAAACTGTCCTCAGCAGGGGACCAGGGGCTGGGACTGGGAGGCACGTCCAGCCAGGGCAGATGGAGACTCAACCCACTCCTTGCCAGGCCCAGGGCGCCAGGACGTCATAGGAGATGGGTCCTGGTGCCAGCCTTTCTGTTTCCCAAGAACGGGCAGGCCACAGGAATGAGCCGCACCCTCTGCCAAGGGGCCCTGAAGCCCCCTGCAAGCCCAGCTCCCCGCCTGGTGACATGGTCCAGAGCCAAAGCGGGCCCAGGCAGGGCCAGGTGTGCGGGGCGGGGGGGGGGGGGGGGGGGTTTCTCATGGCGGCGGGGAGAATGGAACCCCACAGGAGCCCTAGCTTGAGGTCCTCCCCGTCCCACTGCAGGGATGCACACCCCAGCTTTCTGCTTCTACAGCCTGGGAACAAGGCCAGAGGAACGTGGGGTGGGGGAGGGCTGCTGCACAGCGGCCTGCACCTCTTCCGGCTCCACTTAAAAAGGGCCTCCTGTCCCAAAGAAGGGGTCCCTACACTTGTCGCTGCAGTTTCACTTATGTCAAGAGACTGGGCAGGAGGGTGGATTCCGTGCGAGAGGTGGGGGCCCAGGGCAGGGCCTCCATGCGCCTTCTTTGTCCAGGCCCCCCGGGGGTGGGGGTACTCAGCCCAGCAGTACGAGAGATGCGGCCCACCCACCCGCTGCAAGCAGTGGTCAGGGCGGGCAGTCCCACGCTGCCGTGCACCGAGCCTCAGTTTCCCCGGACTCACGGGGCACCGGCCAGCGCCCATAGACAACTTTCTTCCTGCCCGAAAAAGTCCAGAACAACTTGGGAGCCGGGAGCGGCTGCGGGAGGAGACCCCGAGCGTCTGGCGCTGTACGCGTGGCACTGTTTACGCGAGAGGCCGAGGAGGCGCGGCCCGCGGGAAGATGGCGACGGAGCGGGCGGGGCCGGCCGGGCGGGGCTGCGGCGGCGGCCCGGGCGCGCCTCCTCCTCCAGGCTGGCCGCCGGGGCGCGCGGCCTGAGGCCGGGCTGCGGCCCGGGGGTCGCGGCCTGGGGAGGGCGCTCCGGGGGGCGACCCCGAGCGCCGGGCCGGGCGTGGGGCGGGGGGGCGGCCGCGCGGGGGGGGGCGGTACCTGTTGTTCGGGGCCTTGCGCACCAGGCCGGCCGCCTTTGTCTTCTTCCTGGCGAAGTCGCCGTCGAAGGGCAGCACCGAGGCGTAGCCGTGCTCGGCCTCTGCGGACAGACGGCGCGGTCAGCGGGCCCCCGCCCCGGCCCCGGCCCCGCCGCCGCCCGCCCGCCCGCGGCCCGGCGCACAAAGGGGCGCGGGCGCTACCTCGGTCCCTGCGCTCCAGGTACTCGGCCGCCTCCAGCAGGATCAGCAGGGAATTCAGCTCCATCCTCCTACCCGCCCGCGCTCTCTGGGACGGCGGCGGCCGCTGCCCGGCCCTCTCCGGCCGGCTCCGCTCGCCGCCCGCCCCGCGCGCCCGGCGGCCCCACTTCCCCGACTCCCGCGGACTCCCTGCGCGCTCGGCCGCCACCCTCCGCCTCGGGCCCTCAAATTGACACATAAGGGCGAGCGGCGGCCGACGCAGCCAATGGGGGCCGGCGTTCCGGCTCCGGGGGCGGGCGCTGGGCCGGGCCGGGGCCAATGAGAGCTGGCCGAACGCCTCGGGCCGGGCCGAGAATGTTGACAGATGCGAAGCTCGGTTCCGATAGGCCCGCCGCGGTAGTAACAATTTAGAAGCCCAAGCTTAGCAACAGCACGTGGTGGCCCGGCCCCCGCGCTCGCTGACTGGCGGCTGGCGTGCATGTTAAGTAGGCGCCACGCGCCGATTGGCCCAGAGCAGTCTATGTAAAATAGGGACCGCGGACCAATGGCCGGCTGCGGGGCGCGCGGCCAATGAGGGCGCCGCAGCCGGACGCGTTGCCGAGAGGAAGCGGAGCGCGGTGCGACCGCACGCCGCCGGGGCCGGGCCCCACGGCCCGTTAGGGTGCGGGGAGCGACGGGTGCGCCTGGCCGGGCCGCCGGGTCTGCACGTAGTGTGCAAGAACCTGTTGCCCTGGGGCAGCCACCGCATCTCTGGCTCTGCGGGAGCACGGGACCTCGTGGTCTCCTCGGGGGTGTCGCGTGGGCTGCAAAACGACACCCCTTCCCGTCGGACACAGAATGACCCCGGCGATGGCGGGAGCTTGGAGGAGGGGCGTAGAGGCTCAGCGCCCAAGAACCAGATCTCCTTGGGCCACATCTCAACGGAGAGACCCAGAGAGGGAGGGCCCCGCAGAGCTGCCCAGTGGACCCCAGGCCTGGAGGAAGGGGCCCCCAAGAGTGGAGGGTTGCGTGCTCGTGTCTGGTCTGAGGAGTGGGACATTCCAGGACATTCCGGGCGCTGGTCCCCTCGGGCCAAGGAAGCGCTTTCTAGGGAAGAGAGTTGCCCTCTGTGGGAGGGGAGCGAGGACTCATCAAGCTCCTGGCTGTTGGGCGGCCCTAGTGGCTCCTGACCCTTAGCTGGAGCCGTAGGAGGAGGGTCTGGCAGGCTGGAGGCAGCCCCAGACTGGCCTGGGTCCCTTCGGTCTTCCTTCTCACCGGTTGTTGAGGCTGGTGCCCTGAGAGCCCCTGAGGAGGGGACCAGCAGGTTGGGGAGTGGCTGGACCCTGACCCACCCTGCCCAGTGTTCTAAACAGGGCACTGCTGCTGCCAACAAAAGTGAACGAAAACTAAAAATCTCAGCACTTTCTGTCCTAGGATCTACTGGGTGTTTCATACCCATTCCCTTGTGTACTTCTGAATCCTCAGTTTACAGACAAGGAAACTGGAATCCTGAGGTTTAGGGACAGCCAGGGTCTCCTTGCAACCCCAGGCGCATGTAGATCAGTGCTCCCATAGACGTGACCCAGGAACATGGAGACCTAGACACCTCCTGGCCTAATGCTACTTGCCGGGCATGAGAACCACAGCTGTGTGACCTGAGAAATGGGGTTAGGGATGTGTTGTCTACCCCTCAACCCTCCCAGCAGAGCTCAGCAGGACCCAATGGGGAACTCGGATACTGCCATGAGACAGCCCTGCATGGACATGATGACAACCCCTTGATGGTAACCCCAGCCCTTCCTGCTCCTGCCCCATGGTCTACCCAGGACCAGGGCAGAGCCCCTAAGAGCTGTGCAGGGTAAAGGAGGGTGCCCAGTTCTGGGGAGGGCAGATGCATGCAGAGTTCAGGGGTGTAGGAGGCAGGACCCCAGGCTCACCACCTGGTGGTCAGCATTTTGCAGAGTCCTTCATCCCTGCTTACGTGAAGGCTAGGCTGCTGGCCCAATCCTAAAGCCAGCCCCTTGTCCAGGGTGAGTGCACGTGCTGGGTGCCTCCCCTACTAACCGCCATGGGGCATGAGGGGTGCTATGTGTCATAGCCCACAGAGCACCTACCCAGGTGTGACCATGGAGCCACGTGCATACTGCACCCCAGCCTGGGAGGAGAGGGGTGGCCCCACCTTGCCTCCATCTGCAGCTAGGTTGCTTCAGGGACCCCTCTCCCAGCAACACCGGGGACCAAGCACTTCCCAGTGGCGCCACACTGCCTGTGAGTGTCGGTGGCACCGGAGCACATGCAGTGTGTCGGAGTGAGGGGAGAAGTGGGCCATGAATTAGGGGCTGGGCAGGAGGGCCAGGGCCTGGCGTGGGCAGAGGCTTCAGGCCCTCAGGTCTAGGGAGTAACCAAGGAGGAGCCCTGTGGGCCAGAGCCCCCAGGGAAGACACTAAGCAGCAGGGTGGGGGGGGGGGGTGCTGCTCTCACTTGGGGCCAGCCAAGGATCCACACCCACGAGCCTCAGTGTGCCCGCCCAGTTATGTTGCGGGAGATGGGAGGGCGGCATAGGCGCAGCCAGCTGGCCCGGGGTCCAAAGCTGCAGGCCCTGTGCCACCCCAGGCCCAGTTCTGTAGGGCAGGTCTCCCAGGGCTGCATCACCTCTTCCAGGGAGGCTTCCCTGAGCCCAGGCTAGGCCAGCTGCCTCCTTACCTACCCCTCTCCCATGCCTGCCTAGCCCTTCCAGCCCCTCCTCCAGTGCAGGGTTCTGTCCCAGTGGGAACCAGCCCAAGTCCATGCCCCTGAGGAAGGACTCAGACCCCTTAGATCCCCTCTCTCTATCTCCATTTAGAGCCCAAGAGGGGGCATAGACCTCTCCTGCCCCCCACTTCTGATGCCCCTCCCAAGCACCCAGGCCCCAGGGGCCCTCCACCGTGCATCCCTCCTGCACCAGCCCACATTTCCTTCACAGTTCCATCCCCCAGATTGTTTTCCCTGCCTGTCCTTTAGGGGAGCCCAGCCCACCCCAGAGCTCCCAGACAGGGGCTCTAGGAGAAGGAGTGGGGCCTGAATCCAGAGGGACTTCCCAATTTGGCTGGAAGGCCCCCTCTGCCTGGCTTTCTTGGTTTCCTCCCCCATCCCCACCCTAACCTCAGCTTCCCTGGCTATAAAAGGAGAATGGTAGCACCCACCTCTTATAGCGTTGGGAGGATGGCATGAGGATTCCTGGCCCAGGAGCTCAGTAAAGGCGGCCTTACTCCCCACCCCCAGGATCCCATGAGGGTATTTAAGGCCCTAAGGTGATCTGAGGGAAAGAAACCTCTAGTAAAACTGCTTCCTAGCTTCTCCCACACCTACTGGGCCCTGACTTCCTTTCTCTGGACCCAGGGTTCCACCCCCACCTCGCAGCCCTGACTTGGGAACTTGCCTGTGGCTCCCAGCATGGCACTAGGAAGCAGCCCCACCCAGGGTGGGAAGGTCTTCAGGGCCCTTCTTTCTCCAAAGCCCCCTCCTCACGCTTCCAAGATGACCCAGCCCTGGCTTCACCTTCTCCCTTGCCTCCTCTGTTGCTGGGGTGGACTCCCTGCTCCCACCTGGGTCCCCAGCTCCGGCATTCTGGGCAGGAGGCTGAGTGTGAGGGGCTGCCCTGCCTACCTGGGCAGCCCACAGCCTGCCTTTCGCCGGACCCATGGGGGCGGGAGGGCAGGGCACGTTTGGTTAGCTCCCTGCAGGCAGGTTCTGGGACTGGGGGCGGGGGGCAGAGAGCCTGGCCTGGGGTCATCAGGCACTGGAGGGCCATGCCTAGCCCAGCATGACAGCCAGCCTCCCAGAAGCCTTGGCTCCCCTGCCCTGAGGTGTCTGGTGTGTGCCAGCACCAGAGGAGAGTCCCAGGAGCTTCTGTCCCTGCATCCCTCCCCCAGAGCATCCCTGGATTCTAGTCTGGCCACAAGACCTTGGCCAACTCGCTTTAACCTCTCTCAGCCTGTTTCCCAGCTATAAAACTGTTGACAGTACTTGCCTTTTGGGGATGGCTTTGGTGTGAAAAGAAGGATCCATGGAAAGTCCCAGGCAGCAGTGGGCAGGGCACAAAGGAATGCCCAGAAAGTGGTGGGAATATGAACGTCAGTCCCGATTGGCAAGTGCCTTGAACCACTGGCCCTACACACAGAGAACCTGGGCAGGGCCTGCCCAGTCACCGTCAGTCAGCATCAAAGTCGAGACTGGCTGGGCTGGCGTGGCAGCTGTCCACGCCAGCCAGCCACAGGCACCAGGCCAGGCCTTTGAGCGTTTGGGGGCCTTCTACAAACCTTAGCACTCAGAGAGAACGGTGTCCAGAATACAGTAAGGGGTGGCAATGATATCAAGATGCCAAAGACATAATTAAATATGTGCGGAGCTAACATAATGTCAATGTTGTTTTTAAATTTAAAATAAGGAAATAGTTTGTTATATTTGTGAACAATTTTTGGAGTAGATTTGCTTCTCACTTTACAAGTTTTCCTGCTCTACTCAATGACCCCTGGACAATTCAGACATTTGTAAATTAAATGAAATTTTTTTGTAACCAAGATATCCAAAAACAAAATAAATTTTCTTTTAAAAAATGTTTATAGGACAAAAAAAGCATGAAGGTGGGATGTGTACAGATTTAGGCACTGGCTGTGGTGCTGAGCCAGAGGGCCAGAAACTGACGGCTCAGGGCCAGCGACCTGCCCAGGTGGGGTGTGGCAGGGGAGCCCAGGTTAGCCCTGCTGCTGCTCCAAGGCCCCTATTGGCTGTGGGCCCTCTCATCTCTGAGGGAGATTAAGCCTGGAACAGATGGGCAGGTCTCCCTCCCACAAACAATAGGGGCCTCGGGGCTCACACCAAAAACCCCCCTCCCAGTACCGCCTCCTAGGGTTCACTTCCCTAGGCCTTTCTGGCCTATCCCCCACCCCTTCCAGGAAGCCTTCTGGGCCTTCCAGGCTGTACCTGGCTGCTACACATGGTCTTAGGGTAGAGACCTTCCAGTCTTAGGCTGGAGGCCCTGAGGGCCCAAGCCCAGGAAACCCACCCCCAGATCCCCACCCCTGAGCTCCTGGTCATCCAGCAGCTTCTAGACCCAGACGGTTGGGCTCTGGCAAGTGTGACCCAAGCTGCCACCATCCAAGGGCACAGAGGCCTCTCAGACCTCCGCCTACACAGCCCAGCAGGGCCCCGTGTGATGGGAGGCAGACAAGAGGTGACTGGGTAGGGGCTCCTGGGTGGCACAGCGGTTAAGCGTCTGCCTTCGGCTCAGGGCGTGATCCCGGCGTTATGGGATCAAGCCCCACATCAGGCTCTTCCACTATGAGCCTGCTTCTTCCTCTCCCACTCCCCCTGCTTGTGTTCCCTCTCTCGTTGGCTGTCTCTATCTCTGTTGAATAAATAAATAAAATCTTTAAAAAAAAAAAAAAAAAGAGGTGACTGGGTAAAGCCATGTTACTGCCTCTGATGGGACCCTGGCCTCTGTCCCACCCACCTATCTCCCTGTGAGGTGTCCACACCACAAATCTGACCATGCCCTCCCCTGCTCGGAACTCTTCCATGACTCCCCAGTGCCCTCAGGACAAAGCCTGAATTTGGTGCCTGGGGTGATCCAGCCGTGCTCCACCCTTGCCAGGAGTACCCCTGTTGCTCAGACTCTCCGGGCTGTTCTGTGCTTCCATGGCCATGGCACCCCATTCTCTGTGGATACCCCGCTCACCCCCAAGGCCCAGCCGGCTTCACCAGCTCACGTGCCCCTGCCCCGACCTGCAGGCCCCCAAGGGCAGGGAAGATCTGGGGTGTCTGGGTGCCCATCTTTGCCCAGCCAGGTGCAGGCTCCAGCCCTAACGTGCCCTGAGCACAGCAGCAGAAGCCAGAGCCTTGCTTGTGCTTTTGTCTTGGGGGTGATGTCCACTTTGAGTGACTGCTCCGTTCTGGAATCTGCCCCTCCGCAGTCTCTGAGAGCATTGCTGACTCCTGCCAAGAGACCCCAGGCTGTGCTCTGAAAATGTATGTGAGGATGGGGGTGGGGGTGAGGCTGCTGTCTGGGAAGGCCACCTGGAGGAGGTGGCTTTGGGTGGGCCTCTGAGGAGATAAGCGCCTCCAGGACCTGGGTCACGGGTTGGGGGGGTGGGGGGGCGGTCCACGAGGCAGGCACTTTGAGTCCTGTTCACCTTCCCCCCAGCTCCCATTGCAGAGTCGAGGGAACCGGAAGAGCGGGGAGTGTCAGCCCCCAGCCCCGGCTGCGGTGGTTTGAGATGTCCAGCTCCAATCAGGACCCCTCCTACCTGCTCTCAGACCGATCTGGGATGGGGTCTGCCCTGTGTGTAGTGCTTGCTGAGCTGGGACTCCCTCCGCCCCTGCAGGCAGAGCTCCATGGCCCCCCTTGTCCTGGCAGCCAGACCTGCTGGGAGAGCAGGGTGCAGGGTGGGCGACCCCTGGTGGCCATCAGGGGCTGTAGCGGGGACCCTGGATGGAGCCCGTCCTCAGCCCCAGGGGAGGAAGGGGAGCACCCCTCCGACCCCACTCCTGCCAGCGGCTTCCTGGGGAGATATTGTCCCATCACCTTCATCAGCAGCCAGGATACTAAACAGTCCCCTTCTTCGAGCTCCCGCCCCACCCCGGGCCACAAGGCTGGTGCCGCAGCCATCTGCCTGCTCTTCCGGGGGAGATGCACCAGGCCTGAGGACAGGCTGGCTGTATCTGTGCATGCTTGTGGGGATGAGGAGCCACAAGTGGGGGCGGGCAGCAGCGGCACCTCCAGAGGCCAGGGTGTGTGGCGGTGGGGGTGGGGAGACCCTGGACGGGAGCATGCGGCAGGAGGAGGCGGGACTGGGGGGGGTGTCCCCCTTCTCCCCACCCCCAGGCCACCTCCCTGAGGCTGACTGCGACGCTGTCCCTGCTCCAGAGACTCCTGAGGCCCCTTGGGTGCAGAGAGCTCTGGGTGCTCCCAGCCCAGACCCTCCATCCTCGGACTTGTTAACCTGCAGGCTGCATCCTGGTCCTGAGCAGCCCCTGCCTGTTGCCAGCAGCTGGGGGTGGCAGTGTTGGGGAGCACACAAGGCCTGCTGCCTAGGGCCTGTGCGTTGCCTAAGAGAGGGGTGAGGTAGACAAGACAGGCCCAGGTGCGCCCAGCTGCTGGCAGCCCCCCAGCCTTGCTCCTAATGCCAGACAGAGGTGTGCCGCAGGCACTCTGAGGCTGGTGGAGCCCCTGTCTCCGGAGCGGCCTTCAGAAGTGGCTCTCCAGGCACAGCCAGCCGGGGCTGTCTCAAGGCCCTCTGCTTCCGCCGCTGCCGCCTGCTAACTTCCGTGAGCCTCAGTTCCTCCACCTGACACAGGGATCTGCCCCACAGGGGATTGTCAAGAGGAGTAGAGAGCTCGGAAAACAGCAGCGGGAGGGCCATAGTGTTGGTGACAAAGGGAAACAGGAGGCTCAGGAAGCCTAGCCTGCTCGAGGCCCAAGGCCAGCTTGCAAGGGCTGATTCCAAATCTGGAGCTTTCGGCTCTCTCCCTGTCCCTAACCCCAAGGTTTCCCAGTCCTGAGCCCCTACTGTAGTGAGCAGCAGGCCATTCCTTCTAGAACCTTCCAGAGTGGGAAACTCTGTATTGGACTCATCCCCTCCTCACCAGGTCTTGGCTTTGCCCTTGGGGTGTGGATAGCCCTGTGGAAGGGTAGAGTGACCACAGGTCCCTGGTTTAGCCTGGAAAGTCTCATGACTCAGGACTGTCTTCATTCCTGAGCAAACTCTATAGCTACTCACCCTCGCTGGGGGCTCCCGTGGCCGGAGGCGTTCCTGCAGAGCAGTCTGGGGTGGGGTGCACAAAGGTAGGCTGAGTCTGGTGTGGAGGGCCTCCTGGCTCCCAGCCACAGCCAGAGGTCCCTTGTGTCCCTGGGGCCTAGGCCTCTCCCTCTGGAGGATGGCCCTGTCTGTGCTGAGGCAAGCCGACCCTCTTTCCTGGGTCTCCACTCCTCCCAGCCTGACCTGGCAGATGAGGAGGGCTTATCACATCTTAAGTCTGGAAGGTGACAACGGTGGGGCTTGTTAAGGAAAGGAAGAGGGACCCCCACAGCATCTCCCCATAGAGGTTCTCTTGGCATTGCCATGTAAGGGGCTGACTTCCTGGTCAGTGCAGCATGGGCTACACACCCCCCCCAACCATGACCTTCCAGAAGGCACTGCTGTCCAGTCAGAGACACCAGCTGCAGCCACCCACAGGGGTGGGAGGGGCTCTGTCCAGGTGGGCAGCCTGACACCCCTTCTCTTCTGCTCCTGAAGGACTCAGGACTACTCCTAGGGAACCCCCAAATTCTAAACACTCTTTCACCTGTCAGAAAGAAAGTGGGTCTGGTGGCCACTGGGGTTTCTTCTCCCAGCCATCCCCCCATTCTCTGGGGTCCCAGTGTTTACCTCCAAGAGACTGGACACCCAATTCCCAAGGGATCAGTCTCCAAGAACAGAGGAAGGCGCCATTGCCATGACAACCCCAGGGTACAGCCCACCCGTCTGCATTTTCCCCAGGGTACTCCAGAAGGCACCCCCAGGTGGGTGGGTGGCCCAGCCCTAAACCAGGGTGGGGAGGGATCCAAGGTGGGGGTGTCCAAGAGCACAGCCCCCAACACACAGACCAGGGGTCTGAGCTGAGAACACATGAGACAGGGGCTGGAAAGGTAGTCAGGGCATGGGATGGGGCTTTTGGGGGTGGGACAGGCTGGCCACCCTTCTCCTAAGGACTGGTGGGAGCCCTTCAACTGTCCCAAGAGTGCAGACACCCCGAGCTTCTTAGGGGAGAACGCATATTAGCAAGAACACCACAGTTTCCCAGACAGAAAAAGAAGTCCACGTTCACATCAGAAACGAGGGTCTGCAATCCTTAAAGAGATTTATGGAAATGGCTTCGAATTACAGCATTTAGAAAATAAAAATAATTTCAATACATAATATCCCCTCCGCTGTATACTCCCCCCCCCCAAAAGCCGTTTCTGTGCATGTGTACCCACTGTTCAGCAGTAGTTGGGTTTCCTATAAAAGAAGCAGTAGTGTGCCGTCTCTCTAAAAATAAAGCTGCAATCGTCACTGGAACGTGAAGCCTGAGAGTGAAGCCTGAGGTGTCTGTGCTGGGGCCCGCTGGCTGCCTCAGCCTGACAAGGTGGGCCAGGGTCCCCGGGGGGATGGAGGGAAGGGGGTGGTGGCAGCAGGTGGGCGGTGGTCCTCGGCCCCCGGGAGCCCTGGCCTGAGAACCTGGGGACCTGGGTCTCAGCGCGGTGCAGGCGGCTGTTTGCCCCCCATCCCACCAGCAGGTGGGCACCCATGGGCAGGGGCACACCTGCGGGCCCAGAGGAGCTGGGTGTGCATCTGGGTCTCCCCCTCCGAGAATAACCAAGATGCCTGTTGTTTGGCCAGAAGGGGAGCAGGGACGGGCCGCATAGGGGAGTGAGGAGGCAGCTGTGGGCTCGGGGCAGGGAGAGAATGGGCAGGGCATGGGGAAGCCCTACGGGGACACTGAGGCCTGCCTGACCTCTCTCCTGGAGGTGTTCCTCCTCTGCCCAGGATCTGACCCCAGGTGGACCCCACTTCCCTGGTCAAGAGCGGGCTCTGAGTAGGTCTTCTATGGCTGAGCCTCGAGAGAGCAGCTCAGCGGGCCAGGGGCCGGGGCGGGCGGGAGGAGCACCCACCCCTGCCCAGGCAGTCACCTGGCCACCTGGGACACCCCCACTGCCCGGAGCCGACCTCCTGCTGGCCCCTGCTGCTGGTCCGCGGGGCGGGGGGGCACAAGTGGGGGGGCCAGGGTGGGTGGGACGGAGGCGCTGGCCGTCCTGCAAGTCTGGGCGGCCTGCAGCCCCCTCCTGCGACAGCAGCAGCTTGATGAGGCGCGTGGAGACCCTCCCGCAGCCAGCGGCCCCTCCTCTCTGGGAGTCCGCGGGAGCCGTGGCAGGCTTGGGGGTGCTGGGGCTCGCGTCAGATGCCCGCCTTGTCGCTGTAGAAGGGCGTGACGTGGAACACGTAGCAGTGCGTGCACACCCGGACGGGCTTCACCTGCCCGTAGCGCGGCAGCGGCGCCGAGTGCGAGGAGCAGCGGGAGCAGAAGATCTGAAATTGGAGGGGTGGGCCGTGGGGGCAGCGAGCCAGGGTCCCCAACAGCCCCGGACCCTGTGCCTCGCCCCTCCAGACCTCGGCCCTGCGGAGGCCCTTCCCACCCCCGTCTCTCTGAGCCCGGGCAGGGCGGCAGTGGCAGGACTCTGCCGGTCCCCTGTGTGCCACCGGGACCTTCAGAAAAACCTGGTGCAGGTCACGGTCCCAGGAGGCCAGGCTCACGGAGGGGGTTCCAGTCCCACTCAGACCCTCTTTCCCTGCACATCCCCAGCTCTGAAGTGGCCCGGGGCAACACCATTGGGACCTGGGGGGCTGGGGGCCTCAAGTCCACACCCTGGGCCAGGTCAGAGCAGGGCCCAGGGCTCAGGGACCTCTGCACGAAGACCCCAAAGGCCTTGTCAGGGGCATCTGTCCTGGCTTCCAGATCCTGTGCACAGTCCCCCGGGGAGGCTTACAGCCTCGGCCCCCGGGGCCGCGGGGACGACCTCTGGCCACCCTGGCTGCTCACCTTCCCGCAGCTGCGGCAGTGGTGCTTCCGGCGGATGACGGTGAACGGTGCTTTGCACGCGGTGCAGAAGCCGCACACCTCATCTGGGACCCACTCCGGCGGATCTGTGACAGCGGGAACGGGGTCAGCCAGGGGGAGCCGTGGGGGTGGGGGGAGCAGGTGGGCTGGGGAGCATGGGCACCTCTGGCTGGGCGGGCCCCAGTAGCCCCTGCCCTCCTCTCCAGCCCTCCCCCAGACCCCGGTACTGACTCTGGTTTCAGGAGACTGCCGACATCACCGGACAGAGGCTCTGCAGCTCTTGCCAGCACCCGTCCGCCAGCCCCCCACCTGCAGCCTGCCCCTTGTGGCTGGCCAAGCCCCCTGGATTTAGGATGTGAGCAGGGAGTGGCCACCTGTATGACCCTCTCCTGAGCCTCTCTCTGTCAGCACCCAGCCTAGCAGGCCCTTGGGCAGACGTGGTGGTCGAGAAATGAAGAAATTGACCCCCAACTCAGCTCTAGGCGTGCTCCGTGAGGGCCTCAAGCGCCCCCAGCCTTGCCCGCCCCTGGATCCAGAGCAGTTCTCAGGCTCCTGGGGTCCTGGAGGCCCAGGTAGCCCCAGCCAGCCCCTCCCTCACACATATGCAGCCAGGCTGGGGCCAGGGGTCACTTCCTCCTTCTACGCCGCATGTGGGGCATGTCCCAGCTTATTTCTCAAGGCCCTGGCTTATGGAAACCTCTGGAGGTTTGCTCTGGAATTCAGGAAGCACATCAGCATGGGGAGAAGTGGGCTCCCACACGCAGCAAGACAGGCACTTTCCTCCATTTGGTGCCCCAAATGGTTCACCAAGCTGACTCTGGCCTGCCAGACCCCGAGGCCAGAGCAACGGCCCAGGGGAAGAGAACACCCCGGATCCCTCCCTCAGATCACAGAGTGCGCTCAGAGGTAGTCTCTGCAGCCTCACACGGCCCCCCAGGCTTGATGTTCGAGTGGGCACTGGCCTGCGTCCCCAGGCCCCATCCTCAGGGCCTCCAAACAGAACTCAGAAGGTGGCTGTCCCAGAAGGGCCGGCAGTCTCCTGGCCTCCCTCCCACCCTCGAGGATCTGCCCCTCCTCCTGCCTGCCTGCACAGACCCCAAACTGCCTCCCACCCAGCTCTCCCGCTTTCCGCTCCGGGCCCAGTCAGCTCACCCCCACCCCACAGGGAGGTCATTTCTCATGCTCACCACCCCGTGTGGAATCCTAGGCTGGCCCCAGGGAAATCCTGGATGGCAACGTTAGCCCCTAAGGACCGCGCTGGGCAGGCAGATAAGGCCAGATGCACCCTGGGGGGACTGTGAGGGTCCCAAGGAATTCCTGGACCTGCCAGGAGGAGCCACTTCCAGGAAGGAGCTGGGTCGGCAGCCCCTCAGGGAGGATGTGGTCCTCGCCTGTGCAGAGGGCAACGCCAGAACTCACAGCTCATCACACTCACTTCTCCTGAGCAGAGGGGTTCCCAGTTCCTATAACAGGTGCTTTGTACCATCACACATGGTTTTCTAGAAAAGTAGAGATGAGGAGCTTGTGCTGCTCCTGACGCCCCATCCCTGCAAGCTGTCACCCCCAGGGGACGGGAAGCACCAGGAAGGCCCTGAGCCGGGGACCAGCAGGGTCAGCCCAGTCGGCCAGGCACACCAGGAGTGCTGTGACCTCTGTCCTATCATGGGGTCAACTTCAGCCTCCTTCTTGGTCACATTCCCGTTTGACACCTGGTCAGCCTATCCATCACCATCCATCGCGGGCCCTCTCCCAGGCCTCTAGCCCCTTTGAAAGTCTTGGGCAGCCCCCTCCCCACAGATGTGCTGCAGAGCCCCCGACCTGCTCTGGATGCTCCCTCCGTGATCACTGAGGCACTGGGCCCCCAGCAGGCCTGACCTCCAGCCTAAAAGGGGAGCAGGGTCCTGGGGCTCCCACATGACCAGACAGTGCAGCCTCCTGTGAAGAAATCACTGGAAGCTGCCACGTGAGGCTCTTCCTGTGGGGCAGGTGGATGCAGGTGGGGTCAGGTGTGTGCCTGTGCCCTGGGTCCAGCCACCTCCGGCTGCAGCCAAAGGCCTTGGCTAAGGGGGGGTCCGTGTGCCCATGGTGGGGGCTGAGGAGGGTGCCAAAGGCAGCACAGGCAGCTACAGGCCCAGAGGGCCTCTGAGGAGGGACCCCCAGTTGGAGAAGAAGTGCCTTCATGGATTCTGCATCCAGGGCAGAGAGGCGGGCAGTCCAGACGGGCTCCTCGCTCCGTACCCAGCATGCAGCACCTCGGGCCCTGGCCCAGACTCCACACGCACCTTCCAAGTCCCCATCTCGGGTCTTGGCTGCCAGTTCAGAGGATGACAGGGTCTCCTGGCACAGGGCACAGTCCTCCAAGGCCGCGCTCCGCAGGCTTTGGGTGACTAGAAGAGAGAGGCAGGGAGAGAGGAAGGGGTGGGGTTGAGCACAAAGCACCTGTCCCCGCTAGGCCCACCTGCATGTGGCCAGCAGGGGGTTAGCTCCCCCAAAGCCAGCCACAGTCCCCCAGCGCAGGGGTGAGTCAGCACCGCCCCAGCAGGCCGGGCTCAGTGCCCCGAGGTCTGCAGCTGCTCCCCACTGTGGGCCCCCAGCCCCAAAGCCCCTGCACTGTCTCTGTATGGAAGGTGCCCCTGGGCTGTGACTGCTGAGGCAGTAGGGGGACCAGGCCTGGACGTGCACCAAGGAGCCCACCATCATTGCTTGCTGGTCCGTGTCACCTACCTTTTCTGAATCGTGATATTCTGAAGGCAGCCCCGCCCAGAATTCCCGGGCCTCCCAGGCGCTAGGGATACCAGGAGGCAGAGCTCAGGCGACACACAGGACTCTGCTCCTCCTCCCACCCTAGCCAGGATGTGCCCTGCTGGGCGGGGGCAGGCTCTATGGCCGGGGGGCTGCCCTGTGTGCCCAGACACCCAGTGAGGACGGGCAGCGCGCCCAGAACAGGTATCTCAGCCCAGCACAAGGGGACGGTGAGCAGGGGTCAGGCCCTCTCCTCAGCCCATGCAGGTGGAAGCATGCAAGTGTGTGTGTGTGTGTGTGTGTGTGTGTGAGGGTGTGACTGTGCGTGTGTGAGTGGGAAAGAGTGTGTGAGGGTGGGTGAGTGTGCGTGTGTGAATGTACGCGCATGTGAGAGTGTGAGGGTGCGTGAGACTGTGCATGTGTGTGCGAGACTTGTGTGTGAGCGTGTGAGCGTGAGGGTGAGTGTGTATGTATGTGAGAGTGAGTACACATGTGTGTGAGAGTGCACGTGCATGTGAGTGTGTGAGTACGTGTGTGAGTGTGTGCGTGTCTGTGTGTGTGTGTGTGTCTGTGCCTGCGATGTGTGGGCATCTGTAAACACGTGAGGCAGGTCACAGGTGGCCACAGGCCATAAACGGCCACATCCCCCCCGGAGAGGTGGGGCCATGGCCCCCTCCTTGACTCTGGGCTGGCCCCAACTGCTCTGGCGACAATGGTGGTGACTGTGTGGCATCAGGGTGTCACTGCCCCCCAGCCCGCTGGTCCGGAGAGGTTGGGTGACCTTGCTGGAGCACATGCAGGGGGGAGCAGGAGGAGCTGCAGGCACAGACGTGTGCCTGTGGGGCTGGGAGCCACTGGCAAAGCTGCCGAGGCACCTGCGGGGCCTGTGACCTGTGCCCCTTGGTCCCTAGCGGAGAGCCTGGCAGTGCCGGTGGGTTCCGTGTGGAGGCGGTGGGTCACGGAAAGGCCGGACGGAGGGGCGTGTGCTCAGGGTGGGGGTGCGGCTCCGTGGGTGGGGGGCGGGGCAGACACAAAGTGGGCAGCACTCACCCTTCTTTAACTTCTCCTTGTCGTCGGTTTCAGGCTTGGTGGCCATGACCTCAAAAAGGGTCTTGAGAATACTCCTCAAGTCGCTGGCATAGTTTGTCTGCAGCTGGTCAGCCACCCCTGCGAGAGGAGGACAAAGGGAGGGCAGGTCAGGCCAACCAGCCGCAGGGGCTCCAGGCTGCTAGCTGGGTGACCTCGGCCAGATCTTGCGGCCCAGGACTGACGCATCCTCGGGCTGGTCAGGGCAAGAGGGGGCCGCCCAGCCCCTGGGCCACAGTTTGGCAGAAGTTAAGGCTCAGGAGTCAAGGGAAGGCTGGTGGCAAGGGTGATGACACGGACAGACCCCTCCCTGGCAGGAAAGCACTCCCCCCACCCGCCCTGCAGAGGTCTCTTCCCTCTGAAAATGAGGGCCATTTCTCAGTGGAAAGCAGTGCTGGGTTGGTTCTTTGGGGGCAACCAGCTGCCCGCACAGCAAAGTGAGGGAGAAGCTCCGGGCGTCCCACCGGATGGGAAGCCCAGTGACCCGTGCCAGTGACAGTGCTGTAGTCAGCGCTTCTAGAAGATTCTCTGTGCACCTGCTAGGCATGACATCCCTTCAACCCATACACAAACCTGTGCAAACTGGAGCTCAGAGTCGCCTGAGGTCCTCCTGGTCGCACCTGGCCTGGCTCGGCAGTGCCTGTGGGGGCCCTTGGCAGCACGGAACGACCTCCCTGCCCCCCCACCCCATGACCCTGATTCGATAGGACCGCCAGGCAGGCGGGGCGGGCCGCAGGGCAAATTCCATGGGAGCCCATCCCTCAAAGGTGAGGGTGGGAAGCGCGTGCAGGAGGCTGGGGAGGGGGCTGCAGTGTGCACTTTTATACTGTGAACCACACAGATATGTTTGTTATTTTAAACTCAGAACTAAGGAAAAGCTCCTGTGCCTCTGAATTCCCTGGGGGTGGGGCGGGACAAAACAGGCATCTCCCTGTCCTCCCCTCCCCCCACGGTGTAGCCATCCCTAGAGAAGGAAACAAAACTAGGCAGGGTACACTAAGATATGAACCACAAACTGAGCAGAGCCTCCCCGTGTGGGTGGCCGAGGCCCCCATGGGAGCCGTGGGTTCCCTAATCACAGTGGGGGACCCGCTGAGGAATTAAGCCTCCCCCCCACCCCCGGGCTGGGGATGAAGACATGACACGGTGGGGAAGTCCCCAGACAGGATCGGGAGGGGGTGCTCCCGTAGCCTGGCACCCCCAGCACCCCACCCTCCGCCCAGTGTCGCCGCCCCGGGCCCAGCTGAGCACCTGAAATGCAGACAAAGAGGCGGTGGATGAGGTCGTGGCTGCCGTGGAACCTGGACCGGATCTTCTCTCTTGTCGCCGAGGGGGCGGCCTCCAGCCCGACCTGGTGTGAGGAGCAGGAACCAGCCATGGAGCCGCTGCACGAGGAAGGAAATACGGGGAGCGTGGGGCGGGAGCACGGGCAGGGGGCTTCGGGAGCCTGGAAGCCCGAGAGTGAGAACAAAACTCTCTGCCTCGGAGGCGCCCGCTGCCCGGACTCACAACCAAGCGTCAGGATGTTACCAAGGCCACACGCGGCACCTAATGAGGCCGCTGCGCAGCCGGGCTTCTAACTCAGCCCCCGCCCTGTCACCACCATGAGCTCTCAACTCCTGCCCTCTCCTGCTGCGGACTCACAGGCCCGGGCTGCCCCTTCTCACTTTGCAGGATTAACCTGATCTACGGACTTCCTCCGACGCGAGAGTCAACTCACCTACTTACTCCCTACGCAGCGGGGTGAATGGTGGCCCCCAAAAGATGTGCCCACGTCTGGACCCCTGGAACCTGCAAATATGACTTATTTGCATAAAGGGTCTTTGCAGCTGGAGAGGAGAAAGTCATCTTGGATTACCAGGTGTCCTTAACCCAATGACATGTGTCCTTCTGAGAGGAGGTGCAGTGGGACAGGGTGCAGAGGTGGGGGGCGCCACAGCCCCTGGGAGCTGGACGAGGCAGGAAGAACCCTGCACTGGAGCCGCTGGAGGGGGGGTGGCCCTGCCAGATTTCGGACTCCTGGCCTCCCTACGGTAAGAGGGTAACTTCCTGTCATTTTAAGTCCCCACGTGTGGGACTCTGTTAAGAAGATGGGGGTCCTGCCCCTTCTCTCCCCTGCAGCTTCAAGGGCTCACTGGGGGGCGCATCCAATTCCCACATCACTCCCCCCCTTTCTTCTCCCTCTACCCCTCTGTCCTACAATCGAGGGAAATTTCTCTACTTTCCCTTACAGCCTTTCCCTGACGTTTTAATTTATGCTCTCCCTGTCGTCTCACGGATACAAGCGTTTTATCTGTCTAGAAATATTCACTATAACTTTTAAAAAGTTGCCAACAGCTGACTGCACTATGTCCTTTTCCTTCTGGGGAGGAGTTGGTCTGCTCTCCACGCCAGAGGCCTGCCTCAGTGCACATGGCGTCCTCACGTCCTCAGCTGTCTGTCTTCACAGGGAGGTACGGCTGGGGGCCGAGTGCGCTGGGCCACAACTTCAGAAAGAGAACTCGGCACCATCTGAGTGAAAGAGGAGCTACCCACACAACACACATGTGGAGCTCTGCCCTTGTGGCCCGCAGATGTGGCCGGATCTTCACGGTGACCCTGGTGGCTCAGTGGTTACATAGTGGCAGAGTCGACAGAGGTAGAGGGGTGCCGGTCACAGCTCCTCACGTGCAGAACTGCAGGGGTCTTAGGCGGGGGTACAACCCCCGATGGAAGACCACTGAGAAGCGCAAAGGTGTGATACCTCCCCCCCCCCCCCAGTGCAGAGGGAGGCTGGGCTGAACGGGGCCCCAGGGCTCCACGGGCCCCCTTCCTTCAGCCAAGGGGGTGCATGAGCGTGCACTTTGCCGGCACGCGCGAACACGATGAACATTCGCTATGAGCACTTCATGTTTTGCTGGAGTGTGGAGCAGGGAAGGCCGGCGGCCGTGGGGCTGGCTGTGCCTGCACTCTGCTGGGACCCATATCTCAGCCATGGCGCTCTCCTCCTGAGCCGCACGGTCTCCGTGGACGGGGCCCCTGACTTTGCCCTGAGGATGGGGGCGCCTGGCTGCCCCCCAGCTCCTGTCCCTGCCTTGGGAGCTGAGTAAGGGAAGGGGGTGGGGACCTCACTGCTGGCAATGTCCACTGCCACTCAAGATCCCCGGGGTCAGTGACGGCTTTACCCGGATTTGGAAGCAGGCACCCAAACGAAGTCCGAGCACAAATGTGCACTGTTTTCAAGAGCCAAAGGTGGGCACAATCCAAGCGTCCACCCAGAGATGAGCAGGCGAACAACTGCCGTCCATCCACACGGGGACTGCTGAGCCGCAGAAGGAAGCTGGCGTGCTCCACAACACGGAGGAAGCAGGGAGACACGAGGCTGCGACACAGCGACTCTCAAAAGGTCACACAGTGTGTGACTCCGTTTATCTGAAACGTCTAGAAGAGGCAGATCTATAGAGACGGAGGCGGAGGGCTGCCAGGGGCTGGCGGCGGGCAGACGGGAGCCAGTGCTCACGGATAGGGAGGGTTTCTTCACGGGGTGACAGAAATGTGTGCATAGCTGCAAACACACTAAAAACCACTCAAGTGCACACTTAAGAAAATAAAGGCATGTTTTTCTTGTAATCGTCTAGCAAACTCATATTCAGGAAACAGCTCATAAGCTAAATTTCTATCAACAGTGGGTTGGCTCAACAAATTGGGTCCCATCCATATGCTTTCCACTTCATAGGGTAGTTAGATGCTAGAAGTGTTAGCATATTAAACGAAAAGGTAGTATTTTAAAAATTAGAGATCTCATATGTACATAGTGAAACATGGGGAAAGATCATCAAAACATTAATATCACATTTATTTGAATACCGGGACTACAGATAAATTAGTCTTTTCCCAAGTGTCTTCAGTGAGCAAGGGTTACTTTTGTCATCAGAATAAACGTTATTTTGAGGAGAAAGGAGGCACCTGCCGGCAGCAGATGGCATCACAGCCCTGCCTGTGGCGGGGAGTCTGCCTCCGAGCGGAGGTAGGTGTGTCTGGGGTGGGGGGGGCGCGCCTGGAGTTCAGCCCTGCAGCCCCAGCCCCGCAGCTCAATGCCCAGGGGGCTGGGGTGTCTTCCTGGAGACTGTGGAGCACGGCCAGCACACCGAAAGTCTCTGATGCCACAGACAGCTGAGGCCATGGAGCCTGGGACTCCGGCAGAGCAGGGACCGGGGGTTGGCGGAGAGAGAGACACAAAACTCCACAAAGACACAGATTCTAGGCAGGAAGTCGGCTTCAAAGGGCCGAGGAGAACAAAAGAAGAGACCACAGGAGCTAGAAGCCGGGATCTCACCTGGGACCTGAGCCCAGGTCTTGTCTGGGTCTGGCCGGTCTGTAGGGGCCACAGGGATGGCCACTGTTTGGGCACTGCCCAGGGCCACCCCTTTGGAAGGGTGCTGATTGTCCACGGGCAGTCGCTGGACAGACTGCTGGCCGACGGCAGGCACTGGACCCTCTGTGGACACCACACAGGCTGAAGGCAGAGGGGCACTCACATCTACAGGAAGACACCTGCTTCCCCACACGCCAGCATCCGCCAGGGACTGCCCCTGCCCCTGGGCCACCCAGCCAGCAGGCTGACAGCTTGGGGACTGTGTTCAGAGGCCAGGCCCCAGGGCTCCTGCAGAGCCCTGCCCAGCTCGGCATGCCCACGGCGCAGCCTCTGGCGGACTCACAGCGCCAGGACTCACCCCAGGCCTCAGAGCAAGCCAGCACCCAGGACTCACCAGGCATAAACTCCCCTGGACATGCCAGGGGCCACCCCAAGGAGCTGCAGCTCCTACCGACATTACCGAAGGCCCAGGACACAGAGTCTTTTCAAACAGAAGTCAGAACGCGTCTCTCCTCTGTTGCAACCTTCCACCCCTGCTTTCCAGGTAGTCCAACCAAAGCAAAAATCCTTACCGGAGGTTATGGGGCCTGGCATAGTCTGGACCCCTCTCTGTCAACCTCCCCTCCCATACCCTCCACTTCCTAATGCTTCTGAGACTTCCTCCTTGCTGTCTCAGAGAAGCCAAACATGCTATTGGCCACAGGGCCTTTGCACAGAGGTCACTGGGCCCAGAATGCTCGTTTTCTGGATACCCCCAGAAGCCTCTATTTGGTATGCTTTATTAGAAGGCCTTTCCTTGACCACACGCAGGAAACATCCCCCCCCCCCCAACAGCTCTCTTCCTGCTCCTACCCTGCATTGTGCAACTTGGGTCACTCAGCACCCTGACTTAGCCCGTGTGTGCTGACTCTGTCTTATCCTGGGAGGATGTGAGGCTGGCCCGGCAGCAACTTCTCTTCTGTTTGTTGCTGTATGCCCAGCATCGACGGCAGCTCCCCCACCCCTCACTAACCTCCCAATCTGTATCTGTTGAACAAAGACTATTGAATTCATTAGATGCGGGGGAGGAGAAGTGGGCCCTCTGTGTGAACAGACGCTTTCCCTATGTCTGGAACGCTAGATGGGG